>NW_022103915.1:81919468-81932636 GCF_000313985.2 Echinops telfairi | reverse complement strand
GCCCTGAGGACAATATTCCTGCTCAGAGCAGCCAATGCACAAAGAGGACTATAGGGCCAGCCCCACTATGAGACAGGACATCCCTCACTGACCCACAGCCCTACATGGGACAACACTGGGGACACAGTGTAGGACTTGCACCTGATCTGACCCCACCATGCTGAGACGAAACACTAAGGGTGTGCAATAGAACAGCAAGGGGAGCAGAGAAACAAAGTCCCATAGGGAACACCAGAAATATACTTTGGGGCTAAGGCATAGCACCTCATCAGACTCAACTGGAAAGTACACCTAAAGGTCAACAAACAGACCTTGAACTATTTATAGGCTTTTCTTTTTTTTTTTGGTCTTATTTTTTGTTATTGTTGCTTTGTTTTGCTCTGTCTTGTTTTTTATGCATATCATTATCTCTGCAGGTCTGTCTAGATAAGATAGGTGGGATAAACAATCTGGAGGAGAAAATATGGGGACTTATGGTTCCCAGGAGGACATGGGAGAGGGGGGAAGGGAAAGGAAGTAGGTGTTAACAAACCCAGGGACAAAGGAACAACAAGGGATCGAAATCGATGGTGAGGAGGGTGTAAGAGGCCTGGTAGGGCTTGATTAAGGGCAATGTAACTGAGAGGAATTACTGAAACCCAATTGAAGGCTGAACATGACAGTGGGAGAAGGGGAAAGTAAAGGGAAATAGAGGAAAGAACTAGGAGACAAAGGAAATTTATAGAGGTCTAAATACAGGCATGTACATATGTAAATATATTTATATATGACAGTGGGGAAATAGATCTATGTACATATATTTATAGGTTTAGCATTAAGGTAGCAGATGTACATTGGGCCCCTACTCAAGTAATCCCTCAATGCAAGAACACTTTGTTCTATTAAACTGGCATTCCATGATGCTCACCTTCCTAACATGGTCACTGAAGACAAAAGGGTGCATAAACAAATGTGGTAAAGAAAGCTGATGGTGCCTGGCGATCCAAAGATATAGTGTCTGGGGTCTTAAAGGCTTGAAGATAAACAAGCCACCATCTAGCTGAGAAGCAACATACCCACATGGAAGAAGCACACCAGCCTGTGTGATCACTAGATGTCAATGGGATCAGGTATCAAGCATCAAAGAACAAAAAAATCATATCATTTTGAATGAGGGGGAGTATGGAGTGGAGAACCCAAGCCCATCTGTAGGCAACTGGACATCACCTTACAGAAGGGTCTCGGGGAGGAGATGAGACAGTCAGGGTGCAGTATAACACCAATGAAACATACAACTTTTCTCTAGTTCTTTAATGCTTCCCGCCCCCAACCCCCACCCCCACATGATCCCAATTCTACCTTACGAATCCAGCTAGATCAGAAGATATATACTGGTACAGAGAAGAGCTGGAAACAGGAAATCCAGGACAGATAAACCCCTCAGTACCAATAATGAGAGTAGTGATACCAGGAAGGTAAGGGAAAGTTTGGGGGAGAAAGATGATCTACAATGATCTACATATAAGCTCCTCCCTGGGGGACAGACAACAGAAAAGTGGGTGAAGGGAGACATTGGTTAGTATAAGATATGAAAAAAAATCATAAATTATCAAGGGTTTGTGAGGGAGGGGGGGATGGAGGGGAAAAATGAGGAGCTGATACCAAGGGCTCAAGTAGAAAGACGGTGTTTTGAAAATAATGATGGCAACATATGTACAAATGTGTTTGACATGATGGATGGATGGATGGATGGATTGTGAAGAGTTGTATGAGCCCCCAATAAAATGATTTCCCAAACTTAAAAATATATAGTATATTATTAACTGAAGTATATTGAAGTATTAATAATGTAATCATGGATGGTTTTAATTTTTCCTTAACTGATTTATCTAAATGATTTCCAATGAATATGCATTACGTTGTTTTAACAAATTACCTCCTATCCATTACTTTACCTTACTGTCTTTCTACCCACAGGTGATAGAACAAATGTAATCAATTATTTGAGCTAACATGCATGTTTTTCTAGTATCTGTGACATTTTAACTTATACCGAAATTGTTCTCAAAAAACATGAACTTTGAAAATGTTAGATATGCCAGGAAATTTTAGGATATACAATTACCTTCTTCCCTGAATATTTCCATACTTCATGCTTGATTGACCAATGTTTGTTCAATTGTATCTCTCTATTCCTTCTCTCCAGTGTATGAGCGCAAGTGTGTGTGTGTGCGTGTACACACTAAAACCAAGCTCACTGCCGTCAAGTGTATCCTAACTCATGTTGTTGTTGATAAGTGCTTTCGTTTTCCACTCAGAACAACTCTAAATATAACTCTAAGATCCCAATTCATCGTGACCCTATATAGGGTTGCCCAGGCTGTAAATCGTTATAGAATATTGCCCCATCTTTCTCTTATGGGGCACTGATGGGTTTGAACAACAACCTTGTCCTGGTAGTGTAATATATTATGAGTTGGGCTGTAAACCACCAGATCAGCAGTTCGACCCCACCAGTCATTCCAGTGGAGAAAAATGAGACTTTCTGCTTTCTTAACTATTCACAGTGTCAAAAATGCAAAGAAGCAGTTCTACTCTGGCCTTTGGGGTCAAATGAACTCGATAGCAGCAGGGTTATACAAGGGGTACCTTCGAAAAAACCTGAGTTTAAAAAAAACCTATGTATTTAAATTAGTTAATATTCTAGAGCCAAGGCAAGCTATATACAAGCTATATAGCTTGTATATAGCAACTTATAAAGCAACTTCATCACTTTCAAAGTACTCTCTGTTACATTTAATATATTTTTCAAATCTGCAATTCCATTCTTGGAAACTCATCTCTCTGGATGGCTGACACCACCTCCCTCATTTTTGTCTTCACCTCTTCTAAGTCATGAAAGCACTGTCCTTTCATGTTCCTCTTCATTCACAGAAACAAAAGGAAGCCACAGGGAATAAGTTCAGATGAGGAAGGTGTGTGGGCCTAGAGAGGTATGCTGTTTTCTGCCAAAAACTGACACACAGAGATGGCTGCATGAGCAGGTGCATTGTCATGGCAGCAAAACCAGTCCTGTCTGCCACAAATCGGGTCTTCTTTGTCGCACACTGTTATGCTATCTTTTCAGAGCCTCTAAATAGAAAGCTTGATTAACAGTCAGACCTGGTGGAATGAACTCCAAATGCACTACGAGTCAACATCTGTGTCTATTCAGGAAGTTGACAAATGTCCAGAATGAGGTTTGCCATCAATTGCCACTTCACCTGTTTTGAAATGAAAAAATCATTCATGCACTTGAGGTTTTCCCACAGCGCTGTCCTTGTAAGCTGTGTTCAACATCACAACCATTTCTGTGGCATTTTTCCTGAGCAGGAAGCAAAATTTCAGAGCCTCACATCATTCTCTTAAATCAGCCATCACAAAAAATGAGGTTCGAGTGAAACTGCTTTTACAAAAGTTCATTGTGACCAGAGAGAAGCTTTCCAGGTGACCCTACTGGGTGTACTGACTCAGAGTGAGTTTCTGGATGCTTGCCTAGCCCGGGCGGGACGGGGCGGGAGGGGGTGTGTGTGGACACATACTTCTAAAGCTCTACCCAGAGGGAGCTTTTATCTGTTTGCAGGGGGCTCCTCCACATATATATCCTTCTGAAATATAAGTCTGATCATATCACGTTCAAGTTTAAAAACCACTGACTGCTTTAAGAGTAATACCAAAGTACTTGATATGTCCTACACAGTGTGGCTTCCTGACCTGGCAGCTACCAGCTGTCCCACTCATCTATCTCATTTTCCTCATACCAGACATTTTTTCCCCTCCAGACTTCTTAAATAGTTCCCAAATATACGTTGCTTCCCCACACCTAGCTACAGACCTATATGACAAACATGAGCATGGAGATAGAGCCAGGAGAGAAGCAGAAGAAGAGAGGAGGAGAGATAATAACTGTACATGGGGAAGTTTAAAAATGCAAAGAGTGGATCACATTTAAGCCTGGAATACTATACAAATCAGTGCAACAACTTTATGTAAAGATCTGCAGACTACAAATGAAGTAGTATGTATTTTATCTTTTTCATATGAAATAAGAAATTAGGGTCAGAGCAATTGTGAATACCTTTCATCATTCAATATGTATTTAACAATTATTTATCAAGTGCCTCTACTATGCCAGATACAATCTACATCCTGGAGATTTAATATTAGACAAGACTAAGTTCCAAAGCTCAGGGAGCTAATATTCTAGAGCCAAGGCAAGCAATATACATAGAGGCTAATAGATATGTAAGTGCTGGAAGCACTATGAAGAAAAATAAACAAGGTAACAGAAGTAATGCCATGGTATATACTGTTGTCAATAGAATAATGGGGAAGGAGCCTCTGAAGATGTAACCTTCGAAGGTAAATGGCATGAAGAGGAGAACAGAGCCATGGGGTTACCTGGGACAAGAATATTCAAGGCCATGGGATTTTCAGCTACTCTGAGACTGAGCATATTGGGTTAATTCAAGAATAGCGAAGAGAGGGAATGAGAGTAAAATAGATATTAGAGAGATAATCTGGGTCAGATCCTATAGGACCACTATGATTGGGACATTAGATTTTATTGTATGGGTGATGCAAATTCAGTGGAGTATTTTAAGAAGTGGTATGTATTGATCTGAGTACTTATCTTGGATATAGTTCACAACTGGGAGGGTTTGGGTTTTCCAGGGGCAGTCGCAGTTTACATGTATTGTCCTGGAATAATTGTTAATATCACCCAGTTCACTCTTTTCAATGCTGTTCTGTTTGAACTGTAAATTATAGGTCATCCCAACTAGCACTCAAGTCTCCTCATGTTTTCTCTAATTAACTGTTTAATGCATCATAATCAACTTGCCATCAATATTTTGATCTGTTGGCAGGGTTTTGTTTTTACTGGGGATTGTAAACATACAGTACAGATTTATGAGGAAGAGAAATATCTTATAGAGAATGGAATGGATATGTTCTATAACTGGAGGAATGTTGATTGATGAAAGTAGACTGACTCCAAACACATCTTGATATGACCATGATGTCTCTTGCAGTAGAGGTTTTGGCCAGTTATGAGCAGGTTTGGAAATCAGTTTTACAATCTGCTAAGTGCATGGCAAATTGCTTGACTGCATGCAGTACATGCAATGCATCATTTCCTCTGTAGAGCCATGCTCATTGCTAGACCCCTTAATGGGCACATAACAAAGTCCCAGTATTTTTCAGTAAATAGTTAAACAACTTGACTAATATAAGATAGTGTCATACAAAAATATTAAGCAGGAATTCAACAGCAACTCTATTAGCTTGATATAGTACCATAACTACAGGGTGTTTATATTATAGAAAACATTACATTATATTATTTTAATTAAATTTTATTTATACGAGTTGTTTATGTGCCTGGTGCTTGTATTTTCATTTTTCTCTATATGTAACTAAGTTGTCCATTAAAAATAGATAATACCTAAAATCTCGTCCTAGAAAAATTGGAAATAGCCACAAATTAAATGGAATGCATAAAGATAAATATTCTAGGCTCTAGTGAACTCAAATGGACACTGGTATTGACATTTTGAATCAGAAAGTCATATAGTTTACTCTGCTGGGAATAATACAATCAAGAGGCATAGTATTGCATTCACTGTCAAAAAGGACATTCAAGAGCTATCCTGAAGTGCAATGCTATCTATGATAGGATTTTATCTACTCCCATTCAAGGAAATCAAATCAATGCAACTACTATATGTATGCACAAACCACTGAAAGTAGCCATGAAGAAACTGAAGAAGTCTCAGGTTTCTTCAATGATCTTCAATGTAGAATGGATCAAAATGTATTGATAATTATTGGAGATTAGAATTCCAAAATTGGAAACAATGAAAAAGGAACAGTAGTTGGAAAATATGGTCTTGGTGGTAGAAACAGAGATTGAGATTGCATGATAGAATTTTTCAAGACCAACTACTTGTTCATAGCAAATACCTTTTTGGCTACACAAAAGGCAACTGAGCACCTGGATTTCTCCAGATGAAATTCTCAGACATCAAATTGATTCTGTCTGTGGGAAGAGGTGATGGAGAAACCCAAGATTATCAGGTAAAACCAGTCCAGGTGCTAATCATGAAACAGATAATCATTAGCTCATATATAATTTCAGGTTGTGGCTGAAGAAAATTGAAATAGGTCCCTGAGAGTTAAAATAAGACCTTTCTTCTATCTCACCTGACTTTCAGGAACATCTCAAGAACACATTTGCACATGGAACACTAATGACAGAAGACCTGATGAACTATTGAATGGAATAAAGTAAATCATCCCTGAAGAAAGAAAAAGGTTATTCACATGACAGGAAATTTAAAACAATGATTATGGTGGAAGTCAGAAGAGACACTGAAACTTGCCCATAGTGTTGAATAGCTGAGGCAAATTGAAGGAAAGATGAAGAAAAGGAGCTAAACAGGAAATTTCAAAAACCTAAAGTTAGAAAACCACATAGGAAGAACACACTCAGAATATCTATTTATAAAAAAACTTTTCCCCAGAATATCTTAATCTAAAAGAACTCAAGACAATATTGAATCCTTGAGTTGCAGCATTGAATGATTCCATAGGCAAAATTCTGAAAAATACAGTCCCTATATCAAAAAGGACTGGTTGACATTCCTCCTTTTCAAGAGGTAAACTATGGGCAAGAACCAAGGGTACTGCAGGAAGGAGTCCAAGCTACAAGGAAAGCATCCGCCACCAACAAGGCTCCAGGAATTTGTGGAATACTAACACAAATGTTTCAACAAGTCAGTGAAGCATTGGAAGCACCTACTCATCTGTGGCAGGACATTTAGAAGATGGTTACCTGGACAACTGAGTGGAAGAGGTCTATGTTTGTGCATATTTAAATAAAGGTGACCCAACAGAATGTTTAAATTATAGAACAATATCATTCATAACACGTTCTATAAAATTTACCGAAGATTATCCAGCAACAGCTGAAGCAATACATCGACAAGGAGCTGCTGGAAGCTTAGACTGGATTCAGAAGAGGAATTGGGACAGTGGGTGTCAGATAGATCTTGGCACAAAGTAGAGAATACTAGAAATATATTTACTTGTGTTTCCTTGACTATACAAAGGCATTTGACTGAGTGGTGATACTGGAGGGTGGAGGGAAGGTGGGGTAGAAAAGGGGAACCAATTACAAGGATCTACATATAACCTCCTCCCTGGGGGATGGCCAACAGAAAAGTGGGTGAAGGGAGACATCAGACAGTGTAAGACATGATGAAATAAAAACAATTTATAAATTATCAAGAGTTCATGAGGGAGGGGGGAGTGGGAGAGAGGGGAAAATGAGAAGCTGATACCAAGGGCTCAAGTAGAAAGCAAATGTTTTGAGAATGATGATGGCAAAGGATGTACAAATGTGGCTGACACACAGTGGGTGTATGTATGGATTATGATCAAAGTAGTACTAGCCCCCAATAAAATGATTTAAAAATAAAATAAAATCATACATTGCACTCATGAAAAAAAATTATGGATAGCCTTAAGAAGAATGGCAATTCCAGAACGTTTGATGTGTTCGTGTGGAATTGTACATGGATCGAGAGGCAGTTGTGTGAACCCAACAATGGAATACTGCATGGTTTAAAACCAGGACAGCTCTGTGTCTGGGCTATTTTCACCATTGTTATTCAAACTCTATTCTAAGAAAATCATCCGGAAAGCAAATGTGAAGAAGAATGTGGCCTCAAGGCTGGAGGAAGGCTTATTACCAACCGCAATCTGCAAATGACATTGCAATATTGTTTGCTGAAAGTGTGTTGGACTTGAAGATGAAGGATTTCAGCCTTCAGTATGGATTGTGACTCAAGGTTAGGAAGACAAAAATCTTCATAATGGCCAATAGGTAACAGCAGATAGAAATTCTCAAGGACTTCAGCTTGCTCCAGGAAGCAGCAAGAAAGAGATCAAACAACCCATTGCTTAAGGTAAATTTGCTGCACAAGACTTCTTTAACGTGTTGAAAACCATGGATGCTATTTTGAGGACTAAGGTGTATCTTGCCCAAGCCACAGTATTTTCAATGCCTCATATGCTGGAGAAAGTTGTACATTCAATAAGGAAGACAAAAGACAAAAATTCAATGCATTTGAATTATAGTACTAGTGGAGAATATTGACAGTATCATCCACTGCCAAAGGAACAAGCAGATATATCTTGGAGGAAGTACAACAGGGTGCAGCTTAGAGGCAAGGAAAGTGAGACTTCATCTCACCTGCATTGGGCATGTGGTCAGGAGAGGCCAGTCCCTAGAGAAGGACACCATGCTTGTAAAGCAGAGGGAAGCAGAAATGAGGCAGGCCGTGACCCGTTGGATTGACGCAGTTGCTACAACACTGGCTTCAAACACAAGAGGGCAATTGTAAGGATGGCGTCGGACTGGCCGGTGTTTAGTCTGCTGAGACCTAACAACAAGAACAACAGTCCTATAAATAAAAGTAGCTGATGCAATTATAACATTTCTCAGAGATAGCATTGTACTTATGAGACATTATTATGACACCGTAATTTTGACCTTTACTATTGCATGTAGAGAAGTTCACAGTTAGTGGTTGGCTATATTAAATGGAACAGCAGCACGTAGAGGCACCTGAGTGGTACTTAATGACAAACAAGCCGTTCCTGGACGATGGGTGTCTTTCTTGGGTACAACTCAGAGTTGTGTAGTTCTGTAAAGCCCATTTTATCAAACAGATTCAATTCACACTATCGTTTGCAACAACAGATGCTATTATTATTGTTAGTATTATTGTATCATGTTAAATATGTTTTTAAGGTACTTTGAATTGTTTTCTGGAATTTATTTATACATAGAAAGGGACAATCTATACAAAGACAAACATCTGACTAACTGCTATCAGGTAAGAACCATTGGTAACTGTTTTGGTTCATGTGCAATTATTTTCCTTGCTCCTTCATTACTGTAATTTTGCTACTGTTATGAATTATAATGTAAATATCTGATATACAGGATGTGTTTTCATCTTTACAAATTGAACATAATTAAAGCATAGGGATTAATCACAAAAACAATATGGAATTATATATTGTGAAATATTTATTTCTAATGACAAGTAAATGAAATTGTGTCTTGAAGCATGGTGTAGCATGGGTAACAGGCTTCACACTGGGTACTCGTATGTGGGCGTATGTGCATGTGGGCAGACCCACCTGGAGACGATAGAGGAGCAGTGTCTTGTTTCCTAAGACCATTGGCAAGGCAGGAAGAGAAACAAGACAATGGGCTGGAAACCAGAATTCCTGAATTTGAGTTGGTTCTCCCACTGGCTGGCTACATGGCCTTAAATATCCCATCTCAGCTCTCGAATTGTGTCAGTTTCTTACTAATATAAAAGGATTGCAATGGATTATCCTTAGGTCTTTTCCAGGTCTGAAAAAAAAAAGTTTAATGCTCTATTTAGTTTAGCAATAGAACCTTTCTTGTGGCTGATATTTGACCTGGTGCTTTAAACCTTTTACCTTGCAGCTGATTCTCTATAAAGTTAAATGTTCATTCTCACATATGTCATGGTTTATTAGAAATGACTGTCAGGAAATGCGGAGAATCCTATATTTAACATCTCAGAATTGGATACTAGCTTGATATAAATAGCAAGTTGTTATCTGAGTAGATTACAATGGATTTACTATCAAGCAAATTAAATCACTGGGGACAGATGTGTTTTTAGAATTGTCTGAGACAATCAATCTGGGAGTAGAAAAATTTTGGTACCTGCCAAGCTGTCCTGTATAATTCAAAGATATGTCAGCCAAAGCACTTCCTTTTCTGTAGCCAATAGAGAGTGTTAGCTGGAAAGGAATGGTCAGAGACAGGACAAGTGTATGTAATTCTAAAGTGTACACTCCAGGCTTTCTAGAAATAGTGAAGCATTGGGAAGAAGAGGCAGGAGTGGACAGAAAATTGAAGCAGGAGACAGCGTGATGGATAAAATAGAGTGGAGAAAAAGAAGCAAATGGAGAGAGAACTAATTTAAGGTAATACTGTTTGGTCATTGAGAAGAGAAAATACACGGTAGAAGGGCTGTAACCTAAGCCACCAGCTAGAAAGATTTTCTGAACACAAACGGTGCGGAAGGAGAATGGTGCTGTGGAAAAGGCCACCGAGGCACCGCAGAGATGGGAGGGAGATCGGCAATATGCTTATTGAGCAAACTGGAGAAAGTGATGACTTCCTTTTTCAAAATGCTCTGCCATTGAGATTTGGGTTATATTTTGCTATTGGAAATACTAAGGTCTTTGGGGGGGGGAAACTCAACAAACCATAGCCAATTTAGACTTCTTTCATCCGTTTTCTAAAATAATGACTCCATCACTAGCCAGAGTCATCTCTAAGCGGCTGTAGTGAGTCAATCAGGAGTTAGAAATGTTCCTGCCGGGACCAATAACATATACATTTGGCTTTGTGGGTTGCTGTAGTTTCCTATCATGATGGTAGCAAATCATCGTGAATTTACTAAACTAAATGTATGCAATTTTAAAAATCATATTTGTCTGAAATTTAGAAGTTCTCAAAATTAGGATTTGGGCAACTCAGTAACACCCAACAGTCAGACAACAACATGGCTTCTGCTGTAATTAGTTAACCCTGCCCCTGGAGAAGAATGACCTGAGACAATATATAACCCAACGGCAAGGGCTTTGTAAAACTGTATTTACAAACATAGGCCAGCAGCCAAAATTGGATTTGGGGCTCTATTTGAGTCACATGGGTAGAGTTAAGACAACAACACAACAGATTCAAACAACAAAAAGCCAGCCACCCAAAATATTTCAAACAGAAACACAATTAATACAAGCAATCAGAGGCTTCTGCACACATAAATTGGCTGAAGATGTGAAGAGGTTCCAGGGCTTTTAGACTATCCCAAAGTGCAGAAGAAGCTCCCAGGGCACGGAGGGTCTCAGTGGGGTGTGGCAGTGGCCTGAGGGATTTTCTGTTGGAAGCCTTCTCACATCTGCTTGCTGGAGAATAAGGACTTCTCCCCCCCCCCCCCAAACCTCATAGGGGTGCCTCTCATGATGGGATGCAACCAAAGCCCTTCTGTCAAGGGAAACTGAGACACATCGTGTCCTGGATTTCAGTTTCTGCATGAAAGAAGAGTGAAGAGTTGAGATGGTGTTCAGCATCCACAGACAGTAGGGAGTAAAAGTGGTCAAATCTGTTTATGACAACAATTTAAATTGAGCTCAGCAACATGCTACAAAATGGTAGATCAGAAAGAGTTTGTTGGAAGATGGATGGGATTTTTCCTGCCAGAGTATAGGTTCTAGTTCTGAAATTCAGCTGATCATAAATTAGAAGTGTTCAACTATGTCTGGTTTTGTTTATTTGTGTGTTTGTGTCTTGTGTTCACCAACTGGGCATATGCAGCTTGCTTCATCTAAGGATTTTGAACTAGTTGCCTTAACTTTCTCTACCTTTTCTGTCAAATTCCTCATAGAAAAATATTTGTTATAATATCTAACATATAATTGAATAGGAAACATTGAGGTATTATATATATATAATGCCTGGTATGAAGTTGTTGATAAATAATAACTTGTTACTCATCCTATCCACTTGAGCGGCTAAATATTATCCCCCCTTCCCGCCCCAAATTGCACACTCCTTGACATCAAGCTGATTTCAACTCACAGCAATCCTCTAGGACAGAGTAGAACCACTTCATGTGGTTTCCAAGGCTGTAAATCTTGGAACACCTCATTTGTAGAAGGCTATGAATGACACTGAGCACCCACAACTCAGCTGCGCAGGATCTGATCAGATTAAGCCACTGAAAAATCCCCTCTAGCCATAGGCAAGCACCTTGACCTGCCTGAATGTCAGGCAGAAACTATTGAAATCTTGATTATGCTGGGTCAAACTTGATACTTGACCATTTGACCTCCCTATAGACCCAACCTGAATCTCTTAGTTGTTCCATGACAAAAATTTCTTCCCTGCCTTTTAAAATATTGATGGGGGATCTTTTCTTTCTTACTCATTATTTGTATATTTATCTTCATATTATTATTATTTTATCCTTACCCCTTTATTTCAATTTTGTTTTTTATTGTGTCTCTTGGGTTTCCCAGTTTGTGAAGCACAGAAGTAATGGATGCGTAGAGATGCTAACTGATCCAAGGGTTTACAGGTGATGTAGGGGTAAGGGTTGGGTGATAGAGTGGGTAAAGGGCTTGGGGAAGTAAACAATGAAGGTGGGAGGGGAGAGATATCACTATAACTGATTGTGATTACACAACTCATTTAAAAGGCAATTTAACCATGGGGGGAAGGGGGAGATGTTCTAAATTGATTGTGGTAATGATTATACAGTTCTTGATATTATTGAATGATTGAACTACTGAATTATAAAATATGTAAATTATGTGCCAATAAAACTGTTGGGAAAAAAATCTTTACAAAAGCAGTCTGCTATATCTTTCACTAGGGTAACAGCTAGTGGGATTGCACCAATGACCTTGTGGTTAATAATCAGTGCTTTAATCACTGTGCCACCAGGGCTACTCCCTGACTATTTTTAAGGATTTTAAATACATATTGGACACTCATTTAAATATTGTTCCTGGGAAAAGCACCAATTTGCCCAAGAACAGCTCTGACATCAACTTTAAGAAGTAAATGCAATAGAATTGTGATTATGGCAGGCCGGTGTTAATGTAAGAGCAACGAATTTCCTTTGATCTTATACCTCTGACTATAGAAAGAGAATAGTTGTCAATATGTACACGCTGTCAGAACTTCTGGAAGAAGCAGCCACCACTTTTCAGTCCTTTTTCTTTCACTGGCTCCCTTTCCCTGCCTGTTCTTACTCACCCTACCCCGCAGAGGAAACTACCAGTCCTCGGGCTTATCTATTTTTTCTGCTATCTCTGTGATAAACAATCCTAAGAACAAGGTCATGTTGACTAGCTCTATGGGCTTGGCCTTCTTTAAAAGAAAAAGAAATTGTCCTTGGATCCTTTTCCAGTTAGGCTTTTCTCTTAATTCTATGATTCCGTATTTTTTAAAAATCATTTTATTAGGGGCTCATACAACTTTTATCACAATCCATACATACATCAATTGTGTAAAGCACATTTGTAC
>NW_022103915.1:81910386-81918586 GCF_000313985.2 Echinops telfairi | reverse complement strand
GTATTTTTGTTTGGACCCTGTGGCCAGGACTCAGTGTGTGGGACGGGCACGCAGGTTTGATCACCAAACGTCTCTCTGTACCTTGTATGTGAGCTGGAGCCATTTCACTTCCATTTTTATCTCGATAATGGCTTTCCTTTAAATGCTTATTAGCATAAGATTTACAACAGCATGCTTTATTACCTGTTAATTATTCTGATATATAAAAAATGGATAAAGCAGATCTAATTTCTTTATATGAATTTGTTTCTTTATAAAGAAGGTGTATGTCTTCACTAATAAAATAATAAGATTTAGTGGAGGGTTACCATGACTTGGGATCTGGGAGAGGAGCTCCAGCTTGGGCTTTGATGTGTATTATTTTTTTTTTTTGGCAAATTGCATATTTAGTGCCAACTGAAGTTTTTACTTATCATTGTTGTTCTAGATGAGAGGAACTGAAGATATGCAACATGCCCAGGGTTCAAAGCATGGATTCTAATACTGTGCTACACAGTCCCCAGGGCCAGACACAAGGGAGGAAGTTCTGAGGGGTGCTGCTTCTGAGGCCCATGCTCGTAAGGCTTCTTACGCCTGAGTTTGGAAAAGACAAGGCGAGCTCCTTCACACACATATCAGGAGCTCTCAACAGCCAGGATGTGCAGAGAAGCCCTCTGCAGAGGAACTCAGCAGGAAGACTTAAAACCTTACATTGCAGGTCCTCCCATAGGCAAGAGCGAGTGAAGAATATGCTGTCAGCTGCTGGCATTTCTCCCTTAGAGGAAACCGAGTGCTGGCTAATAGAGGCCAGAGGTCTCCATGGCTCTGGGACGAATTCAGGGGCTCAATCACTGAGCAGTGGTAGGGAGAGGACCTAGCCTACAGGGAGGAATAAAACCTCTCCGATGAAGCAGAAAATCAGCTGGAACATCCCACACATGAGTAATAAACTGGCAACCATAACTTAGCCTAGCTGCCTCTAAATTATTGTGTGCATTCTGTCAAGCCAACAGTAAGTATTATCCTCATGCCTATCTACACGTGTAAACGGATATTTATGAGGACCACCTTTCTTTTTTCTCCCATGCGGTTACCTGTCCATAAAATCTGGCTTAGAATCTGCAGGAACAACCACTGACAAAATTGTGGAGAATAATTATAAATCCATGATGCTGAACATACACAAAAGCTTTCTTACCTCAGGTCTTCCCCAAAACCTCTATTATCTAAGTATAAGATGGCATATTTTGACTGATGGTATACCAGATTGTGTACCAACAAGTATAGATTTCTACTTTTGAGAGCCGGGACCTTAATTTACCCTGTACCTTAATTTCTGGGGTTAACGTTTCTCAGGAGATATGTGGAGCCTGTTTATTAAAGTTACAGGTTGTTGAAAGAGCCAAATCACATAGTAACTCTGGAGACATTTTGAGTCTCTTTTTAAAAAAGACATTTTAAAACTGTAGGATAGATCACTTTAGAAACCAGTAATATATCAATTTATCCACAGGATTGGATTCTGTTGGTAACGATGCAGAAACCACAATCCCCATAGAGGAATTCTTTCTCCTGAGGGAAGCTCCCAGTGCAGATTTGAAAATTCAGGTGTGTTTCAAGAAAAATATTTCCCATATGAATTGAGAACAGCATACAAGCCCATAAACAGATGCAAAACAAGCTTCAATTGTGTTCATTTTGTGAGAGATGGCTACTAGGTGCCACAAGGAGCTGTATTAAGCTTGATTTTATTCAACGTCTTTATTAATCATCAAGAAGATGAGCAAAAGAGCACGTTAATTAAATCTGCAGATGGTGCTAACAGAGAGACATTGCAGGGACCATTGGGGGCCAAAGAACAATATAAAAAGACTGAGTTTAAAAAGCAGCAGAGCACAATGCTAATGAGTGTTTGTTTGACTGCAATGAAGAATCAAAACACACATAGAGTAGATTATGAAAAGCTGCTAAAAGCACTGAATAGTGTGATAGGAAACAATTAGTGATGATAAGGATACAAAAGGAACTATTATTAGCAGCAAAATAGAGCTGCTTGACAAAATGCCTCGTTTGCATGTCACGCCTCTCCCTTTGCTGACATGTAGATGACACGCTGTACCCGGATGAGGCCTGTAAACAGATCAGGACCTGATGCCACAGGGTGGGTCTTTGGTGCGGAGCTGGAAGGATAAGAGAACCATCCTTTGGCAATACCCTACCATTCAACTATACGATCGAGCTCAATGGGCAGATACAAATTCCCACTGGTTTGTGAGATCACAAGCCTCTGCATTCTAGGACCTTGCTTTCAACATATGCTCCCTACATATGGTACCCAGAATAATTTTCTATAGTGCTAATTTCCCATTCACTCTTGAATAGGAGGGTAAGCCACAAAGCATTGCTACAAAACTGTACAAACCTTTATTAAACAAAGAGAGCAAAGTGCCAGGCTGCTGTTTTTCAATATACCCTCCATCTAGGGTTATACATTTCTGAAGAGATTGTTTCTAATTTTTAACCCTTCCCTGAAGAATCCTGGCTCTTTGATTCACAAGATGTCAAACTGACAGTTGGGCATTTTCAAGGGACACAAATTGCGATCTTTTGAAATACAGCTTCAGCTTTCAGAGCGAAAAGAAGCCTAAAGGGGCAGATTTTGGCTGTAAGGAGGTTAGGGTCAGGCATCCCACTGAAATTCCCAAAGGATAACCTTTGCTCCCATCATAGAAACAGCAGGTACATTGCTGTAAGGAGGAGGGGCGGGGGGGGCTAATTATTTGACCTGAATTTCCAGGGCTTTTTCTCAACAATGCAGCTTTCAATTTTCTTAAAATTACTTTCTAATAAGCCCCTGTGCCCATTTTGTATCCTTTGAGGAAATGTGTCAAAATTACTCTTTCAAAGTCACACACACACACACACACACACACACACACACACACACACAGATGCCGTAAGCTTCTGAGCTGATCTCTCTGCCTTAGAATTAGTTGGCCCAGCAGATCCACTTGTAAACTTGTGTTTTGAATGGACCTTTTATTTAAAAGCGCCTTAGAGAGCCTGAGACAAGTGTATTACTGAAAGAACTTGTCTGAAGTTATCCACTGTTTGCAGAGACATGTTTAAACATGTTTGGTTTGAAATAAATCTATGCATGAACTGAAACTCTAGTAGCAGTATTTGTTTTGTAGTTATTCTTGTATTGGGTTAAAGAATCTGTGAATTAAACTCTTATTTTTATTCTCATAGTTTTAAAAAATGATTGATTATCATCCAGTTTTAAGCAAAATAATTTAAAAAGCAAAAATATTGATTGTCCCATTGAATATCTTTTTATCCTTTGATATTCCATCTCCTCTGATTTTCTTTCTGTCCTATATTTATATCTTACTGAGTACCAACAAAATATGGAGGGTACACTCATAATAAAACACTTCAACAAAGATTGATTTACAAAGGTATAATTTACAGAGATATGAGCCTAAAGGAACCACGTGTTTGGTGTAATAATCCAGAGTGTAATGTCAGTTCAGGTCTTAGGAAGTCTAGATTTGAGGGATGAGAAAATTATCAAAACCTGGAAGAAATTGTGAAGCGTTGACCACCATGACATAAGAATGAGGGCACACACATGCATGCCTACACATGCAAGTCTATACACACATGCATGTCTATACACATGCACGTCTACACACACATGCATGTCTATGCGCACATGCATGTCTATGCACACATGCATGGCAATGCGCACACGCATGGCAATGCGCACACGCATGGCAATGCGCACACGCATGTTTCTATCCTCTCTTCAGAGAATCACCTTTTAGGTATCTCCAGTGGCTAAATCCATGAAAACTGAAGAGCAAGGTCACCCCCGCAACAGGGAGAGCAGTGATTGGATGGATCTGCAGTGGTGAATGGGAGATACCTGATATGACACTCTGATCTAGCACTTTGGAGGATGTACTTTTTAGGCTAAGATGATAGGTGGAAATGCCATTTTAACTTTATTATAGACTCCTAGCTTCCTGTGCTCTGAGAATATAGTCGACTAAACTGTCAAATAGTAGCTGACTAGAGTTCATCAGATTTCATTATAGCAAAGTCAAGACTACAAGTTCCAAAATTTATAATTTTAAAAATAAATAAATTTCATGTGCAGAATATACATAATGCTTAAGTAAGTTATAAAGAATGGTAACAAATGAACATCCCAGATCTCTAGACAGCTTAAATTGATTGTCATCCTTTAATAAAGTCCACCCATATGCTACTGTCCATGACAACATTCTTCCATCTACACCAGAAGTCAACACTATTCAATATTTTATGTTTACTATTCTCTTGTTTCTCTCCATATATCTTTTTGATACTAAATAATATATTAGTTACTATTGCCATTTTAATGTGGTAGACATAACACAAAATACAGCACTTTAGCTATTTTAAAGTATAATACTAAGTGGCATTAAGTGCACTCACAATGCTATGCAATAATCTCCACTATCTGAGATGCTCCAAGAAATTTTTTCTTCAAACACAAACAAACAAAAGAGGAACCTTAGCCATTACACAATTTCTCCCATTCCCCCCTACCTTCAGTCCCAGGTAGGTATTAATATGCCTATTAATTTGCCTATTATAGAAATGTCATAAAAAGGCAACCATACAATGTGTAGACTTTCATGTGTGCCTTTTTTCACCCACCCCACAAAAATGCCAAATTATAGCATGTGTGTTAGTCTGGGTACTTTAGAGAAACAAATCCACAGAAACTCATGCATAAGAGAGAGTTTTATATAAAGGGTAAGTACACATCAAGAAAACATCCCAACCCAGTGCTGCCCAAGCCCACAAGGCCAACATTAACCCATATGTCCGACACCAATCCACAAAGTCCTCCTCCATCTCACAAGACACACAATGACGCCAACTGCAGGAGGAAAGCCGAGTCAGTGAACATGTAAGCATCTCAGCACTGGCAGGGGTCTCCACACGGCTGCTCTAGCACCCAAGGCTGCATTGGGGTAGGTCCATGTGGCTTCTCCTCAGGAATGTCTTGCAGGAAGTGAGCCTTGCCAGCTGAAGCAGGGAACTGGCTAAGGCAGCTGCACCCTGGTCTGACCATCACAAAGCAAGAGACCCGAGAACTAGAAAGGCGAGGCTCACTGAGCCATTTATCTCTCCACCCTTCAATTAACCCCACATGTGTTTATCA
This sequence comes from Echinops telfairi, assembly GCF_000313985.2. Classification (NCBI taxonomy): domain Eukaryota; kingdom Metazoa; phylum Chordata; class Mammalia; order Afrosoricida; family Tenrecidae; genus Echinops; species Echinops telfairi. Next base: position 81,913,386 of record NW_022103915.1, on the reverse strand, counting down.
GACAGGTTGGCACAATAAACTAACTACCTCAGCATGTTATAACATAGTGTTGTCACTGTTACAGCATACTGTTATAGCATGCTGTTGTCATTTTAGATGCTATCTAGACAATTGTGACTCCCAGACAATGTATGTATAATTAGAACACTACCCCATACAACACCATCTCACAATTGTGTTAATCTCTGAGCCAATTGTTAAGGTCACTGTATCCATCTACCCATAATTAAGGGTCATCTTCTTGAATGTTGACCCTCTCCTTTACCAAGCCTGATGTTGATTTTCAAGGCCTGCTCTCTCCTGATCCAGGTCCAGAGTACATGAGACAAAATCGCCCTTCTAGGGAGCATTCTGCCTCCAAAACAGTTTGGTTGGTACTTCTGGCATCTATGACCCTTTCAATATTCTTCACCAACACCATAACTCAAAGGCATCCATCCATGTCCGATCTTCTTCTTTTGATGGTCCAATATGTATACCCGAGAGGCTGTTGAGAACACCATGGCTTGGGTCAGATGCACTTTCATCCTCAAAGTAACATCCTTGCTTTTGAACACCTTAAAGAGATTTTATTACACCAAATACAATATTGTTGTTGTTGCCAATGCTGTCTTCCTTATTCAGGGTCCAACTCTCATATGCACATGAGGTGATTGAAAATACCGTGACTTGGGTCGGGCACATCTCAGCCCTCAAAGTAACATCCTTACTTTTCAGCACTTTGAAGAAGTCTCATGCCGCAGATTTTCCCAATGCAGTACATTGTTTGAGGTCTCGACTGCTGCTTCCATGAGCACTGATTCTGGAGCCAGACAAGATAAAATCCTTGATGACTTCAAAGTTTCACCATGGATTAGGATGTTATCTATTGGTCTCGTTGTGAAGATTTTTGTTTTCTTAACATTCAGTTGTAATCCACACTTAAAGCTATAATCCTTTATTGTCATCAGCAAGTGCTTGATTTTTCACGTTCAGCAAGCTAGGTTGTGTAGTCTGCATACCGCAAGTGGCTAATAAGCCTTTCTCCAATCTTGATTCCCCCTTCTTCTTCATCTAACCCAGGTTTTCTACTTTGTTGCTCAGCATACAGATTCAAAATGTATATATAATGAGAAGACAAAACGCTGACACATGCCTTTCCTGATTTTAAACCATTCGACATTCCAGATTGATTGACTTTGGTGTTGTTTCCCCATTTGGGGCAATGTAGATACTTCTGTACATGTTTTTGTTTGAAAACCTAGTTTTCATTCTTTTGTGTATATATCTCGGAGTTAAATTGTTGGAATATTTCTAGATTTTTAACTTTAATGTGAATGGCATCATATTGCATATGCCTTCCTATGACTTGCTAGTGTTTTTCACTCAAAATGTATTTCTAGAACTCATCCATATTGTTGCACAAACATATATGTTTATTTTTACTGTCATATAGTGATTCATTATATAAATATTTCACAATTGTTTACATATTCTCATGTAGTAGACATCTTTGTTAGTGTTGAAAATAACATTACTTTGAGTTATAAATTTGTGATGGTACACTTGAGTTAAACTTTCATTAAAATGTATAATCTTGGAGATGATACTGAGTTGGATCGTGGGTGCACTTTCATATTTACTAGGCAATTTCATAACTGTGTATGGATTTAGTCTCCTCCAAACAGTGTTTTGCTTTTTCATGATTTTCCTCCTTACCAATTTTTGGCTATGTCATTTTTTTCCCTTTTGTGTCAGGCCAGTGGATATGCGGGAGAGAAACGAGACTTTCCACTCCAGTGAAGAGCTATTGTTTGGAAAGCCCACAGCAGCGGTTCTACCTTGTCCTCTGCGGTTGCTTTGAGTTGGAATCAACGCAATGGCAGTAAGTTTGGAGTTTGGGGTGAATGTATTTAAAAATGTATCTCAAGGAGAGATTAGTTTCTGACTGAAATGAGTATATGCATCTTTTCTTAGGAATATTGGTTATTGTTTTTTGTTTTGTGTATGAAATATTTAATTTCCCCAAATGTTCTGTTGTATTATTATTTTTATTTTCTAGATCTTTTAATATATTCAAAGCATAAACTTTCTGGAGGCTATGTTATATCTTTCTTTTCCTTGGTGAGGCTTTGAATACCTTCTCTACAATCTTGTTGAGGAATAGAAATTCTTAATATATTATAGTTAACTTTATCACCCATTGCCTCGGTGGCTTATATCTTGGTTAAAGAAATACTTCCCTGTTCAAAATAATGAAATAATGCTTACTTTTCAAAAGGTTTAATATATTTATCTTTTACATTTCGGTTTTCATTATTGTTAGGTGCCCTTGAGTCTGTTGTGACCCAGAGAAAGCCTATGCACAACAGTAGGAAACATTGCCCAGGGCTGCACCATCCTCATCACTAATTATTGTGACGCCAGAAGACATTGTTGTGGCCACTGAGTCAATCCATCTCCTTGAGGGTCTTCTTCTTTATCACTCCCCTTCAAGTTACCAAGCATGATTGACAAGTCCCAAACGTGGTCTCTCCCGACAATATGTCCGAATTATGTAAGACAAAGTCTGGCCATCCTTGCCTCTAGGGCACACGCTGGCCTTACTTCTTCCAAGAAAGAGGTGTTGGTCCTCCTAGCAGTCCACAGTATTTCAATTCTATTTGCCAGCACTACAATGCGAAAGAGTTGATTCTTATCCAGTCTTTCATATTCTATGTCCAACTTTCACTTGCATATGAGGAGATTGAAAATGCCATGGCTCAAAACAACATCTGTGCTTGTCAATATTCATAAGCTGCCTTGGGATGCAGATTTAACTAATATCTTTTGATCTCTTCACCTTGCTTCAATGAACATTGATGTAGGATCCAACCAAGAAGAAATTTTTGACAACTTTCACCTTTACTCCATTTATCATGATGTTATTGAGTGGTTCAACAGTGAGGATTGTGGTCTACTTCAAATTGAGTCAGAAGAGGTCTGGGTTACACATACCTAATTCAACGTATCTTCTGATCT
>NW_022103915.1:81878529-81910139 GCF_000313985.2 Echinops telfairi | reverse complement strand
CTCTTTTCCATATATCACTGTTGCCAATTGGCTGAGGTTTAAAGGTTTGGGTCTTCTTTATATCGACTCAAAAGAGACATTGTATGGTAAGTCATGTATTCCAAAGTCAAAGGAGGGATTAGCATCAGAGCCTAAATTATGAGAATCCAGTTCTCAGAAAGCTATGGATGACAGTGGGGGTCTAAGATTCATTTGTGGGAACTACTTTGGAAAATGAGTCTCTGGTGAACTCCCTCTATCCACAGTTGAGGAAAGTGGTTACTAAACAGTGTGTTATAGACATGAGGATAGAAGGTCAAAGGCATAAATCCGACCTGAACAGTTAAAACTTGGACAGTTGATCCCTCCTCTGATGCCTGCTGGACCTGATCTGGCTTTCAACATATTCTGTGTTTTTGTTTTGTTTTGTTTTTTTGTTCATATTAGGGTGAAACTCTGAGGTGTGAAGTCATTGGAGGTCACCCTCATGAAGTTCTGTTATATGTTTTTTTGTGTTTTGATATATGAAACCCAGGACTGATCAACCTATATATAAAGCAAGTACAATAAGGGTTGTGTGGGGTGGTGGTGTAAAAAGGAGACAATGTCAAGGAGTCCAGGAAGAAAAATATTGTTTGGAAATTGATTGTGGTAGCAATTGTACAATACTGCTTGACGTGAATGAACTAGGGAATGATATATGTATTAACTCCTAATTAATAATACAGTTTTTAAAAAGAGGCCTTGTATAGCAGTTTACTTCATTTAATGTGTCTGTTGATCTCTTAACTGCTATTGTCATGAGCATTGATAAAAGAGCCAACCTAAACAAAACCTTGACACCTCACACCTTTTCTTCATGTATCCTAATGGCCCTGATGGTCAAGGTGTCAAGATTTTAGTCTTATTTGTATGGAGTTAAAAGAGGCCTTGTGGAACAGACTTACCTAATACAATTTGTCTTTAGAGATCTTGATGGCTGTTACCATGAACAATGATTTGGGATCCAAGCAAGACAAAACCTTAACTGACAACTTCCACATTTTCTCTATCGTGATGTTCCCAATTGGTCACGGTTTGAGGAAATTTTTCTATTTCACATTGAGTAAAAGGAGGACTTGTGTAGCAGATTTACCTAATTCAGTTGGAGTTTGCTCTCTTGACTGTGGCTGCCTGGAGCTTTGCTTAGGAATCCAACAAGACAAACCCTTGACTGACAACTTAAACTTTTGCTCCATAAATCAGCATGTGAACAATGTGTCAAAGTGAGAAGACTTTGGGCTTCTTCATAAAGCATCAAAAGAGGCCTTCTGCAACAGATTTATGTACTTTAACTTGTGAGTTGATCTCTTAACTGCTGTTTTCATGAGCAGTAATTAGGGATCCAATCAAGACAAAAACCCTTGACAACTTCCACCTTTCCTTGCTACTGAGTGGTCCAAGTTTGATTATTTTAGTTTTCTTCACATTGAGTGATAAGAGGCCTTGTGTAGCAGATTTAACAGAATAACTAGTTCTTTGATCGCTTTAGTGCTGCTACCAGGAGAATAGAGTAGAGATCCAAGCAAGACAACGGGCTTGACGACTTTCGGCTGCAGTCCTTGATCTCTTCAAGTGCCTCCTCAAGTGCTTCAAGAGTCGGTTATCTGCATATCGGGTTTTTAATATAGATCTTTGCCATAGTGTCTGCTTATTCATTAGTATCCCCTGTGTAGTTTTCTTTTATTCCTATTTTTATTTCAATAAATTATTTTATCCACCAAAACTGATAAATTTTACTTAGATTACTCTAGGGAATTCAGCCTGTAAAAGTATTGCATTCTCTATCCCTTTGTCCACATAGATAGAAATGCAATTAAATTTATTGTTTTTGTTTTTGTTTATGCATATTTTATATATTAATTTTTCACTCGCTAAATGTATCAATTTCACATTAATCCAAAATATTTATCAATAGATTATTTTGTGTGCTAATGTAGAGAAAATATTTGTGAAGAGTAATTTGTATTTTACCTTCCAGTTTAGTATGCATAGCTTCATAGTTTCTATGTAGGTCGCCAGCATGCTGGTTAGATGAGTCAAGCATGAGCATCCTCAACTGATTCCTAAAATGAAAGCAGTTGCTTCAAACACTTCTCAATTTCATATACAAGAGAGGTTTTGTAATATTGTGAAAAAATTGTAAATTTTTTACAACATGTTTGAAGCTCCCTCACAATATGCACTGTAAAAAAGCACACTATGCTGAAAGTGGAATTGCTTTACTCAGTTAAAAAAATGTACCGGCCACTTCTGTAGCAACTTTTGTTGAGAAATACTAATAGTCAATTTTTCAAACAGAATTAACTATGAATTAATAGATTAGTCAATATATTCCCTTTCTCTCTTTAATTCTTCCCTCTCTTATTTCTCAGGGCCCTAAATAATTTAATTTTCACATTTGATTGTTTCTTTGGGTATGGTAGCTTTGAAATGCCAGATATTTTGTGGTAGTCTTGATTTTACTTCCACCCTTTGGGGTGATTTGCCAAGTAATTCCTGTGGGACACCTCTCTTCCATATTTTTTGTTGGAATGCAGTACTGTTTATCTTTAAACTTGAAGGAACTTTTAATATTCATAGAACTTATGTTAATGTAAGTCATGGAATTTTAAAAATTTGTCTGATAATTATGGGACTCCGTGTGATGGGATAGGTTACAATTTTTAGGAGACGTGAAATATGTGATGATTTCAATCAACTTTTTGTAAGAGTTGAACCAGAGCATATAAGCCTATCTCTGTGATATATTTGACTCTTTAAAACTAGGAGATTATCTTGAATAATACACTACCAGATTGTCTCTCCTCCCTACAGCCAGAAAGAGTTGGTTCAAACTAATTGATCTCAAAGGAAGTACAGCCAGAATGCTCCTTAAAAGTAAGGATGGGGAGACATTGTCCAACTTCATTTTCAAGAGAAACAAGTTCATGGAAAACAACATCATGCTTAGTAAATTGGAGGCTCAGTGGAAAAGAGGAAGTCCCTCAAGGTATGGAGTGATTTGGTGGCTGTGACAACGAGCTCAAATATGACAATTGTGAGGATGACACATGACCGGGCAGTGTTTCCATCTATTGAACACGGGATTGCTGTGAGTGAGAGCTGACCCAACAGCACCTACAAATAACCATGCTTACCTTTGATTCCTTATTTCCATTCATGGAAGCTTGATTTCCTTCCTTCCAGACACACAAGTTTATTGTGCATTACATATACAGAATGGACATCGACTTCAAAATGGTGATTGAAATAGTTTTGATTCAGTTTAAAGTAGCATTGGGAAATTTTGTAAAATTGTATTACATTTTATAAAATTGTATTACAGCATTGAAAAGGACATATATACAGAGGGTAAAAATGTAAAAATCACATGACCAAAGTCAAAGAGTGATAGCAATCTGTAGCTAGTAGTTGCAGAACCGAAACTAAGAAAATTACATTCCCCTTGCGAATAAGTAGGGGAAAAAAGATACTGACACAGATAGATGTAGAAGTAGGTTTGTAGGTGTTGTTGTGTAACAAGACTATCACAAAACCTCAGTGGCATGTAGAGCGAGATATATTTAATTATCACATGAATTGCAAAGTTTGGCGGATCTAGCCTGGGTTTTTGGCAGATAGTGACTCGGTTTGCTCAGACATCTGCAGTCAGCTCTCACTGTGGTGTTACAACATTGACTTTGGCTGGTATCTCATATTTCTGTTGTACGGCTGCTTGTTAAATGATCTAGGGTAGTCTAAACTGGAGCAACTAAACTAATGGGACTTCCATCCACTCAACAGTTTCCTTTCAACAGACTGGGCCAGACATGCTCTTCTGGCAATAACAGAAATCGGTCCATTAGTAAATAGGACAAATCATGCACATTGATGTTGTTATCGTTGTTAGGTGCTATTGAAAAGGTTCTGACTCACAGTGACTCGATGTACAATAGAAGGAAAGACTGTTCAGTCTGGAACCATCCTCACAGTTGTTCATAATGTTTAATCTCATTGTCAAAGCCACTTTATCAATGTATCTTGTTGATGGGCTTCCTCTTTTCACTACCCCTTTATTTTATCAAGCATGATGTCCTTTTCCAGTGACTGATCTGTCCTGACAACATGTCCAAACATGGGATCCAATGTCTTGCCTTCTCTATAGAGCATTCTCACTGTACTTCTTCCAAGACAGATTGAATTCTGGGATTTGGGAATAAAAGAGTGAACAAAACAGAAATTATTCTGGACTGCACGCAGCTTACCTTCTGTATAACAAATATATTATTATAATAAGCAAACAAACTCATTATATATGGCATCTTGGATCCTGATAAGACAATAAAGACAAATGAAAAATGAGGATGGAGAGGATAAGGGATGTCATGACAGACATGAAAAATCTTACAGTAAAATGGCATCTATCAATTAAAATCTCCTGGTAAAGTAACAGAAAGTTTATCAAAAGGAAGGAAGGAGACAAGGTTGAACCCTGAACATTCTAGTAAGACCAAATAGTGACTTGAACATACCCTGAACATTCTAGTAAGACCAAATAGTGACTGCAGAGTGTTGATTGTGGAGCAGGTAGATCCTGTCTGATGAGTAGTGAGGAGACCAGAACTGGTAGCTGTGTGGCAGTGAGAATGTGAAGGATAGATGGCGGGGGAGTGATTGGACATCAGATCAGAGAGTTAATTAATAGTTCATGAAGGTCAAGTGTAAGTCTGAATGTTCAGAGAGTTAATTAATAGTTCATGAAGGTCAAGTGTAAGTCTGAATGTTGTTTGTATACAGACTTATTTGGAGACCCAGGGGGAAAAATAACAGCGCAGTGATTTATGTGCTAAAATATTTGTTCTCACCATCTTTGTAAGTGTAGACTACAGAAACTAAGGACAGAAAAGGACTGCTTTTTAGATCTTGTCCATTCGATTTCAGCTCATAGTGGTCCTCTGTCCACCAGAACACTGATTCTTCCTGGCCATCCTCACAATTGGTGGTACGGTGAAGCTCAAGTGGCCATCGTGTCAATCAATCTCCTAAATAATCTTCCTCTTTTTTACTGATGTCTTACTTGACGAAGAAGGCTGGTCTGTCCTGAGAGCGTGTCCAGCAGACATGAGGTGAAGTCCTGCCATCTTCATGTCTACATGGTATTCCAGTTGTACTTTTTCCAAGCCAGATTTGTTTGTTCCTGTGGCAGTCCACGGCGCTTTCAATATTCCTTGCTAGCATCATAATTCAAATGCACTGATTTTTCTTTCATCTTCTTTATTCATTACCCAACATTCACAGACCTATGACAAAATTGAAACCCATAGCATTGGCCAGGTGCACTGTAGTCCTCAGGGTGATGGCCCTGCTTTTCAATACTTTAAAGGGCTCTTGGGCAGCAGATTTGACCACATCAGTCCAACACTTCATTTTTGATTGCTCCCTTCATGACCATGGATGATGAAACCAAGCAAAATGAAGTCCTTGACAACGGCCATGTTTTCTCCATTTTCCAGGATGTCTGCTGGTACAGTTTCGAGGAGCTGGTTTTCTTTACATTGAGCTATATAATCCATACTGAAGGCTGCAGTCACTGATCTTCATCAAGTGCTTTCAGTTCTTCACATGTGCAACAAGCCAGGGAATGCTATCTGCATATATTCGGTTGTAAATTAGCCTTCCTCCTATCCTGCTGTAATATGTTTTGTTATACATATAATTCAGCTTCTCAGATCATTTGCTCAGCATCCAGATGGAAAGCATCCGATGACAGGGCGTTTATTACCTGATGCACACATACTGGCTTTTAGACGATGCAGTATCCCCTTGTGCTTTTGCTAGTAGCCTCTGGTCTATGCATGGCTTCTGCAGGAGTACAATTGTGTGTTTTGAGATTCTCATTCTCCGCTGTTCTTCAAATAGTCGAGCTGTTCAGATTATTTGCTCAGATTGAATAAGTATCCTAAAAAGGCACAACCCTAATGCATACTCTTCCTGATTTTAAAACACACAGAATTATTTTACCGCCTCTTCTTCCATCTACAGGTTCCACATAGCGTAAGGAAGTGTTCTAGAATTCCCGTTCTTCTCAATGTTATCCATAATTTATTATGAAAGGTTACTTGAGAGGCTATGGCAATAATTCAAATAAAAAAAGGTTGGCTCAAACCAAGGTGTTTGTTGGTAAAATAGTAAGAAAATGATTGATTTGGGACATTTTTTGAAAAAATTACACGTGGGAGAAAGTGAGGAATCATTGATAAACCCAATGTTTTGGTCTAAGTAATTGAAAAAAATAAGAGCCACTGATTCAAATTGTGAAGATATTGTGAAGAATAGTTTTGAGGTAAAACATCAAGAGTTCAGTTGTGATGTGTTTAATCACAATGTATTATTAAGTACCTAACTAGCAATGCAAAGCAAGCAGTTGGCTGCAGAGTCCAAAGTTCAGCATAGAGGTTTAAGATCATAACAAAACATGAGCATTCTCAATCTAATACAGAGTATTTAAAGCCATGAAACTGGAGTGTTCATGCGAGGAGTGAGTGAAAACAACGAAGAGAAGATTAAGGGCCGAGGACTGGTGATATCTATTTGAAGATCTGGGATATAAAGAAAAACCAGGAATCGAAGAGCTTCTAGTGAAAAAAAAAAAAAAAAGACAATCAGAAGTGTCCGAGTGACCTGAAGTCAAGTGCTGAAATTCTCTCAGGAAGGAGGGTGCAATCAGCTGTCTGAAATAATTCTGACAAGTCAAATACGATAAAGACCGAGAGGTGGGCACGGAATTTTAACACAGAGAGAACATTTGTAACTATCATGTAGTTTGATGAAATGGGAATGACAAAAGGCTTACTGCACACTGGGCAGATAGGATGGTACACTATACATTATTGTGTGATTTATTGGTTTCATTTAATATTTTATTATAAATGACTTGAGTTCTTTATCCCATATATTTCAGTATATGAATTATGTTCATTCTAGTGGCTTCTAAAAACATACTGGAATAAATAATTTAAAATACTTCCTTGATATTTCTGTAAATTTAAGTTAAATTACCATAGGTACACTTTCTAGATCATGTAACACATGTCATATTATAAGATGTAAATGTCTATCATGTATAGCACGCAAATCAAGAATAGAAATGGCCAATACAGATGCTAAGAACGAGTTTTCAGCCACTATAGGTCCTATACATGCAAATTAAACTTGAAAGAAAGTTTAATGAAAATTGTGAGCTCTAAAGCTCCCTATTTAAGTGACAAATTTGATGGGATAATATTGCTGCTGCTTCTGCCACCCCTCTTCTTTTATTCAACAATCTTTTGAGTGACTACAATGTGCCTGATCCTGGGGAGACAATGAATGTAAGGCACACATAAGCCTATCAAACTAAGACCTGATCACCCTGCATTTTCTTAGCTATTAAACAGGGTACAATATTATGTTGTCTTTATCTCCTCTTTTGCGATTTGGTAATTAGGATTTATGTAGTATTTGGTGTTTAACTGATCTCTTATACTGGATAAAAATCATATATTATAGAAATTATTCCAGTAAAGCCCTGATAAGGTTAGCAAACTTAAAGGTAGTAGTTTGCTATTTTTCTAATAATCCTCATAAGTGCGAGTTATCATGAGATATGTTTTTATAGTTTGAGGACAGGACAAGAAGAATTAATGGGGGAGGGAGAGGATCATCAAATGCTCCAATATGGATGCTGGAGGGTGGGTGGTCCAAGTACACTGGTAGTTGGGATTATCGGGGTGGGGGTGGGGGGTATTTGTTAATTAACTTTAAAAATATGGTAATCTTTTTAGATAATGCAACTCTCATCAGAAACTAATCTTATGAATCCAAGAAACAAGAGAGAGTTAGCAAAACCTTCCAGCTTCTTCAAGGCAGATCAAATTCTGTTCTCTCTGTGATTCTGTGACTAAAGAAGTTAAAGATGGAGAAGTGTTGGCGTGTAACAAACGAAGCTAGAAACATTCCACTAAAGAACAGAGAGGAAGGAGAATAAAGAAGATTATCTGCAGCACTACTGGAAGGGTACTTTTCTGGAGGGCAATGTGGCAGTAAGTTTCAGAAAGCTTAAAGTATTCCATTTTGAATAATTTATTCTGGTGAGATGTTGGGAGATGTTCCCAAAGATTTATGCATGATGATATTTATTGCAGCATTATTTATAAGAGTAGAGAGTTGAAAACAATATAGATGTCCACAAATAGACGCTTGGTAAAAAAATTAAGATATATCCATGAGATTTATTACAATTCAGCAATTCATAATTATATTTTAAAGGCTATTTGATGGCATGGGGAAACAGTCACAATATAATGCTAAATTAAAACAGTCAGAAATAAACAAAGAGCATTACATGTCTACCACTTATTGAACATTAATTTTACAGTGGAATCTGCATTAAGAACTTTATAAACACTTCATTTAATAATCCTCCAACAAATCTGCAAGATAGCTATTGCTTTTCTTGATTTATGTATTATGAATCTGAAATGAGAGTAAAGCTGCATTTCAAGTCCAAATTGTGGTAGTAAACAGAGCTTCCTCAAACATGCAGTCACAAATGTGAAAAATGTATGCTGCTTCTGAAAATAAGAGACATTTTATGTGCTTCAAGGGCAAGTTAGAGGGAAAGTAACAAACCATGGGATAAAGCTTGGTATGGAAGAGTATTATATCACAGTAAAATTGAAATTAATCTAGTCAGCTATGAAGATGCCTTATACGTTTTAAGGGAGGAAGTAAAATTATCCGACCTTTCTTTTACTGATAGATGTTATCTTAAGGGTGCTACCAACAATGGAATTAAAATAGGACACATTGCAATTGATTAGGCATGAGTTGTTAAAAGTCTAGCTTGTGGTTAGTAGTGGTGGAGGCAGGAGAGCAAGGGAAAGATTGTGAGCACATTATGGATAAAGAGTTAATTAAAGTCCAACACAGGTAAAATGTAAGTTTTATGATCTAGAAGAAGGAGACAAGATGCTTATAAGTTTCCAGTATCAATGACTATATATGGTAATATCTAATGAGATAAGAAATCTCAGGGAAAATTGATATTTAAGGACATATCTCTCTGAATTGGTTTTGATGGTATTTTATTAAAGAGCTCACTTTAAAGAGGCAATCTAGAAGCAGAAAGTTTTAGAGTTCAGAGAAGAAAACCATGTTAAAATACAAATTTGAGGGTTATTTGCACATAAAAAGTATTTTAAGCCATGGGGGTAATGAGGCTTCCAGTGGAAATGACATACCCAAGGGACTCTCAAGTGGGCATGGAGGAGTGTATCAGAAGTGCCTGGAGAGAGTTTCCAAGTGGCATATTCTGTTTTTGTCCTCTCCAGAAATGCTATTGTGTCTGCCGACTTTTTATAGGGATAGGTGAGATTTTAATTAGGAAACGTCAGTATGACTGACATCAGGATTTTTCTTGTTTTGGAATCATCTACCTATAGCAGTCAACCCCATCTATCTTAGAAGGAAGATGGACAGAGTGCTCCTTAGGCAAAGACCAAGAGACTTCATCTTACATGTTCTGGACATGTTGTCTGTGGAGAAGGACATCATGTTTGGTAAAGCATGGGAATGGTGATGCAGTGGAAGGCCTTCCAGGAGATGGATTGGCACCATTATCACAGCAATGGGTTCAAGCACAGGAAGAATTGCAAGGGAGGATGGCCCAGGACCACACAGGTCTTCTTTCTGCTGTGCACAAGGTCGCTATGGGTCAGAACTGACTTGCTGACACCTAACGACAACAGTTATACTGATAAAGGCTAAATGGATACATTAAATAAGAGAATATTTTATTGATGTAAGTGGAATTTTTGAGTCAATATTGGTTGAATAAAGTATTGAAGTTAGGAGAACCATGATCATTTTTTAACCAGTCATTGAATAGATGAGAACCATAGAAGGGGTCCTGGCGGTGGCATCATTGTTACTTGGGTTGGACTGCGATTCACAAGGTTCATAATTCAAAACCACCAGCAGATCTGCAGGAGAAAGACGCTTTCTACTCGTCTAAAGGGTTACAGTTTGGGGAACTCACAAGGACAGTCTACACTGTCCTATAAGGTCATTATGAGTGGGCATGAACTCGGTGATGGTGAATGATATATGTATATATCATGTACATATATCACTTTTAGTTATTGTCATCAAGTTGGTTCCTACTCATAGTGAACCTGTGGTTATGGGAGTAGAAAACTTCATTTCTCTCCAAAGGACTGGTTGGTGGTTTTGAACTACTGACTTTGTGGTTAGTAGCCCAATGGGTAATGCACTATGTCAACAGGGCTCCTTTTATCTCTCTCGCTAACTAATACATATTGTTACTATGAATTATATATGCATATCTATATCTATGAATTAGGAATTAGACTACTATTTTATATACATTGTACTCAGAATAGAGGTGTGTGTGGCCAACAGAAGTAATCATAAAATGAACATCAGTCTGTATGCTCCGGCCTTACTCTCTCATATACATCTTGTTTCTATACATTGAGATTAAAAGGAAATTGGTGTTCTTTAGAAAAAATACGACGATGTGGAAACCCAGAAAAATGATGGGTTTATAAGGAGTGGTTTTATAAAACCCATTTAGTTTTGCCTCAAAGACAATGCTTGGACAGGTCAAAATTCTGTGGACTTAATGAAGGAAATAAATACATATTCTTCATAGGAATAATAGGGCCTGAGAAATCACTGTGCATCCTTAAGCCTACAGGTGGTTTGCATTATAACGTTGTGCATGTAATTAGGTGGTAAACATCTCAATGACCTCATCGTTCTCAAACCTCTAACACTACCTCTACGGGTCTCTGAAACCAACACTTTAAGGAGCAGAAAGCCTCATCTTGCTCCTGCGGAGCATCTGAGGTTTCAAATAGTTGATTCTGTAATTAGCTGTCCAGTGCAGAGCCTGCTACATCACATATACATGCCAAAATTTACAGTGGAAAAAAGTCGGAAGAATTGATGCATTCAAATTGTGTTGTTTAAAAAGTATATTAAATATATTGTGACTTCCCAGAAGAACAAACATATCGCTCTTAGAACAATACAGTGAGATGTTTCTTAGAGGCAAGGATAGTGAGACGGGAGCTAATTTACTTTGGGAACTTCATCAGGAAAGGTCAATTGCTGGAAAAGAACATCTTGTTGGTAAAGTAGAACTACGGCACAAAGGAGGGACACCTTTAATGAGACAGGTGACATAATGGACACAGTAGCCTAAGATAGGGCAATGATCCTAAAGATGGTGTGGGACTAGATGCTGTTTCATTGTCAGATGTAAGGTCGCCATTAGTCACAGTCCTCCTGGTGGCCGCTAACAAGCACAATTACATTTTGAATTCGTAGTTGCCAGGCTAATTTACAAGTCTTCTTCCTCCACAATTAAAAACAAAGCAAAGCAAAACAAAACTCGCTGTCATAGAATCAATGCTGACTCATAGTGACCCCCTATGGGTTTCCAAGACAGTAACTGTTTACAGGAGTGGAAAGCCCACTCTTTGTCCCAAGAAGTGACTGGTGGTATCAAACTGCCAACCGTGGGGATTGTAGCCCAATGCATAACCACTATACCACCAGCCCTCCTTTTTCCACAATATATTCTAAATATCGTGTAGCTTTAAAAGAAACTGATACTAAAATAGAAGCTTTAGAATATTGAACAGTATACAAAAGGACCTTAAATATGTTTGTTTTTAAGGTTCTTTTGGTTAATTGCTTTATCAATATTATATATATACATATACATATATACATATACATATATATACATATATATGTGTGTGTGTATATATATATATATATATAGCTAAAATGATGGAGGATAGAAAACAGAAGTGCTATGATGGGTAAGCTATTGAAAGGACAGGGATGATGGTGAGACTGGTACTCTCTCCAAGTAGTTCTCCAGTTAGTGTAGCTCAGGACCTCGTCGATGTTCTCCAGAGCAGTGGAACTTATAAGTAGAGAGGAAGAAGATATTGAAGCTCTTTCCCTCCCTTTGTGGATTATTTGCATCTCTCCTACTTAATTCACAAAGGTTCTGTTTTTGTTGCTTTCATGTAAACTGTATAAAAGTGTATATATGTGGCATCAAAGGAGAAGCATCAGAAACACTGACAGGCCCATCATCCTCCATATCATGCATCATTTAAGCTCTTCTTGGTTTTACTGTGACCTGGTATCAATGATCATGCTTCTTCTATGTTGTCTGCAGATCAGACAGAGGGAACGCAAAGACTTGCGGTTCCTGGCTTTGTAGCTTCTAAATCTTCTTGGTGACAGAGACTGGACACTAATTTAGTAAAATTTGGTGGAGTTGTTTCTCCATATGAGAACAAAATCACATCATAGTTTTGCTATTTAAAAACTTATATCCAATTTTTAAAATCAAACTGACCAATGAATAAAAGTATACTTAAGTACAGTTTATACTAGAGTCTGTTGAACCGGGCACAGTGTTAATTTCATGTCGGGCAGAATTAGCTCCAGCAAGTTATATCCTTGATGTAAACTGCTAAGGAGCCTGTTGAAATATTTCAAACCCCAGTTGCTAGGTGTAGATCTGAAGAGCTATGATAACTGAGATGAAAAGCGAGATTGCAGATAAGAGGACACCTTGGAGAGAGAATGAACTTGATCCAGAGACACCTTTCTACCTAGAGATTTAGAAACATGCCCATCCACTACCACCACTCAGCCTGGGCTCTGCCCTCCTATGTGAAACTCACAACTAGGTTGTCCCCAGGTTTGCTGCAGTGTGAGTCCTCAAGTAGGCCCTTGGGTAAGGCAAGACATTTGCAAGTTTGACAAAATACATATTCTGCTGCTGCTATTGATCAGGGGATAAAACTTTTAGTAGTTAGAAACTAGGTTACTTTTATTATATGCATTGTACTTAGATAAAAGTTATATTTGGCCAATATAAATAACCATAAAATGACCATCAGTCCTGATGCCCAATCATTTCTTTGTCACCTACATCTTGCTACTATGACATTGAATTTAAGAGGATATCTGTGACCCAAAGCCTGTCTGTAGGCAACTGGACATCCCCTTACAGAGGATCACAGGGAGGAGATGAGCCAGCCAGGGGGAGGTGTAGCAAGGATGAAACATGCAGCTTTCCTCTAGTTCTTTACTGCTTCCCCCCCTCCCACTCCCCCACTACCATGATCCCAGTTCTACCTTACAAATCTGGCTAGACCAGAGGATGTACACTGGTGCAGATAGGAACTGGAAACACAGGGACCCCTCAGGACCAATAATAAGAGTAGCAATACCAGGAGGGGAAGTGGAGGGTGGGGAGAAAGGGGGAACCAATCACAATGATCCACATATAACCCCCTACCTGAGGGGGAGACAACAGAAAAGTGGGTGAAGGAAGATGTCAGACAGTATAAGACATGACAAAGTAATAGTAATTTACAAATTATCAAGGGTTTGTGAGGGTGGGGAAAAATGAGAAGCTGATACCAAGGGCTCAAGTAGAAAGCAAATGTTTTGAGACTGATGATGGCAAAAAATGTACAAACGTGCTTGATACAATGAATGCATATGTGGATTGTGATAAGAGTTGTATGAGCACCCAATAAAATGATTTAAAGAAGGGAAAAAAAGGAAATTTGCATTCATTAAGGAAAAATGGGATTATGTGGGAACCCTGAAAGGATAGATTTATAAGGTGGTTTTCTGAAATAAGTTTTCAGCTGTGTCCCAAAGAAGATGCTTGGACAGGTACAATGTCTGTGGACTTCATGATTTTTAAAGCTTTTCAAAGCTATTACAATCATCAAGAAATTCTGCTTCTTCTCTCTCACTGAGGAGGAAATAAAAACACTTTTCTTATTTCCCAAAGCATACGATTAAGCCAGATTTGACACATCTTGAGAGTCTTACAGCATAAGGAAAGGATTTGCACTTCCTAAGAGGCCTATGCAGTGCACTTCAGCATCCTTCATCCAAGAATGCCAATATCTTTTAAAATCGGAACTGAGTCTTTACCATTAGAGTTCAAACAAAACCATCTTAGTATCTCACAGCGTCATCTACTCCTCAGCATATCGAAAGCACTTGAAATTGAAGCAGAGTGTGTGATGACTAGGGGTTAAATATGTCTTTTTCAAACAGGAACACGGAATTCAACGTCTAATAGAGAAATTAGAAAAGTTGTTTCCTGTTCAACTTGTCCAGGATTCGTGATCGGTTGATAGAGAAAGTGAAAATTCCTACACAAATGGGTGGCAAATGTGACTCATGGCCTCAAGGCGCAGGCAGGATTGGACGGGGGAGAGTCACTGTGATCGCACACCCTTCCACGCACGCCTAATCATTCCCCATTGCCCCTGCTTTGTGTATTCTGACAACCTACTCCTACATTTTTAAGTAGCCCTGAAAGTGACTTAAGATTCTAGTCCACATGAAGAACAGGCTCTCTAATTCTCGATGTGTATCTATATGCCTGCATGTGTGATATGCCTTTGAAAGGAATCAAGGTTTCTCTCCTTTGAGTTCTAAAGGGCATCATGTTGAAGTATCCAGAGGGCAAGCTGTTTATGTGTTATCTCGACCTGTTTTGTCATCTCGGCTCACCTTGCGTATGTTTTCTGTCAATTGAGTGTACATTTTAAGAGGCAAGAAAATAGTACTTATAACTGCACTTTGGTCCAGGAGAGATTCAAATATATTAATAAATGACATTGACAATAGCCAACATTAAGAGTATTTGGAATAGCTGATCTCTGGCTCATGAATAATGAATCATCTTGGTTTTAATAATTTACTTTAAAATAAAATCGCTTCCCTTGATTCTTTATCGGTGAAGTTGCACGAGCTCTCTACGTTGCCTTAGATGATTACTAGTTACACTCCTGGAGGGCATATATAAGTTAATGAGTTCCAAGGGAGGGGACAAGGAAGCAAGAACAAAACAGCATATTGCCTTCAAGACTATTAATGTCCCTTTGTGGAGGATGGCAACGGCTAATGTCTGGCAAGAGCAGTGGAGGAAGAAATTGCTGCAGGTTCAGGTGGGAGAGTGAGTCACCTTGAGGCTGCCACAGCTGATGAGGTTTGGAGAATAATCTTGCCATTAAGAGTGGTTCCCTCCTTTGAGGATGGGGGCATTATTGATGTCCAGTACTTGAAATGTTGATTTACTTCTTGTGTACTTCTAGGGAACACAACAGTATAGCCCTGCACATCACAGATACACAGAGGATTTCCTGAAATGCAGTTATTCTCAATGCTGTTTGGGAATTTTGAAGTTTGGGGACATTTATTTTGCATATGTAGGCATACCTTTTAAGAAAGCAATACGCTGCTTGGGTAGAGAGATTGATACCTGCTTAGATATTGGATGATGATGAATATAATTAATAACAATGAAGCGTGGAGAAATGTCCTCAAATATTCACCTATGCTGGCTTACCCTGCAATATACGAACAAATTGCTGAAATTTAGATATCAAAATTGTTAAACAACCAGTCATTCCTAAAAAACTCATACGCAAGGCAGAAAGTGTCTGGTAGATTTTATTAATAATAAAACTGTGTATTTTATAGGGCTAGATTTAGAATTGTGTGCCTGACTTAAATGTCAAGTCATTGTAATGAGGTATTAGCTGGTTCTGGCTTAAATTTGAATATTTTATTCATACTCACTTTTAAATACCTTTTCTTAATCCCTTATTTTTGGCTCATTTGATATGACTTTGATTCCAATTTCTTGTCCCCTGAATAGTAGATTTTGAATCATTCTCATTTTGGTCTTTGATTTCTTATTAAAAATCCTAAAGCCGACCAGCTAATGATGCCATTTATGAATGGTAATGCTGGATTTAATCAAAGATTTTCTTTCACTATTGCACAATACCCTTCTTACACCATGGATGATAATTTTTGTGTTTTTCCATTGTGTTTTCTCTTGTGGTTTAATTCAACCAATTGAGAATTGACAGCTATATGTAGACATTCTCCCAAATGATCATCTCTAATAGATGTTTTTATTCTAATTGATAGAATTTCATGGAGGACACTTCTTTTGAGAACGTTTTCGGCTTCTGCGTATAGTTCTGCTTCGCCACTCTTCTCTAATCTGTAAAGCTTTTATTTAAAATAATCAAACACTAGAGGGTGTTTGAAGATGAAAACCTAGTCAGACACCTTATGCCACCGCTCAGAAACAAAGACCCGAGAAACCAAGTTAAACAGATAACAGATGATAACTCTGAAACACTGAGCATCAAACAAACACAAAGAAGGAGATCCAGCACTGATTGGAAGAAGAATGGAACAAAAGCAGGGAACAAGGAGAGCTATGAATCACACCATTGAGTGACCAGACAGCTAGGTACAGTGTCGCTATCTTGAGACAAAGCAAATGGGGATCCTTGGCGAGCAGTGCAAGGAGGCAACGCCACAGCAGCACCAAGGAGACAGCGACCCAGCGTAGACAAATGCTGAGTGAAGCAAGACAAACCAGAAAAAAGAGATCATAAATTCAGAAGGGATGTTCAAGAAGGTAGGTGAGAATTTCAGGAGCCCAGACAACCATGGAACAGGGAGGGAGCCAGAAAATAGGCACCTAAGTACTCACCAGCAGTAGCTCCTGGTTGTCTGAGTTGAGGACCCACACGAAGAGGACATTATGCTGAGTGAAAGCGAGAGCCTTTGGACTCCAGGCAGTCTCATCCCACTTGCACTGGGTCAAAGTAGAGATCGGATAACCAGTGGGCCATGACTGGCATCAAAATGGTGGCCAAATTAAAGACCAGACAGGAGGAGTAAGATATTTTCCCTCCCCTTGCCCTCCATAGGAACAACTGATAATATTCCCCTGCTACCAATCCCCCTCCTGGTATCATCTGTGTACGTAATCATGATGTCAGGCAGTCAGCCAGCATTGCAAGAGCTTGGGAGGATTGTACGTCATCTTTCCACCACCATAGTAAATAAGAGTTCATATACTCAGGCACTGCCTTACACACACACACACACACACACACACACACACACACTCACTCACACACACTGCTCACTTGAGACTATGTGACTATACAATGGCCTGTCTTCTGCTGCCCTTCCATTCAAGGAGTAGACGTGACTTTGCAACTGTACTGGCATTTGCCTTTTACCGACAGACATTGATCCATTGACTGGTAGTGACTACACATCTGTAGGCTTTCCCACCTGCCATCGGTCCTTCCCTGCCACCCTCTATCTCTCCCACCCAGCCAGTGGCAGTAACTAAGTTGCCCCATTCACCTATCACACCCACCCACCAGCCACCACACACACCTGGTGAGTGCCATCACCTAGTCCCATGTCATGGACTGATGACAAATAGTGGCCAGTCCCATCCAGTCTGCCCTCAGCTATTCCACATGACTAACAGAGACCCTTGGCCAGAATCATAGATAGCCACATCCCCAGTCACCTAAAGACAGATGGTGAATATTCTAGTGTTGTTAAACTGGCAATCAGAGTAGCACACTTAACATATCTGCCTAGATATATCTAAATAAACAAACAAATTAAAACTAAAACTCAAGTGAAGCAAGCATAGATAAATAAGCACAACACCACTTTAATATCTTGGAGACAACAGAGGACATGAAACTGCACAAAAAACTAGCACAAGATGGCTGACCAAAATAGGAGCCAAAACATTGTCCTGAGAAAAATGGAAACATTCTATAAGTAAATAAAATATTTATATTTAAGACCCTTCAATAGATCAGACCACAAATCAGAGAAAAAATACAGAATGCAAAATCAAACACAATGAAGGAAACACAAAACTCTAAAAGAGTTCAGAAAAAAATAGTGCAAGAACAAAATGGCAGAATAAACTAAAATGAGAAATGATACAAAGAGAGTAGTTAGAAACCTTGAAGACCTGAGTTTCTCATATTCATTCATTGGTTTTATTAAATATTCCTCAAAAATATCAATTGGGTTTTCTTCTTTTTTTGCTGATTATGTCTTACATTCGTTCATGTACTTACCTTGAGTTCCACTTTTATTGTTAATCTTCTGGACTAGTGGGTTGAATGAACCACAGCCTCTTATAACTTGAGACATGAACTAGAGAACTAGATGGTGCCCAGATTCCATTAAAGACCTTTTCACCATACTTCCCAAGAGTACAATAAAATATACCAGTTAGGATAGGTGAAAAAGAAAAGGAAATTAGAACAGAGTTCAAAATAAAAAAGATCAGATTTACTGGTTAGAATGAGACTAGAGAAAAACTCTAGACTATTGCTTTAAGAAAATTTCAAGCTCGAAATTGAAGACACTCCAAGAGGCCACTTCCAGCTAAATAATATATGAGGCTGCAAAACAAACAATGTGAGGAATGTGCTCCGCAGAACAATCAATTTCACAAGTCCAACAGGGCAACATGTCTTCTAAACTGCAGAGGAGGAGACAGTGAGAGATGGGGAAATAGAAGGGATGGCAACGGGACCTCAGGAGGGAAATAGGGAGAGCATTGTGGGGTAGGGGGTGGGAGACAGAGGGGTGGTTGATTACAAGCAATATCACACAACAATTTGTACATGAACTATTTTTAGGGAAAACCCATTTGCTGTGCAAACAGCTGCTAAAGAAAACGTTTCAAAGAATAATGCAAGAAAAGAGGGAAAACCCAAAAGAATAAGCTGTGACGTACAAATATGTAGATAAATACTTCATGCATATGAGACAAGCCATTTTTTTAAAATAATTTTATTAGGGGCTCACACAACTCTTATCACAATCCATACATACATCAATTGTGTAAAATGCATTTGTACATTCATTGCCCTCATCATTCTCAAAACATTTCCTCTCCACTTAAGCCCCCGGCATTAGGTCCTCAATTTTCCCCTCCCTCCCCGCTCCCCCTCCCTCATGAGCCCTTGATAATTTATAAATTGTTATTTTGTCATATCTTGCCCTGTCCGACATCTCCCTTCACCCACTTTTCTGTTGTCCGTCCCTTAGGGAGGAGGTCACATATAGTTCCTTGTAATCGGTTCCCCCTTTCCAACCCACTCTCCCTCTACCCTCCCAGTATCGCCACTTACACCACTGGTCCCGAAGGGATCATCTGTCCTGGATTCCCTGTATTTCCAGTTCCTATCTGTACCAGTGTATATCCTCTGGTCTAGCCAGACTTGCAAGGTAGAATTCATATCATGATAGTGGGAGCAGGGAGGAAACATTTAGGAACTAGAGGAAAGTTGTATGTTTCATCATTGTTACATCGCACCCTGACTGGCTCGTCTCCTCCCCCAGATCCCTCTGCAAGGGGGTCTCCAGTGGCCTACTAATGAGCTTTGGGTCTCCACTCAGCACTCCCCACAGCCATTTAAGGCGCTGGCCATCCACTACTCTTGGGACTACAATGCTGGGAATCTCTTGAGCAGATCTGTTTTCCCAAAGAGACGGGCCAGGTGAAAACATGCCAGAGTCTTCCATGTGAGTTAGCTGCCATTCGTTCTCAAATGAGCCAAACAGGTTTTGCCTGCGCCTTTCCTGTCAGTTTGCGAAGACAACAGATTAAAGAAAACCTGTGGCCCCTTGCCTAGCTCCGTTGGACACGCAAAACTTGCAACTTGTGTAGAATTTGGCACCTAAAAGGATGATCTATTGAACATAAAGTACATTCATGATTCAATAAATTAAATGTTAGCGTCGGTAAAATGTAGGGCGTATGTTTGGCATCTACTCAATTGCAACCCCCACAGGGGATCCAAGGCTCTAAGTCTTGAAGGAGCACCCAGTTACCTCTGTCTCCTGCACCGTGGCGGCTGGGTTCGTTCTGCTGACCTTTTGGTCAAATGAAGCCCTTACTTCAGCACGTTCTTCCCAGGCTCCTTAGCATATGTTTAACTAACTGAAAAATACATCGAGTAAACACTGATCTCACAATATTAATGAGATGAAGTTTATTGATATAATCTGAAATCCTCTCTACTGCTTGTCATTATGCACTTTTGTGCTTTGTTCAGAAGGACTACCTTATCAAATTGCCAACATGGTGGGAACACATGCCACTACTGGAAAATCAACCAAGGCACATTTTCTCTATTAATTGCTAATAGAGAAATTGCTAATAGTCACTGTACCTCCATATGAAGAAAATAAAAGAACTGACACCACTTTGCAAATGGTATATGTAGGAGAGCAGGAGACTATCTCTGATTGAAATTATCTAAATCTTTTCAAACATTCCTTTAAAGAAATGAAGATTTAAAATAGCCCAGACACTTAAATGAATAAGTACCCTCATATGCTTCCCTTTTCATTTATTCAAAGATAATATTTTTTCATTAGAAAAAATAATAATTAATTTAGATGCACACTGAAACCAGTTTAAACTGCATAGCTCTAAGAACAAGATTCCCTGGTAGCCAAGTTGATCCTATTTACACATCTAAATACTACAGGAAGCAAGAAATGTTCACACAGATCACCAAGCTCAAGCACACTCCTCATCTCAATGGATTCTGGGTTACAGAGACCAGACAGGACAGGGGAGAATTCCCTCATAAAACGTCCACGCTTGTCATTTTTATGGAGCCAAACTAGGACATGTTTCTCCTGTGGTCTGAACCCCCGACTTATCCGTCAGCAGCCCTGCACTTTAACAATTGTAAATTAATTTTTTTAATAATTTAAAGAGTGTTAAATTAAAGTAACTTAACATTAAGTGAAATGAGTTTAACAGTTAATTTCATCTAAGACATAGACTCTCCATGTCTCGTAGACGTGTATTGCAGGAAAGACCAGACTCGGGCACTAGAAAGGAGGACTTTGTAGGGCTGGTCATCTGCCTTTTCTTGTTGTTGTTCTTGAGGGTTTTTTTACAGTTTTATTGGCACTTCCTCCCCATATCAAACATATCAAGAAGAGTTGCACAATCGTGACCACACTCCATTTTAGAACATTTTCTTCTTCCTTGTACCCATTGCTATTCATGTGATTATTCTTTGAATTGGGAAAAAAATATCCACAACAAAACACTCTCCAGTTCAACAATTTCTCCATGTATAATTCAGTGCCATTGATTATACCCTTCCCTTTGTGTTGTAAAACCATTATTGATATCCTTTTCCAAATTATTCCATCACCATTAACATAAACTCAATGCCTCCTGAGCAGAAACTCTTCCTCCACCCATGATCATCATAGGTCATGTTTGGTTTCTTCTTTTTTTTAAATTAGTTTTCTTGATATAATATTGACTTATCCTGTACTTACCACCATAGCTAAGTCACTTTTTAAAAGAGTTCTGAATACATTATCACAATCCGTTCTAATGCTCCCTCTTCAAACCTGAATTCATTGTTTTCTCCCCAATTCTCCTCACTGGCTTTTCTTTATCAAGTAAAACTATTTATTGAGATACTCTACTTTTCTCTATTCTGATTCCATTTTCATCAATCAACCTTATATTTACTTAGAAGACTCTCAGCGTTTAACAAGAAAGAGATGCTCTAGTTAAGAACAAGCCAATAAAACTCTCAGTATTCATTTTGACTCAGTGACCCTTTCGAACAGGGAAGAACTGGCCCTGAGCTTCAGGCTGTAAGTCTTCCCGGGAACTGAAAATCTCATCTTTCCCTCACAGAGCAGCTGGTGGTTTCAAACTGTTGACCTTGGAGTTAACAGCTCAACGTGTAACCGTCTACCTCATCAAAGGTTTTTGGACAAACAACTATACACTTGAAATTTCTGACTACATATGACTTGGTATTCTAGTTTAAATATTAGTCTTTTATAATTTTACATCTTGATTTCACCGAACATGTATTTTTTAAGTGACAACCTTATGCCAGGTATTTCACTACTTGTAAAATGACTTTCTAAGGATAGAGATTGTCATCATACTCTATTTTTCTATACTTCCCCCACCAGAAAACCATCATCTAATCCATTATTGCTGTTTTCATGGTACATCTAAAATATGATTTCAAAATAAATTAAAATCTGATCAATACCACCGTGATCTGAGCAACTTTCAACAAACATGTGACTGGCAGCAACAGTTTCCTAAAAGCCTTTCTGTTCTCACTCTTTCTATCCTCCCACAAGATCTGTTCTCAACAGCTCAGCAAGACTGGTGCTTGTAGGACGGAACCCAGATCGCTGTTCAAAGCCTGCAAAGACTTTCATTTCACTGAGGGCAAAACCCGAGTAGTTGCTCTGGTCCGGCAGGCCCTGGCCACCACCTCTCTGACCTTACCTCCTCCTCATTTCTGTTTATGTTCTCTGCAGCGGCATTGGCCTCCCTGCCTCGCTACAAGCCACATCCACTCCTATCTCCAGATTTTTGTAATGGCTGCTCCCTGTGACCAGAGCCATCGCTCTTCATCTCGAAATCTAGACCCAGGAGTTTTTCACTTACTTCAAGTTCCTGTTCAAATGTCACCTTCCCAATGAGACACCTCTTGACCCTGATCATTTAAATTTTCATCCACTGCATCAGCACTTTCGACCTCTATAAAATGCTCTAGTTTTCCTACTTTAAAAAAATCACATTTTAGCTCACTACCTAACTTTATTTTTATTATTTATTTTCTACTTTTACTCAGTAGAATATAAACTTCTAGAGGACATTGGTTTTTGTTTACTAACATATACTCTATGATTTATAAAATAATAGTCTGTGACTATATATTTTGAATATTTGATCATGAACCAAGTTAAAGCATGTGTAACTAAATCTTGTGATAATACTGGATAGCACATGTATTACTCACTCTTTGATAGCAGGGCTATAATGGTTTTAATATAACTATTTCAGAAAGGAAATCTTTTTTTACCTTAAACCAATCTTTAGGGCTCTTTAGCACTATTAACTATTTTATAAATGAGTCAACAGAGACACAGAACGGGTAAAGCTTGCCCAAATCACATCATTAAAACAATGTAGAGCTGGTCGCACTAATAGGCAGCTGGACTCTGCTCCTAACCCCAATCGTCTGCATCTTCTGTTGTCATGATGTTAGTGTTGTTGCTGTTGTTGTTGTTGCTAGGTGCCACTGAGTCGGTTCCAACTCGTGGCGACCTCTGTACCACAGAACGAAACGCTGCCTGGCCCTGCACCAGCCTCACACTTGTTCTTATGTTGGAATCCATGGTTGCAGCCAGGACAACAACCCATCGTGCTTGTTTCCACTGACCCTGTGTTTTACCAGGCACAATGTGCTTCCCCAGGGGATGGCCTTTCCTGACGACGTGTACAAAGTTCTCGAGACCAAGTCGTGGCAGCCTTGTCTCCAAGGCTGTGCTTCTTCCTAGACAGATCTTTTGGTCTTTGTGGTTGTCATGGGACTTTCAATGTCCAAATGCCTTTCTTCTTCTTAAGCCAACGTTCACATGCCTATGAGCCGGTGGGGGGGGTGAGGGGGAGGATTCAGTTGGTTCACACCAATTTGTCAGAATTGATACCGAATTTTTGCTGAGTTCGGCAAATCAGTTGTTACAGGGGCATGTGTAGTCAGAGCTCTTCTAAGATGGGCTGCCATCCACTAGGGAAATTACAAATTTACCTTCCCTGCCCTATTTTGCTATTCCGCTGGGCAATAGTATATCTGAAGTACCTGTAGTAATGTTCATACTATCCATAGGTATGAAAATTTAAATGCAACTATGCTTGGAATATATATTTATGCATTTCATAAAATTCATTATACTTTTGATGAAATACTACATTATTACTCCCTTGCTTTTATCATTTCAGAAAATATATAATATAAAGATAAAAGTGCCACACAACCAGAGAGTACAAGCAGTTGTTTGTTTCAGCTTTGTCTTCTGTCTCATGGGATATTATGAGTGAATTTTACAATTCCTAAAACTGTTCAGAGAGCTGAAAATATTGTAAGGATAATTGCTGTAAATCCAGCTGAAGGGGAAAGGGACTTTTCAAAGATGAATATTATATGTTCAGAGAGAAGTCACTTGTTTCTAATATATATATTTAAAAAAAAGACTGTCGTCTAATGGGTCTACTTCTAAAGGAATGAGATCCTATTCCTGCAGCGAAAAGATCTTGCGCTCACTGCCATCGAATTAATGCTGACTCATAGAGACCCTCTGTGGGTTCCTGAGACTTAACTGTTTATGCCAGTAGGAAGCCCAATCTCTCTCCCTCGGAGCTGCTGGTGGTTTTTGAAATGGTGACCCTGTGGATTGCATCCCAACATGTAACCTCTATACCACCAGTGCTCCTTATAGTGAAAAGAGGGCTAAGGATACATCATACAGCCAACAATGCTCTGATAAAAGCAAAGAAAATCGCCTAATAGATTGAGAACCTCAATCAAGAAACAATATGAAAATATCTTAAATGACAGTTTTACTGTTTTTGTCAGGTATCATTGAAAACTCTTATGATCTAGTATTGTGTACTGCTTTTATTGTTCTAAGTAGACTGTACAAAATAATAAACTACCTGTCAGTATATATATTTTCTATATGTAAAATGGTCATTAGGGCAGTGAACCAGTTGTTAAATCATTTGAATCCCACCACTGAATATGAGGCAATTGGGAATGCCATGGCTTGGCTCAGGTGCAGCTTAGTCCTCAAAGTAACATCCTTGCTTTTCAACACTTTAAGAGGCCTTGTGCAGCAGATTTACGCAATGCAATGCACCACTTGATCTCAAAAAGACTGCTTCCAGGAGTATTGATTGTGGATCCAAGGAAGACAAAATCCTTGACGACTTTAAGCTTTTCGCTGTTTACCATGCTGCTATCTACTGGTTCAGTTGTGAGAATTGTGTTCTTCACATTGAGTTGTAGTCCACACTGAAGGCTGCAGCCCTTGATCTTCATCAGTAGTGTGTCAAGTCCTCCTCACTGTCAGCAAGCAAGGTCGTGCCATCTGCCTATCGCAGGTTGCTAATGAGTCTTCCTCCAAGCCCGGTGGCACATTCTTTTTCATATAATCCTGATACACTGGATATTTGTTTAGCGTACAGATTGAATAAGAATGGTGAGAGGATACAACCCTGACACTTACTGTTCCTGATTTTAAAGTGCTCAGTATTCCCTTATTCCTCTGTTCACACCTCTTGATTCATGTACAGTTCTACATGAGCACACTGTAAGGTTCTTGAATACCCATTATTCTCTAGGCACCCGTAGTTTATCGCAGTCCATTGTCATGATGTTTGCAGTATGAAGAAAAGGCATATCTAGTCTGGGAATTGGATCTGGTTGGGGCCTTCACAGAAGTGTTCCCAATTAAATGGCTGTTACATTGTGATGATTTTTTTTTTTAAAGCAGCACTTAACTGCTTGGAAAAAATTCAAGCTTTGGTGATCAGAAATGATAAACTTTCGGAAACTTTCCAAAGCTGAGGGTTAATTTGTTGCAAATGTAACCAATGCCTGGGCTATTGGCAGTTAACAATGTGCAGCTCACTCGGCACATTTCCTTTTCACATTGTGATGCTCAGAAAATATGACAACATAAATTGAGCAGGATGTCATTTTTTGTCGAATTAAAGGGCAGCATTTTACTTTAAAGAGGCAAAAACTGAAGTAAACCTGACGACTGGTGTGAATCAGTCTGGAGAGAGTGCTACTAATAAGCTTAATTATGATCTCATGTGACTCAGTGGGCTGTGCTAGGGAGACTAGGGCAAAACTAAGAGCAGGCAATGGTTCCTGCAGGTGTTTCGAAAGCCTTAGAGAAAGCTTCCATTGCAACTTTTCTGAGCACAAGCAGCATGGGGCAGTGGGTAAAGCACTCGTTTATATTTCTGTGCTTAGCTACAGATGGAGAAAATAACTAGAGCATGGATATACCAATAATCCCAGGTGGGTGTGCTGTCTGGTTACTCTTTCAGACTCAACTCTCTTTATCCTTCTCCTAATTTTCACGGCACTCTCATCAGCATTCACTTGTGGTTCTAAGACTCTATATCCTCTGGCCATAAGCAAACTCTCTCAGTGGGCTTCTTCTGAGAACTCGAGTGCTGCTCATTCTCGAAGTACCTCATCTCCCACTAAACATGCCAGGTGAGTAATACTAACACGGCTCCAATGCAGTGGTTAGGGGTTGGGCTACTAATGACAATGTCAGTTGTTTGAAAACACCAGCTGTTCTTCAGTGGACTTGTAAGCATTTCAGCACTGGCAGGTCTCCACATGGCTGCTCCAGCACCCAGGACTGCATGGGGTAGTTTCATGTGGCTTCTCCTCAGGGATGTCTTGCAGGAAGTCAGCCTTGCCAGATAAAGCAGGGAAGTGACTAAGGCAGCTGCACCCTTGTTGGACCACCAGAAAGCAAGAGACCAGAGAACTAGAAAGGTGAGGCTCACCAAGCCATTTATCTCTCCGCCCTTCATTTGACCCTACATGTGTTTATCAACCAGGTTGGCACAATAAACTTTAACTATCTCATCAACTAATTCAGAGTTTGCTGTAAGCCTACACCTAACAGAACAAAATTTTGGCCGGTCTTGCACAAACCTCCTGATTATTAGTCTGAAATCCTTGTTGCAGTCACTTTGTCAATCTATGTGGTTGAGAATCTTCCTTTTTCTTACTGACCCTCTGTTTTCCAAGTGTGATGTCCTTTTTCACAGACTGGTCTCTCCTGAAAACAACTTAGACCTTACAGTGACAGGTTTTCTCTCTAATACATTAACGAAGTCTTATGCCGCAAATTTGCATTATGGAACACGTAGGTTGCTTTCTTGACTGCTGCTTCCATGATTTTTTATTATGGGCCCACATAAAATAAGATCTTTGCCAACTTCATTGTTTTTTCCCCCCATGTACCGTGATGTTGCTTGTTGGTCTAGTTGTGAGAATTTTAAATTGCGATCATTGAGTTAGAATCCGCACTTTGGTGTACATGTGCTCCATGTCTTCCTCACTTTCCACCACCAAGCTCGTGTCATTGGCATATCCCCAAGTGTTACGGCCCCATCCTGCAATCCTGATGCAGCAATCTTCTTCATACAGCCCACGCTGTTGCTCAGCATACAGGCTGAATAAGGACAGTTACGGGATACAACCCTGACCCCCACATTTCCTGATTCCTAACCATGGAGATTCCCCTTCATTCCATTTGAAGGGCTACCTTTTGATTTATGTACAGATTTTGCATGAGCACCATGAAGGGTTCTGTCGGTCCCATGTTTTGCAATGTTATCCATAGTGCATTCTGTTCAACACAGGCAAATGCTTTTGTATCTTGTTGTTGTTGCTTTTAGGTGCCACCGAGTTGGCTCCAACCTACAGAGACTCAGTGCACAACTGACTGATGATGCCTGCTCCAGTGGCATCCTCGTGTTCGCTCCTAAGGTTGGGTCCATTGTCGCAGCTCCCATGCGAATCCATCTTGTTGGCTGCCTTCTTTTCTTTCACTGTCCCTCTGCTCTACGGAGTATGCGCTTGCAACACGTTATCAGGAGAGACCAGTGCCTGGAGAATGCATCATCCTCGCCGATAAGGAGCACTCTGATGGGACTTCTTCCAAGATGGGTTTGTCCTTTCAGCAGTCCATGGTACTTCCTCTCTTCTTCCCCAGAAGCACAATTCAAATGCATCAATTCTTCTCAATCTGCTTTACTCCATGTCTGACTTTCACATGCAAATGAGGCAATACCATGGCTTGTGTCAAGCACACCTTAGTCCTCCTAGTCAATAAAATGAGAAAATACCTTCCTGGTGTTCTCCGCTCTCAGTGAAGATCCATTTGACACCAGCATTCGAATTCTGTATCCCACATCCGCTTTGAATTTTGCTTTCAATTTAAGTTTCCTGTGGATATCCTCCAGCAACTGTTATTGAATTGTCTTCAGCAAAACCTTACTAGCAAGCAAACTTTACTTCTACTGTTTGATGATTTGCATAATCTGTTCAGTCACCTTTCTTTGAAAAGGGCATCAATAGCAATCTCTTCCTGTCAGTTGGCCAGGTAGCTGTTTTTGAAATTAATTAGCAAATACTAGTAAGTGCTGCCAATGATTGAAACATTTCAATTGGTGTCCAGTCAAATCTTGGAGCCTTTCTTGTCACTAATATTTTCAATACAGCTTGAAATTCTTACTTCCATGCCCCTGGTTCTTGATCATATACCACCTTTTGAAATGACAGAACCGGTTCTTTTTGATACAGGGACTCTGTGCATTCCTTCCATCTTCTTTTGATGCTTCCGCCATCATTCACCATTTTGTCCATAGAATATCTCCATGTTATATCTCGGACTTGACTATTTCTCAGTTCTCTCAGATGGATATATGTTGCCTGTAGTCTTCCTTTTGTTTTCTTAAGTCCAAACTTTCAGCATATGATTACAATGCTTTCATTTATTCTCTTGAGCTGTCTTTTGAAACTTTCTGTTCAACTCTTTTACTACCTCTTTTTTTTTTTTTCATTTGCTTTGGCTACTCTATGCTCAAGAGCAAGTTTCAGAGTCTCTCCTTATGTATTCATTATTTATTATGTGCTACATTTTAAATACTGTGATACTTTCAGAGACATTGACATTATTAAGTGTGCAAACAGTTAATAAATAATAACACCACACAAACAGATGAGTTTTGTTGGGAAACTACAGGGTGCTGTAGGAATAATAACTTGAAGAATATAATTCATATAAGAGGGCCAGGAAGACTTTCCTGAGGACATGACATTTGAGCTGAGATTTGAATAATAATATTTGATAAATAAAATCCAGAGATCTCACAGAACTGAAGAGGAAAGATTCAAGTTCAAGTTCAGACAGCTAGATTAGACAGTGAAAATACATTAAACGATGTCATATCATCTTGCAGTTATCTTAAAAGTCTGCATGAGAATTCCCTTTGTGTTCGTAGTTAAAAGTTGAGCTACTTATGCCCAGGGCATTGAGTCCATGAGGAAAATACATCATAATCAAATGTAGTTCATACCACCATAGTAAGGCAGAGACAAAATTCCAATTGAATTCACCACACTATCAAAATAAAGTATAAATATCATATAGTGGACTCAAAGCATAATGTCATTAAATACCTACTCATGCTAAATGTCATCTTTAAACACCTTCAGCCAATATTATACTGAATAGTGTTACATTCAATATTTTTTGTCCTAAAATCAAGAACACTGTCTTTCAATATTGTGTTAGAGTCTTACCAAGTACAATAGGGCAAGAAAAAGGAAATAAAAGGAAGAAATAGATCTTTTATTATTATTCATAGATGACTTGATTGGGTGTGTTAGAGATCTTATGAAATCTATAAAAAGTACTATGGCCATGAATTAATATAGAAATATCATAGGAGATAAAGTCAATATATAGAAATCAATTCCTTTTTATATGTCCCCAAACCAAAGCAGGCGAAACCCACTGCCTTCAAGTTTATTCCGATGCATAGAATTTCTGAGACTGTAAATCTTTATCGGAGCACCTTTCTCTGCACAGCTGCTGGTGGATTTGAATCACTCACCTTGAGGTTTTCAGTCCAAGACGTACACAACAATTCCACCAGGGCTCTTCTTATGTATTCGTGGCAAACAGCTAGAAAATAACATCATTAAGCCATACTATTTTAATGGCATCAAGACCCGTACATTTTTAGGAATAACGTCAACAAAAGCCATGTAAATCTTTAACACTATCAACTGCAAACCTTTGTAAAGAGGACTTTAAAGAAGACAAACGTAACATCCAGATAAATAAAATACATCTTTTGTGGTTAAATGGAAAAAGACCGGAAGCCTTTCCCCCATGCGACAATGGGGTTAGCGCTGTGTGTCTATGATGAGCTTAGGGCTTTAATTCCATTATCCAATTAGATCTATGAAAGACCTGCAAACTTCTTACGCTACAAAATCCCTTGGGACTGCTTTTCAGTTAGAGGTCCATAGTGATTCCCAGCTTTACTGTGTCGTGTTGTAAATGTCCCAGAATCCACGGTTGGTTCCTGAGGCTAAGGTTGAAGATAATATGAGTGACCGATACTGTGTTCCATCCGGGAGAAGATCTCTTAACCCTTGGTGCTATGACTTTCACTGTGCCTTTTAGAAGATCTCCATATGGCTCTGTGCTTTCTATTCTTAATTTTCCTGCCCAACATTCCCATAGGAGTTTGTGCAGATAGATGCTTCACTGTTTGCCCTCCAGACCTCAGTCCTAGAGACACTGTTCTGTTCACATCTAAAGTGGGTTTTGTTGCTAGTTACCATCAAGTTGGTTAACTCTGGTACCTTATGCATATCAGAATAAAGAATTGTCTAGTCCTGCACCATCTTTATGAACATTGGCATCTTTGAGCCACTTATTGTGGTTAGTGTGTGTTGTGCAGTATAGGTGATCGATTGTCTAACTTAACATTTCATTGGACAGTATTCTGTTCCAATCCCTGAAGTTTTCATTTGCTAATCTTTAGAATTAGATCACCATGGTTTCTATTCTTAATCTGTCTTTAGTTCTGCTCAAAGCTGTCCAACGTGTATAAATCTGCTGGTGTTTGAAAGGACATAGCTTCCAGCATAATAACAATATGAGAGCCACCGCAGTTTAATGGTGGCTTTAAGACGTAGGTTAATTTTTTATGGAACGCCTTTTAAAGCCAGAGCTCCAGCTAGTGTATTACCTCCTCTTTCATGCTCTTGTAAATAGATTCTCTTTCTGAGCATGTACCTCATGGCAGATAATGAGGCACAAACTCCTCTCCCAGACCAGGAAAAGCATACCTCCAAACTGGATCTAGATTCCTGAAAATCGAACTGTGTGGAGAGGGGGCAGGATGGCCTATAACAGAGTGTGGGAATGAGAAAGCATCCTACAATATAGGAAAACCAGATCCTCTGAAGAAGGGCTCACAGAAAACCATTTTGGTGCACACAAAATGCATTTCTAAGTTTATCGGACCTGTGACCAGGTTCAGAACAAGTGAGTAGGTGTGAAAACTAGGAGGAATCACCAAGTATCTTTGCTTATAGCATATACTAGCCTAATATTTTCTGGCTCACGAACCATTCCATAGTTATGTACACAGTCATGAACCAAGCTAGAGATCTGGAGATGAGTTTGTCAGTGTTGGAAAGCATCTGGCAGGGTTCCAAGGACAAGAGACTGGAGGCTCCCTCGAACCCCATTCTTGTTTGGCTCAGTAAGTGGAGACAAGGTGGCTAATGTGTGCCAAGAAAAGGTTGTCAAGGGAGGGAGGAGGTAGAATTCCCATTTTTCTCCTTTATTTTAGCAAGTTCATGATATGATATATAGAAGGAGAGATGTCTCACTGTAGCCACTTTACCGGGGGATTGGTTGGGTGGGAGACAGAGACAGAAATGGCATGAGCTGGATTGCGTAGGGTATGAGAGAGAGAGCCCCAGGAAGAGAAAGAAAACCTCTGACTTGGAGGGGTTTAGGCACTTGGATCAATTGATGAAAGGGGTGCAATGGCTCTTGCCTCCATGACAGAGTTTCCATGAATTGTTTTGCCATTCTCGCCTTCCTTTATTTTTTTTTGCTTTGGTTTTATTTTTTTCCATCATCAGTAAACTATTGTGCAATTATAGCTTCCCTCTTTTCAACTAGATTACATTTACAACCTT
>NW_022103915.1:81846628-81878016 GCF_000313985.2 Echinops telfairi | reverse complement strand
TGTGGGCTTGGGCAGCATTGGGTTGGGATGTTTTCGTGATGCACACTTTCTTTACATAAAACTCTCTTATACATGAGTTGCTGTGGATTTGTTTCTAATACAGCAACCTACTGACCCAAACCCAGAGAGAAGGGGTTGTCCATATGGGAAGGTATAATATTTGCACGTTTGCCTACTTGCAGTAGATGCCATTAGACACCAGAAAGGTAATAAGAGCTCAGCTGCAATAAGTGACAATTTTGTGGAGGCAAATGTGGCCTCGATGAAGAGGGTGAGGGTCCTGGGGCCACAAAAGTCAAGGCCTTTCAGCATCCTGTGGTTGATTCTTTCTCCTCAAAGCTCACCACGTTCTCACAGAAGAGATAGGAACGAGTTCTGAGAAAGGTGTGGTTGGGTGAAGACCCAGGGATGATGGGATAGTATTAAAATATCAAAGTTCTCAATATGTATATTTAACATAGTCTCTATTAAAATCACTGCAGGCTTTCATAATCTAGACACATTTATTTTAAAATGTGTATGGAAGGCAAAGGAAGTAGGATAGACTTTCTGTGAATGTACAAACTATGATTATCAGGAGGATAGGCCTGCAGATAGATGGAACAAGAAAGAGCTGAGAAGTAGGTGCACACAAATATGGTCAGGTAATTTTTAACGAAGTTGGAGATACAATTCAATTCAGAAAGGAGAGTCTCTTCAAATAATGAGGACGCAATCCTTTGACACCCATATGTAAAAACATGAACCTAAAACTATATAAAGTTAATTCAAAATGAATCACAGACAAATTTAATATGTAAAATAGTAAACTTCAAAATAATATCTGCATGATCTTTGGGATTGGCAAATTTATTTTTAAATATGACAATAAAGGAAAGATTCCTAAATTTAGAAATAAACTCTATTTTATGAAAAAATTTAAAATGACTTACCCTAATGATGTACATACATCCAAGAAGTGAAAAACGCTAACTACAAATGGTAGATATTATTTGCAAATGATATAGGTCTTATTTTCAGAATAACTTTCAAAACTCAAAACTAAGAAATCATAAAAACCCTTAATTTTAAAAAGTAGCTAAAAAATCTGAACAAAAACTTCCAGTACCTAGATCCCCCCTCCTCAAAAAAAGAGAGAGCTTGCAAATAAAGGCAAAAAGATATGTATCATTAAGAATATGCAAATTAGATGCAAATTGAAACCTAATTGGAATACAATTACACACATATTAAAAAATCTATTGCTTTGAAGCCAATTGCAACTCATGGTGGCCCCATGCCATTACAGAATTGAACTGCTATATCGGGTTTCCTGGGCTACAAACTTTATGGAAGCAGCTCATCAAGTCTTGGTTCTACAGCAGCACTCTGTAGGCATGAACCCCCAACCTTGAGGTGAGTAGCTCACTCTAAACAGTTTGTACCATCTGGGGACATTACACACATATTAAAGTAACCAAAATAATACATGATTTAAGAGGAAATGGCGGGTGCTGGCGAGGATGCTGAGCAACTGGCACTTTCAGACATTGCAGATGGAAATGCAAAATGTTTTTGTCATGTTAGAAAACAATTTGGCAGTTGCGCATAAACTTGAAAATGCAGTTCTTGCATGAGCTACCAATCTTACTCCTAGGTATTTACTATCAAATGACCAAAACTTACGTTAACATGAAAATATTTTTGTAAGTGTTTAATATCAGCTCTAATCAGAATTCCTAATATCACTTTTTACACTAATATCACACGCCTGCCTCCTCCTGTGAGTTATCTTGGTAACGGCTATGCTAATTTTTATTTTACATCCTGTTCTAAAAATTAGCATAATGTGATTACCAAAATGCCTGGTGGGGGAGTAAAAATATGGCAATGGTATCTTTATGAATGACAAAGATATCCTTTATTCAACTATAAATAAGCTGTAGTACATTCATATCATGGTATAGTCCTCAGCAATAAAAATATTAAACTATTTCTTCATTCAGCCATGCAGATTAATCTTAGGGGCACTTTATTAAGTGAAAGAAACCAGCACTCAAAGGCTGCATGTGAATTCACTCGCATTACACTTCGGAGAAGTGCAGATCTGTGGACATTGTAGTGAGCTATGAATTAATCGGCTGACCGTAAGGTCAGCATTTAGAACGCCCCGCTTGCGCCTCAGGAAAAGTGCTGGGAATTTAAAGATCTGGCATTTCAGAAACACACAATGGCAGTCCTATGCTGTCCTATCGGATCACTAGGCGTTGAAGCAGACTCAAAGACGGTGACTTCTTGAGTGACAGGAAACACAAGAGATCAATGGTCTCCAGATAGTGAAAGGCTGAGGAAAAGTGGAAAACAGGCTTTGCTGTTAAGGTGCCATCGGGCCACCTCTGGCTCATGTACAACAGAACAAAACACCACCCAGTCCTGCACATCCTCACAATTGTTCTGAAGTTTGAACCCACTGTTGGAGCCACTGTGTCCTTTAGCTCATCAGGGGCCTTCGTCCTTTGCATTGGCCGTACTCTTCGCCACGTATGATGTCCTTTTCCAGGGACAGGTTTCTCCTGAGAACATGTCCAAAGTATGGGAGACAAAGTCTCACCGTTCTTGCCTCGAAGGAGGATTCTGACTGTACTTCTTCCTAGACACATCTGTTTGCTCTTGGTCAGTCCAGGCTACTTTCATTCTTCTTTTCCAACCACATGGCTTAAAGACGGCAGTTTTTCTTTGGTCTTCCTTATTTGTGTTAGTCCAGGTAGACTACTGAAACAAAATTCAGACACTCATATATGTGTAAGAAAGAGCTTTATGTACAAGAGCAGTTGAATATTGAGAAAACATCCCAGCCCAGATCAAGTCCCTAAGTCTGATATTAGCTCAGTCTA
Organism: Echinops telfairi; assembly: GCF_000313985.2. Classification (NCBI taxonomy): domain Eukaryota; kingdom Metazoa; phylum Chordata; class Mammalia; order Afrosoricida; family Tenrecidae; genus Echinops; species Echinops telfairi. The sequence goes on along the minus strand of NW_022103915.1, from coordinate 81,875,143 downwards.
TAAGTTCCTCTTCAGACTCATGACACACATGCAATGACACTGAATGCAGGAAGATCACAGGCCAGTGGGTGGACGGTCTTGTGGATCCAGTGGTGGTAGAAGCATCTCAGTGTTGGCAGGGGTCTCCATGTAGCTCCTCTGGCTCAGAGCTTTGGCTCCATCAGTGTCTCTCCATGTGTTTTTTCCACAGGGATGTCTCTCAGGGAGAGAAACTGTGTCCTACCTCAAGTGAGCTATTTACCTTCCTAGTACCTCCAAATAAGGTCATCAAGCTGTGACAGGATTGAAAGGCTAAACTCCTGCCCTTCACTTGTAAGTCTCAACTTGACAATAGATTATGTAACTATTACATTATTCAATGTCCAACTTTCACATGCATATGTGGTATAGAAAACCATAGCTTAAGCCACACCTTAGTCCTCAAAGTAACATCCTTGATGTTCAACACTTTAAAGAGGATTTTTGTATCAGATTTACATAATGCAACTGGGCTTTTGATCTCTCTATTTCTGTTTCCATGAACATTTATTACACAACCAAGCAAGATGAAATCCTTGAGAACTTCAACATTTTCTCAGTTTATTGATCCGGTTGTGTGGATCTTTGTTTTATGTACATTGAGTTGTCATCCACAGGGAGGGCTTCAATCCTTCATCAGCAAATACATCAAGGCTTTCTCACGTTCAGCAAGCAAGGTTGTGCCATCTGCATAATGCAGGCGGTAAATAAGCCTTTCTCTAATCCTGATGCTGCAGTCTTCTACATATACTTCAGCTTCACGGATTATTTGCTCAGCATACAGATTCAATACAAAATGGTGACATAATCTTGGTGCATGCATTTCCTGATTTTAAACCATGCAGTCAGTATTCCCTTGTTCTGTTCACATAACTGTCTCTTGATCCGTGTACAGATTCCTCACGGGCACCATGAAGTGTTGTGGAATTCCTATTCTGTTCAAGACTATTCATAATTTGTGAGTGACATAGTTGAATGACAACAGGAAGGGCGTGTAAATTTTTAAGGAGACGCAACTGTTCTTTATGAAACTATAATTGTGCACACAGGACTCTGCTTTTGTAAAACCCACAGAAGTCCCTTGTTTTCCATTTATTTATTCGAAAAGAGTAAACTTTATTACAAAAACAGTTGAAAGTCAAACAAGAAGAGAAAGGAAAGATTAAATGCAGAGTTTGATAAAAGAAACCAACTACATTCAGAATAATCAAACGAATGTGAAAGAATTCAAGTTAGAAATATTGGGAAAATGGAATTTGAGGTTACTCAGAGCTGCTAAGTCAAGGTCAGCAGTTTGAAACAACCATGAGAGATGATGCTTTCTACTCCTGTAGAGATTTACTTGTAAACCCAATGGAGCAGCTCTATTCTGTCCTCAGGGTTACTGTGATTTGGAAATAAATGTGTTTTTGTTTGCATAAGGATAAAGAAAGCTAACTCGGTGCAATTATGCTCTGCTTGATCAATGTGCTTCTCATAAGACCATGGTTTATCACGACTGAAACTATATGCATATGAGAGTTGAATAATTAAGCGAATATACTATCAATAATGAGACCCAGATTTCTCACTCAAGCAGAAAGGCGTTACAGTTAAGCAAGTTGGGAATGTGGTATTGGGCTGGAGTCAGAGGTGTCAGTATAAACGTATAATAGGTTCAAGTGCTGCAATTGAACCACAAAACAAATCACAATGGAATTAGATTATGATGAAATAAAGATTCGTATGATTATACTGTGGTAAAAGAATGTAAGTTAATAAATGGGTTAAGAAGGGGATCCCTCAGTAATAATTGCAGCTGGCAAGATACATCAATGTTTCTGAATTAGTGAGTAAAAATTTATATGGAAACAGGATAATTTTATCTTTACCAAAATACTTGTTCATTATTATGTATTTCTTCTTCCAATTTAATAATTACAAATAGAAAAATGGAGACTTTTCAGTGCAGCAACCTGGAAGACGCTATGTTATCCAGTGATCAAAATTAATATTAGCAGTAATAAATCTATTGACATTATCTACCGCCTGAGAAGGTCACTTCACCTCTGTATTACCTTGTCCATGCTGTATGATTATACTCTAATCATGAGAAAACACAGAGAAACCAAAAACTGCAGGAAATTCTAGGCAAGCATCAATGTCATGAAAGACAAAAAAAGACAGAAAAATAGTTAGACCCTAGAGGCAACCAAAGAATACATTAATAACTCCATTGTGGGATCCTAACCTGGATCCTGGACCAGAAAAGGGACCATTTAAGGAAAAGCTGGTAGAATCTGAAGAGTCTGAAATTTATCTCATAGTATCGTTCTAATTTTAGCTGCTTGGTTTTCACAGTTTAATGTAGTTGTATAAGGAGAGCACTGTTGAAGGGTGGATGGGCACCCTATGTACTAATTTCTAAGTCTAAAATCATGTCCGAGTAAAAGTTTTTAAATGTCAAAACAGAGCTCCTTTCTGTACAGAAATGTTATTAAAAATATACAGCAGCATAAACTTTTATACAACTTTATGTGCTCTTGTTTGCCATTCTGTATTCTTCACTTTAAAATTCAACTAATTTATTTTTATAATTTCCTCTTTTTTTTAATGTTGAGATTTTTAAGCTGAGTTTTGTCAGTGCTTTACGTAACAGATTGTGTGTGGAGAGTTTGTATTAAATGAAAAGCCAAATTAGATAAAATAATCATAAGATTTTATCTGTTTCGTTTTAAAAGTACTGGAGGCATATTTTTATGCTTAGTACAATTTTTAACAGATTGATATAACTTATGTATTGAATGTGCTGAAGGTAACTTTGAGGAAGGGTTGCATTGTTTTAATGTTTCTCATCAATTTATATTTCAGCATGGAACGTCTTATTTCTCTTTTATGTAATTGTTTAACGTGAATATAAATTAAATAATTTATCACTAATATCAGAACAACATATAGCTGCAAAAGTGATTGCACCAACATTAAACTGTGTGGGAGATCAAATAACTATATCACCAGTAATCTCATATTATTTAAGTTTTACTAATGACTATGCATTTTCATTCATAAGTAAATGAAATTATTTTTTAAATGCAAGTAAGAATAAGTTGTAATACTGACTTTAACAAACCCCATCTGTGTTAATCTGGGTAGACTGCAGAAACAAATTCATAGACACTCAGATGTATATAAGAGAGAGTTTTATATAAAAGAGCAATTGTTTTTGGTTTTTTTTTAGTATATGTGCTGCCGAAGCGAGCACATAAAAGAGCAATTGTATATTGAGAAAACATCCTAGCCCAGTCCAGATCAAGTCCATAAGTCCGATATTACCCCATATGTCCATACTAGTCCATAAATTCCTCTTTAGACTCACACAGACATTCAATGATGCCAAATGCAGGAAGATCACAGCCCAGTGGGTAGAAATTCTTGTGGATCCAGTGGTTGTAGAAGCATCTGAGCACTGGTGTGGGTCTCCAGTGGATCCTGCAGCTAAAAGGATCTGGCTGCCATCAGGCTGTCTCCATGCGGCTTGTCAACAAGCAAAGGAAGTGAGTGTGTGTCCCACCTCTAATGAGCTATTTGTCTCCTTAGCACCTCCAAATGAGGTTATCAAGCTGCAACCTGATTGACAAGCTAAGCTGCAGCCCTTCACTTTTAAGTCTCAAATTGACAACAGATTATTGAACTGCCACACCCTCTAAATACTGTTAGGTCCTTTGATTGTAACAAAATATTGTTTGTACAGTAAAAAAAAAAGTATCATTGATGATGTTTTAGCTACAGATAGGAAGTAAAGAAGAATCCAGAGTAGGGTAATTTTGGAGTTTACTAGTTTATATCTTAATTATTGCTGTTGTTACATCTTATCAAATCTGGTGATTCTGACTCATAGCAACCTAATAAATAACAAAGCAAAACATGATCCTCTTCATAATTGTCATATCTGAGCCCATGGTTGCAAGCACTGTGTCAATCCATCTTCTTGATTATCTTCTTTTTTTGACCTCTACTTTACAAAGCCTGATGTCATTTTCCTGGGGCTCATCACTACTGATAACATGTCCAAAGTACTTAAGTCAAAGTCATCATCTTGGCTTCCAAAGAGCATTGTTGTCCTTCTTCCGAAACAAATTCATTAATTCTTCTGGTAGTCCCTGGACATTTCAGTATGCTCATTAACACCATGATTTAAATATATCAATTCTACTTCAGTCTTCCTTATTAATTTCCCAGTGTTCACATGCATATGAAATGAATGAAAACACTTTCAGGCACATCTTAATCTTAAAAGAGATATAAAGCTCTTTAAAACTTTGAAGAAGTCTTTTACCACAGATTTGCCCAATGATATATGTCATTTGATTTTTTTTACTGCTGCTTCCATGCACATTGATGATGTAGATTCAAGTAAAATGAAGTCCTTGGGAATGTCAATTTTTTCCCATTCATCCTGATGTTGTGAGAACTTTTGTGTCCTTTAAATTTAAGTCTGATCCATATTGAAGGCTATGGTCTTTGATCTTCATCAGTACGTTCTTCAAGTACTCTTGGCTTTCAGCAAATAATGCCTTCTGTGTACCATGAAGTAATGCCTTCTTTGTATCATGGCTTCTTAAGGAGACGTCCACTAATCCTGATGCTAGGATTTTCTGAATATAGTCCAGTTTCTCAGATTATTGACTATAATAAGCATCCAGCTTCAACAGGTATGGTAAAAGGATAAAATTAACACACACTTTTCCTTATTTTAAACCATTTAATGTTTCTTTGTTTGATTCAAACAACTGCCTCTTGGGTCTATGTGCAGGTTTCCTATGAGCATAACTGTTTTGAAATTCTTATTTTTCCAACCATTATTCACAATTTGCTATGATCTACACATATTTAATGCATTTTTGTGTACTAAATAAACACACGTAAACATCTTTCTGGTGTCCTCTGCTATCTTTCAGCCAAGATCCATCTGACATTAATAATATCCCTCATTCTATGTCATCTTCTGAATCCAGTTTGTTTTGGCAATAGCCTGCAAATGAATTATTGGGTTACCTTCAGAAACATTTTTTAAGTTACCTTCAGAAACATTTTATTAGCATGTGATATTAATGATCTTGTTTGATAATGTCCACTATGATGGAGTGAATTTCTTAATATGGATTTTTGGCCCAAGTTTCTGTAACTCCCATTGAATGATGTGACTAAGTAAATAGGGCAGAAAGCAACACTCACAGGGGATTAGTTGGTTTTCATGAGCACTCCCCTGGCTATAGCAATGAGCCATCATTGAAGGCATGGCAGGGAGAGAAACCTGGAAAACCATGGAGGAGCATGTTCAAGATCTCTGTTTAAAGTGGCAGAGACCAAATGCTTTCCAGATTGTAGTACAGAGAGACAGAGAAGCAGCATGGAGATGATGGGGCACCTTTTCCTTATCTGGCTTTAGTCTATGAAACTGTGGGACAGAGTGGGCTGGCCCCTGAAGGCAAAGGCCAAGAGACCACATGGCAATGAGACTAAGAACTAGAGAGAGATGTGTCTACCATATGGCTGAGAGATTGAGAACCAGAAAGAAGCATAGCTACTGGCTAAGGAGACCTATGGCTATATCTGTACTCTTTGTTGATCCTGATTTATGGAAAACTATTAGCGTCCCTAATAAACACCCTCAATTGTGAGTATTGTCTGTGTATTCTATGTGGCCATGACAATGAATTATAAACCTAGAGTAAATCTAGAGTAGTGTGGTCGGAATGGGTACTGTCAGAATAGGTAAAGAAGGATGGACCATGGGCACTTGTCTAACTCCTGCAGCATGGAAATAGGGAAGGCAGAGGGAAACCGATATGTCCACTTCCATGCCACATTCTTTTGGGCCACCTGTCTTTGGAACAGGCACAAATACAAATCTCTGACAGTTGGTTGGTCAGTAGCTGTATTCCAAATTTCTTAGCATAGACTAGTGAATGATTTCATGATGACACCAGTTTCTTAATGAAACATTTGGATTGGCATTCTAGCAATTCCTTGTGACTTTATTTTTGCCAAAGCTTTTAATGCAGCTTGAACTTCTTCCTGAAATATCTTCTTCAGTTCTTAAGCATATGTTACCCCCTGAAATGGCTGAATAGCTACCAATTCGTCTTCTTCTTTTAAAATCATTTTATTGGTGGCTTGTAGAGCTCTTATCACAATCCATACATCCATCCATTTTGTCAAGCACATTTGTACATATGTTGCCATCATCATTTTCAAATATTTTCTTTCTACTTGAGCCCTTGATATCAGCTCCTCATTCCCCCCCTCCCTCCCTCATGAACCCTTGATAATTTATAAATTATTATTATTTTGTCACATCTTGCACTGACCGATGGACCAATGTCTCCCTTCACCCATTTTTCTGTTGTCCGTCCCCCTGGGAGAGGGTTATTTGTAGATCATTATGATCGGTTCCTCCTTTCGTCCCCCACCTTCCCCTTACCTTCCTGGTATTGCTACTCCCATTAATGTTCCTGAGGGTTTTATCTGTCCTGGATTCCCTATGTTTCCAGCTCTTGTCTGTACCTGTGTACTTGCTCTTTGCTAGCTGGATTTATAAGGTAGAATTGGGATCATGATAGTGGGGGGTGGGAGGCCTTAAAGAAATAGATGAAAGTTGTATGTTTCATCAGTTCTATACTGTATCCTGACTGGCTCATCTCTTCCTTGTGACCCTTATGTCAATTGTCTACATATGGGCTTTGGGTCTCCACTCTATACTCCCCCTCATTCACATTGATATGATTTTTTGTTCTGGGTCTTTGATGCCTGATATCTGTTCCCATCAACACCTCATGATCATACAGGCTGGTGTGCTTCTTCAAAGTGGTCTTTGTTGCTTCTCAGCTAGATGGCCGCTTGTTTACCTTCAAGCCTTTAAACCCCAGATACTATATCTTTTGATAGCCAGGCGCCATCTGCTTTCTTCAGAATATTTGCTTATGCACCCATTTTGTCTTCAATGATCATGTGGGGAAGGTGAGCAGCACAGAATATCAGGTTATTTGAACAAAGTGTTGCATTGAGTGAGTACTTGAGTAGAGTCCCTATGTCTGTCTGCTACCTTTATACTTATATAAATATATTTACATAGATCTATTTCCCTATCATTATATATTAACATATTTTTATATGTACATGTCTGAATTTAGGCCTCTATAAATGCCCTTTGCATCCTAGTTATTTCCTCTATTTCCTTTTACATTCCTCTTGTCCCATCATGTTTCCCTTCATTCGGGTTTCAGTAATTCTTCTCAGTTATATTGTCCTTGATCAAGCCCTACCAGGCATCCAATACCCTCCTCACTATTGATTTTAGACAACTTGTTGTTCCCTTGTCCCTGGGTTTAACACCCACTTCCTTCCTGCCATCCACCCCCCTTTCTCCTGTGTCCTCCCAGATCTGTCAACCCCATTGTTTTCTCCTCCGGATTGTTTATCCCACCTATCTTATCTAGATAGACATGCAGAGACAATAATAAGCACCAAAACAAGACAGAGCAAAACAAAACAACAAACAAAAACAAAACCTACGACAATAAAGAGAAAAGACTATAAATGGTTCCGGGTCTGCTTATTGACCTTTAGGAGTATTTTCTGGTTGAGTTTAATGGGGCACCCCTGCTTGGCCCCAAAGTCTATTTTTTGGTATTCCTGAGGACTTCATTGCTTTGCTCCCCTTGCTGCTCTGTTGTACTCTCGTAGTGTTTTACCCAGGTGTGGTGGGAGCAGATCAGGCACAATTCCCGCATTGTGTCTCCAGTGTTGTCTCTCGTAGCAATATGGGTCAGTGAGAGAAGTTGTGTCTCTTGGTGGGCCAGCCCCTATGTTCCTCTCTATGCATTGGCTACTCTGAGCAGGAATATTGTCCTCAGGGCTTGGTAGGCCAGGATATGTTCCACCCTCCTTCTCTCTTCATTTGCTCATGTGTGCTCTGATCAGACACACCTCTCTCCCTGAGCTGTAGCTTCAATGCTGTCCTCTGAAGTGAATTCTTCTTTCGGGGACAGGGGTGGTGGTAGTGTCCACGTAGTTGGGATTGGGGACCAGACCCACAGACCACTCAATTGGTTCCCTGCTTCATACCAGTATGTTGCATTCACATCTTGGCACACCAGGTTGAAATCAAGTCCTCCTCTCCCTCTCCTGTGGAGATATAAACAATACTCTCCACGTTCCCCTGCCATCCATGTCTTTTTTTCCCTCCTTTTCTACTCCTTTTAGTTGGCTGCCATATGTATTCCTGGGTTGTGTCTGGCCCCTGCCATAATTCTTGGACCTTACCCCTGGAATATATGTATACAGTAGCTTTTCCCCTGTGCCCCTTATGCATTTTTAAGCTTACCTGAATGGACTCACGTTGTACTTGTCCTTTTGTGCTTCACTTATTCGCTTAGCATAATTTCCTCCAGTTCGTCCCATGCTGCAATGTGCTTCATGCATTCATCACTTCTTTTTAGGGATACGTAGTACTCCATTGTATGTATGTACAGAGGTTTTTAATCCATTCATCCATTAATGGAAATTGGGGTATAGCTTGTATTATATTGAGGAACTTTCCATTCCTATCTTCTTGAGTGTCTTAAACAGAAATGGATGTTGGATGTTGTAGAATGCTTTTTCCACATCTATGGATATTATTATGTGGTCCTTATAATTGTTCATGTCAATGTGGCGAATGATACTAATGGTCTTTCATATGTACATCTATCCTGGCAATCCTGGTATGAATCCCACTTGGTTATGGTGGATTATTATTTTTTATATACTTTTGACTTTTGTATTCTATTGGCCAGTATTTTTTTAAATATTTGTGCACCAATGTTCATTAAGGATATTTGCCTGTCATTTTTTATTCTTCTGGGATTCTTGCCCGGTATCTGTATCAGAGTTATTCTACCTTCATAGAAAGAGTTTGGGAGCTTGCCGCCTTTTTCTATGTTCTGGAAGAGTTTGTGTAGGATTGATGTTAGTTTTACCCTAAATGGGTGGTAGAATTCTCCTGTGAAGCCATCTGGTCTGGGGGATTTTTTTCCTTGGTAACCACTTGATAAACTTGTCTATTTCCTCTATTGCTATGGGTCTGTTGATATTCTTGATGTCAATCTGGGATAGTCTAGGGAGGGATTGTTTTTTAAGTATTTGTCCATGTCTTCCAAGTTGTAGAATTCATTGGAGTACAGGTCTTCATAGTACTGTGTAATTATCATTTTGATTTCATTAGGGTCTGATGTGATGTCCCCTGTTTCATCCCTCATCCTTGCTATTGCAATCTGTTCCTTCCTTTCTTTGGTTAGGTTTGCCAGTGGTCTGTCAATTCTATCAATCCCTTCAAAGAACCAACTTTGAGATGCCTTAATTTTTTCCATAGTTTTCTTGTTGTACCTCTCATGAATCTCAACTATGATTTTTATTATTTCTTTTCTTTTTCTATGAGTAGGATTGTTCTGTTGACTGCTCTAATTGCTGTAAGTTTTGTGACAGCATATCAATCATAAGTCTCTCTTCCTTTTACATGTGTGCATGTATTACTATCAAACTTCATCTGATAACAGCATTTTTGTTGTGTCCCATAGGTTTTAGGACGTCATATTCTCATTCTCATTATTTCTAGAAACTTCCTAATTTCATCTCTGATCTGGGCCAGTACCCCCTCCTTTTGCAACAGAGTTATTCATCCTCCAATTGTTAGCCCTTCTTTTCTTAATTGTTCTTTTATTTATTTCCAGCCTTATGGCATACTGGTCAGAGAGTATGTATGATCTCTGTGTGCTTGAATTTACCCAGGTTTGACTATCTCACCCAGCATGTGGCCTATCTTCAAGTATGTGCTATGTGGGCTGGAAAAGAATATGAATAGTTTTGCATTTTGGTGGAGAGCTCTGAAAATATCTATCAAATCAAATCATCTAATTGTAATGTTCAGATCTGTAGCCTTCTGGTTAAGTCTCCTTCCTTATGACCTATCCTTCTAATATGGTGGTGTAATGAATTCACCTATTATAATTTTTGAGCCTGTAATTATTTTTTTCATCTTTCATCTTTTGGAGTATTTGATTGACAGATTTCCCAGGTCTCTCATTGGATGCACATATATTTATTATACTCACTGGTTTTTGGTCTATTGTCCCTTTGAGCATAATATACTGCCCCTCCTTATCTCTTGTCATGGCTTGCACCTTGAGATCAATTTTGTCTGAGATTAGGATTGCAGCACTGCTCTTTTAGAATTGCCATTTGCTTGGAATATTTTTCTCCAGCCTTTGATTCTCAGCCTATTTTTGTCTGTAATCGTGAGAAGTGTCACCTGTAGGCTGCAGATCCACAGGTTGTGTTTTCTAAGCCAGTCTGGTAGCCTCTGCCTTTTAATACCTGTGTACAGTCCTTTGATATTCAGGGTTATTACATCCATGTGTGGACTCTGTGATGTCATCTTGTACCTTCCATGTTGGGTGTTTTCCTACCTCCCTTTCTTATCATTGTGGATGTGTGTTTCTGTGGTTCCGTCTTGCCTTCTTTCCACCTTGAGTCAATGCTACCTTGGGGATGGTTTCTCATTATAGCCTTCTGGGAGGCATTGTTCCATGTGGCAGTCTCTTATTTGTGCTCGGTGAGTATTGTTTTTCTGCCCATACTGGGTCGGCAAGGATCTTTTGTAGGGTTGGGCTTCTTTTAACATATTCTTTGAGTTTTTCCTTGTCCTGGAAGACTCTTACCTCTCCAACTATCTTGATAATTTGGCTGGATAGAGTATTCTTGGATTTGCTTTATTTTCTTTCAATTTTTAGAATATGTAACTACACTCTTCATAGTGTCTGCTGATAGTTCTAAGGATATTCTTACCCTGGTACCTTTATAAGTGGCTGCTTGTTTTCCCCTAGCTGCTCTTATTATTTTCTCCTTTCCCTCAAAGTTGAATAGTTTAACTATTATAAGCCTTGGTGAGTTTTCTTGGGATTGAGTCTAGCTGGTGTTTTTATGGCTTCCTGAATGGTTGCTGGTTTCCATTCATGAAGCTGGGGAAGTTTTACCCTTCCAATTCACTCACTATATTTGCCATTGACTCCTTCATTTTGTCTTGTACAGGTAGTCCAATTATTCTAATGTTGTTCCTTTTCATAGCATCAGAAATGGATCTCAGGTTTTCTTCAGCTTCTCTGATTATCTTATTTGACTTCCTTTCTCGTTGTTGAAGCCTGCCTGGTTATCCTCTATGTCACTGGTGCAATTCTCTGCCTCCTCAAGTGTGTTGGCAAAGTCTGTGAATTTACTACTGGGTTTTGTTATCTCATCTGTTATGTCTTATATTTCCCTTTGGTACACGGCCTTTATCTCTCTATCATTTCATCCCTTTTCTGTATCACTTCCCTCAAATACCCTATGACTCCAAGCAGCATTCTGAAGATTTCTTTCTGTGGCTGATCAATGTCTGATTCTTCTATGCATGTTGTTAGGTTCAGAATGTCTTCGGACGTTGCCTTTTTTCCCCTCCTGTTTATTCATTGAGGTTGTTGGACCTGATTGATGTTTGCATTGTGTTGTTTTAGAAGAGCCTGACACCTTTTTCCGGAGAGTCAAAGAGCACTGGGCTCTCTCTTTGTGAGACACATAGGAATGCTTCTTTGAACTTCCTGCATCTAATTACACTGTGGGGCCTGGCTAATGCTTTATCCTCCTGTGGTTTCACTCTTTCCATAGCCAGCCAGTATTCTGTTATTTGGAAGGCAAGTTGGATGGTCCTCTTAGGGGACACTGGTTGCGTGGTTGTAGGGTCTACAAGAATGGTGCCGCACTGGATGATCTCACAGGAAGCTGTGGTGATGTGGTCCACAACCACTTGGTGCGCCCCTGAGAGCGTGCAGGGGTGGCTGCTGCAACAGGTATGCCATGAAGGGCAGGAGGTATGCCCACTTTGGTGTAGAGCACCACATATGGTGGGCAGAATTGCCCTAGTTAGCTAGATTGCCATGTAGGTTGGGCAGAGGTTCCTGCAGCAGTATAGAGCACTGGAGAGGGTTGGCATAGCTGCCTTAGACCATGTGAAACACTGTGGCAGGCAGGAAGGAGTTCCCTCAGCCACATCATGCCACAGAGGACATGGAGGGGCTCTCCCAGCCATGTGGAGCCCTGTGGAAGGTAGTCAGAAGTTTCCCAGCCAAGTGGAGCACCCCAAAGTGAGAGTGAGAGTTCCCCTAGCTGCTTAAAGGGCCTTAGAGCATAGGCAGGAGTTCCCCTGTAGTGGAAGGTGGACCATATGTTATATAGCATGGGTGCTCCCCCAGCTGGGTGTAGGATTGACTTAATTCTGTGTCACCTTTTGATAGTGACAAAATCTTTTCAGAATTTATTTTCTACCTATCTGACATCCTTTCATGTTTCCTTGGCCAGAATTATACCATATTTTCATGCCTGAATATATTGCCAATGATAAACTAATATACAGGTCTAGGATAGATTCTTCAATTGAGAAAATGGTCACATTTCCTGAGAGCTGATTACAGGAATTAAGCTAATTTATGTTGACAAAGAATACTGAGTGTGTATTCTATTCACCCCACTGCCATCAAGTGGACTGTAATTCATAGCAACCCTACGTCGTGTTTCTAAGACCATCAATCTTCACAGGAGTGGAGAACTTCGTCTTTCTTCCAAGGAGTGGCTCATGGGTTTGCACTGCCTGCCTTCAAATGCCTATTCACAAATCCCTGAGTAAAATAGTCTTTCTTTGAGGGGATTTATGTCAGTAAAATTGCACTGGGGCAAGGTGGAGTGAAGTTTGGGTGCATAATGAGAGAAGTGAAATGCAGTGTTATGAGTATTATAAGAAAAATAAACTCAAGATTCTGTGAGTGCACTGAGTAAGAAAATGGTGGCTAGTGTCATTAGAGATGACAACTTAGGAAAGGAAACTGTATGAGCTAGAAGGGGGTGAAGTTTCAGGGTAAACAAGAATGAGATAATAAAAGGGGTGTGTGTGGAGGCTGGGGGGAGGCACTCTGATCCCATGCCAATGAGTTCGTGTGCTACTCTAGAACTGATTGGAAGTAGCTGACGGATTTTGAAAACATAAGGCATTTGATGAAAGTTTCTTTGTCCAAAGATTATAAAGGTAACTGTGAAACAAGGACAGCCTGTTCCCGTCTCTGACATTTTCTGCTCTTCATTATCTGATCTTTTTATGTAGCACTTAGCATTCACATACTGATAATGCGAGTGAGGTTTCATGTGTGAGGGAAAAATAGTCTTATCTCCCAAAAAACATTACAAATTCCATGAAAGTCGAACTTGTCATTTTCTCTGTCATATGCCTCTGAACACGTAGAACAGTGACTAGTTTTTTAGAGGCACTCATATTGTTGTCATTTGTTGACTAGGTCTGCATCCCATCTGCAAAGGTGCACTACACATAATCCTGGATAATTGGTGATATGTGCTATGAAAAGAGGGGAGAACTAGGCTTAGCCTGATTAGAGTTTGGGATGACTATTGTCTCTCCTTTGCAAAGTTTTAAGGCATAACTGTGATATTTCAGATAGAGCACCCAGACAGATTGGAATGTATGTCAATTTATATTTCTTTCTTTGATGAGTGTTTTCCTCCTAATTGGAACAGAACCACTTTGACAACAAGGATTTTACCTGACTAGGCAAAAACTCGTGGCAGTATCTGAGAGCAAGGAAGAGATCCTGTCCTATAACGATACTCAATGAAACCTTTGAATGAATAAACAAGGTAGAAAGCCTGCCTACTTCTATGAACATCACTTCCTTTATATGTATGTCTTACAAACCACTTCAGCAGGGGAGACCTGACCTCAGCTGAGGCCAATTTTTCAAGATGAAGGGAGGGAGAGATGATTGTTCAGTTGCTGGCATACAACATGGGGCTAAAGTCATCCCAATCAATGGACACTCCTACACTAGTGATAAGTGAACTCTACAGGAAATTTGAATCAAGATAGGGAAGGAGGGCATGTAGTTTCTAAGAAAAAGATTACATTTTGGTGATGTGTAAACTAGGAGGTACAACATCCTATGGGAGTCAGGGGCGGGGCGGGGCGAGGGCGGGGGTGGGGGGTGGGGGACCATTAACAATACACATAAACCTCAAGGGCAGAATACATTCTGTCCTGTGTTCCTAATTGGACCCTGTTGAAGTAATGTCTATCCATCCCTTGGTGACTGACCTAAGTCTTGTGCTATGGACCATTGAGCCTTTAGATTCTGTCCTTCCTAGGTGTACCACCTTCATAGGCCACACCAGAAGGCTTTGATATGAAAACGCCACTAAGTGAACTGGGTTTTACCTCAAACTCACCTGTAGCAAATTTAAGGAACTGACATGCTCCCTTGCATTTAAGGCTGAAATGCCATAGTGGGAGAAGGAGGTCATGGAATTTGTCGTTGGACTTCAGTTCAGATCTCCTTCTTTGAGGGTGCCCAAAGAACGATGGCCCAGGCTGACGTCTATTTCCTGTTTTAATGCTCCCTCGCTTTCTTCTGACATGTATGAATCTGGTAGGAATGGTCCGCTTTAGTGACCAAATGGTAAGGAGGAATGCAATCAGGGCTCAAACTGTGAGCACCTGATTTGTAGAAGGCTCTGGATGACAGTGGAAGCCCATGGATGAAAGTGGCAGCCCAAATTCCATTTGCAGAGTGCCCACATGGATTACAATTCTGGTGAATCCCCAGACAGAGGATTACAGAGTCAAGTATGGTAGATGTAAGTAGGTTAAACTGTAACATCTGATCACTTGACTTCCTTTGTTTAGAACCTTTTTACAGTTGTTTCAGTTTTTAATATTTTTATCTTTCTTTTTGATTGAGGTTTTCCTTTGTGTTGTCTAGTCTATTGCTTTTGTTCATTTGTTTTCTTCGTATTTGTGATGTATATGATTTCTGTTTATGAAGTACAGGAGAGAGAGAGCTACAGAGATAGTTACTGGATTGATAGTAGTCTAGGGGCATAGCAGGGGAGGTTGGGTGAGGGGATAGGTACTTAACAACAATGAATATATGAAGAAAATATTCTGAAATTGTGGTGAGTATTGTACATATATTCTTAATATTATTGAATTATTAAAGTGTATGATATGTGAAGTATATGCCAATACAACCAATTTTGAAAAGAAAGACCGCAAAGGGACTTTCCACACAATACTTAAATGTAATGGCACAATTAAGTAAGCCTTGGGTAAATACTGAATGGTCTTAGGGTTTCAATTTGGTAACCTTAGATAAAAACCCTTAAAAGGGCCTTCTAGTTTCATTCAAATTTATAAAACCGTAGTTGATAACATTATTTCCTAAATAGAATCTGATGTTTACTCAGTTACACTAATTTTACTTCCTTTCCACTCATGGTTTCCATACATCTTATTTCATGCCGTTTCTGCAGTGGTCTTCGGATAGCCCTTTGGTGGTCATTTGCTCTAAGGCAGTGGTTCTCAACCTTCCTAATGCTGCGACCCCTTAATATAGTTCCTCATGTTGTGGTGACACCCCAACCATAAAATTATTTTCGTTGCTACTTCATAACTGTAATTTTGCTACTGTTATGAATCGGGTGACCCCTGTGAAAGGGTCATTTGACTCCCAAAGGAATCACGACCCACAGGTTGAGAACCGCTGGTCTATGGCTCCTGGTTAACCTACAGGTGTAGGAAATTGGAAGAATGGTTCCCAATGAGCACGAGAATCACTTGGTGGGCTTTTAAACTCAAAATGCTCAGGATTCACTTCATTCCAGAATCTCTGGGGATAGCTTTCTGATGATACTATTATCAGGCAACTTTCATGGCTACTCAGAGTTTTATGATACTATTATCTGATGATACTATTTTCAACCAACTTTCATGAGTACCCAGGATTACAGTAAAAATTTTCCAATAGTCATGGTTCCTGTATGACTTTAAATATACCTCAGGCCATCTCCTTTTGAAACAGAGACATTTGGTATCAGAGTTCCTTAGTGCTGTGGTAACAGAAAAATCATGAGTGGGTGACTTTAATACACAGCATTTTATTTTCATAGTTCAGGAGCCTCGAAATCTGAATTCAGGCGATTGGCTTCAGGGGAAGGTTCTTACTTGCTGTCAGCCCTGGAGGGAGTCCTTGGCTCATTACAGTTTCTGTGTCTCCATTCCTTGGCAATCTTCATGCACTGTCTTTCCTCCCCTTGTGCTTCCTCCCCTTGCCACCTCCTCGCGTTTTATGTCCCAAGGGTGATTACTTTAAGACATACCCCACATTGATATGATCTAGTGAACATGACAAAGAATAGTCTCTTCTTCAATTAGACCCACAGGCATAGGAGTTTGGGATTGATGACACTTATTTGGGGGTAGGGGGCACCATTCAATCTAAATCACACGGGTCTGTATTTACTCCAGATTGAAGTATAATAAACATAAAGACAAGGGCACAAATTATAAGCAGGATGCTCAATATAGTTTTTCAATGAAATACCCCAGGCCATGGCAACCAATCAGAAGCACATAGCAAGCATCCTGGCAGCCCCTTCATTAACCCTTTTCTAGCCCCTGCCTCCTTCAAATGCACACTACTATTGGGATGTAATTAATGCAGCTAATTTTGATTGCTTTTTTATTTTCCTAAGTGAATTTATACAGTATATATTGTTTTGTGTTGGGCCTAGGGTACCTTTGTTTTAAGAACACAGAATGATGTCTAAATCACTCTGATTAATAAATTTTATGGAGATCCAGGAAAAATAGAAAAAAATGGTGAAAATTTCATATGGACTAGTTGTAGAGAGTGATTTAAAACTGGTGTTGCGAAATGGGGTGAACTTGATTTATATTTTTACTCTGCTCCTTATAAAAATTGTGACCTTGGACAATTACATATGTTTTTGTGTCTCAGTTCTTTCACTAAATGTGTTTACTAATAGTATTTACTCCTAGGATTATTGTGAGATTTATAGAAGGCAATGTATGAAAGTGTTTATCGTCATGCCAGAGTATAGAGTAAGATTTAGTAGATGTTAGCATTTATTACTTTTTATTATCTAGAAAAAAAATTTATTATGATATGTCATGAGGGAGTCAGTAAAATTAAGTGAAGACAAACTAACATCACATTAATACAAATAGGATTACCAATCTGGAAATCAAAGATAGAGTGTATCTTGAAGTTAGTGACCCATTTGGTAAAGTTTATCAAGATATCATTGTAGGCAGTATGAAGAAATTGATCTTAGGGACAACCATTCTAGACACATACTAGTCATTAGATACTAAAGGAGCACTGGTGGTACAGTGGCCTAAGTGTTGAGCTGCTAACTGGAACATTGGCTGTTCAAACTCACTGCCTGCTTAGTAAGAGAAAGACGAGGCAGTCAGATTCAGAAAAGATTGACAGCCTCAGAAACGCAAAGGGACAGTTCTCCTCTCTCCCATAGAGTTGCTAAGCATTGAAATAGAGTCAAGAGCAGGGATATTATATTTGAAATCATAAACTATATGAAAATATTTCCAGGCCATTTTATTAAAAATAAAGATATCCTGGCCCTTTCCCCACCATAAGCCAAATGAATTAGAAATACCTCCAAGTTCTCTCCAATGATCCACACATTTAATAACTTCTGAAATGACTTCCAAGATTGTTGCCACTTCTTAGCAATGGAAATGCACAGTGTAATCCTAAATGAGGAGGGCTCCACCCTGGAGGCTTTACAGCGTTAGCAAATAATTTCATGTCTGCCGCTTAATAGGTGCTCAATAAACATACATTTATTAAGCTGTGAAAAAGAACTCAGGAATATCCACAACATTGTCCTATTCAGTATTGCCACCGGTCGTTTCCAGACGCTGAAGGCACATTTATCAAGTTTACCGATGAAGAAATGGAGGAGGATATTTAAGAAAAGTGCAAAGGAATAATTAGGTTTTAAAACTTAAACCACTATCAAACCAGCATTTCCTGTAGCCTAGAACTAAAGACGTAGCTGACTACATGTTAATATGACCCCACAACGGGACAAGGTTAGTGACAAAACAAATGTAAATTCTAGATGCATTAATAAATGTCATGTATAAATGTGTCTATTCTAGGGATAAATCAGTAGCTGAGTTAAAACCGGTCCACTGTCTGCTTTTGCACGAAAACATTTTCACTGGAACACTAAACGCAAACCAACCTTACTGCCATCGAGTGAGGCCAATTCACAAGGACCTTACAGGACAGGTTAGAACTGCCCCAGAGAGTTTCTGAGACTGTAACTCTTTCAAGGAGTAGAAAGCCCCCAGTTTTCTCCTGAGGAGTGACTGGTGCCTTGAACTTCAGACATTGCAGATGGCAGCCCAGTGTGTAACCTCGATGCCACCAGGGCAGTCACATTCATTGTCTTATGTTATTGATGACTGTTTTCTCACTATAACAACAGAATTGAATGTTTGCAACCTATAATCTTCATCCCAAGAAACTGAAAATATTTGCTATCTGGCCCTTTAAATAAGAAATTTGTCAGCCTCTAGGCTAATCTAAATCTAAATGTTTTCCAGTTTCTTTAGAAAGTGAGCCCACAAATGTTAACTAGGCATATGGCTATCTAGAAAACAACAACAAATATATACATTTCTTGGCATTCTTTGTATTTGCATTCCATTGGACTGTGTTCTAAACAAATAGATGTATGTAAAAGTGTTCTAGTTCAGTTTCCTGTAATGCACATTTTTTAATAAACAACTTGTGCACCTTTCACAGCAGAAATTAGATGGCTCAGGCAACCATCTTGGTGCCTGCCAAACCTGGAAGGAACCTAACTGCCTGGTGACTGTGCCACACTTCATACCAAGTTCTGCACTGCCAACTTCTGAAAACTGTTTGCATAAACAAAAATATAATTGCTGTCCTTAGGCCACTGTTGATTTAGGTATTCTGTCACTTGTCCACAAGCTGTCCTCACAGATCGAGATGTACAACGTCCGGATCTTAGAACTGCATTCTACTAGCTCAACCACACCTGGAGCCTTGTCTCCCTGTGGGGTTACAGAACTCGGCATCACTGGAAGGTTTTAAGTAGATCCTGAAGAGCCACTTGTCAGAAGAGTGATGCAGAGTTCCCTGAATTGGATGGAGGTCAAACCCTGTGACCTTCAATATTCTAAGTTGGGTATTCCTGGACAACATTTTTCTTTATTAATGGAAAGTGTTAAATGGGTTCTTAGTTCAAGCACTTAAAATGATTAAAGTAACCAGTCAAAAAGTCCAACTGCCAAAATGGCAAGCGCAGAGGGGTAAAATATCAGCACAATTTTACTTTTCTATTTGCAGCAAAGCAAGGATTTGGATGGTACATTAGGCCCTCCCTGAGGGTAGCAGTGACACTACATCAGTTGACAAAGCCTCCTGTCCAGAGTAAGCCAGAGCTCCTTCCATTGGATAAGAAGGCCGGAACAAGTGACCATGTCATTACTCTGTAAGGGTAGTACTTTTTCCATAGCTCGCGTCTTATTTTATATTAGTATTTTTATAGACCTGTAGTTCATTTGAGCCCTGCATGAAATCAGGTAGTCTATAAATAATTGTACCTATCCTCTATTAAGGAAATATGAAGAAATAGGAAACTATTTGACTATTAAAAGACAATAGTCAGGGACTTTATATCTCTGGCCAAAACATTTTTGTTGATTGTTATTGAATGCAAAAATTATTTAAATTGTAATTCCTTCAGGGATCCCACTCTCATCCAGCAAGACAAGTTAGCTTTCACAATTGTTTGCCCTCACGGTATCTTATCCTTTAGAACAGTTATTATGAATATAACTCATAGTTTGACCCCTTCCTGGTAGACTGTAAGCTCCTTCAGTTCTTTGGCCATGTTTGCTACAGTATACCCCAGTCTTAAGGCAGTGCCAACTAAAGCTGGTGGCTCATCACTTAAGCATTGGGCTGCTAACTCAGAGGTTGGTGATTCAAACCTGACATTGGCTCTGTGAGAAAAACGAAGACTGGAGATCGGCTCCCATAAACACTGCGGTCCAGAATGGCTAATGAGGGCCACTCTAGTGTCTCATTCGCTATGTCGTGCAATCAACTGTATGGCACATAATAACAATGCAGTGTCTGATGTATGGTTAGAGTTTATATCAATTAGACACTCCTAGATGAAGGTAGAGGCAGAGTCTCGCTATAGCCTGATGGCACCTCCTTGGGAGTGTGACCTTTTCGTATGAGAGAGAGACCCAGAGCCATGCAGAGTGTTCCTGCTCCTTCAACTTCTTTAAGTTTATGCCATTAAATTAGGAACTAAAGACAGCTTCTATCTGATCTGGATCCTGAGTCTGGTTGGTCAGTCCCCTGTTCTGTCACCTGCTGATCCCAGGAGGTGTCAGCAGATTGCTGACTTCGGATTCATTTGGCAGCCCTTGGATTCATTCAACTCTGCATCCACCAGTCAGTGGTCCTCCTGCTTGGTCATCCTGCTTCCCGTTCATCAGTTTCTACAACTACAGGAGTCAGGAGAAACCTCTGGCTTACATCTTACCTGTGTAAGATGGTTCTCAACCTTCCTAATGCTGCCACCCTTTCAGAGAGTTCCTCATGTTGAGGTAACCCTCCAACCTTCAAATGATTTTCATTGCTACTTCATAACTGTAATTTTGCTACTGTCATGAATCAGGTGATCTCTGTGAAACGGTCATTTGACCCACAAAGCGATCGCAACCCACAGGTTGAGAACCGCTGCCCTAAATGAACTGGACTTACCTACTTCTACAACTTTGTAAGCCTTTTCTTGATACATATTTATTTCTACATGCGTATGTGGACAGGCATTTCTGGTTTTCCTTTCTCTAAAGTATCCAAGCTGACACATCTGGTAAACACCAGCAATCAATAAAAGATCAATATTGTTTTACGTAGAATTAGGAAATGTACTTTTTTCCTGCATGTAGCCATAGTGGTATGGTGATGTGTTGGGTTGTGATCTGCAAGGTGGACAGTTGGAAACCACAATTTGCTCCCCAGGAGAAAGTCTGTCCACTCCCCATAAACAATTACAGTCTCAGACACCTACAGGGGCCTCTATGAGACCACATCACGTGTCTTTTGTTTGTTTGTTTTACTCTATACTGTTTTCCCTCCCTGTTGGGATGCAGACGCAGTTATTATTTTAACTTTCAAATAACTGGAAGCAGAGCCAACCCTTGTACATAATCTCCTGTCAACTTGCAAACGGGTAGTGCCTAGCCTGTCAATCAGGTCGCAGCTTGATGACCTCATTAGGAGATAAAGAGCTCACTGGAGGCCAGTTGCACTCACTCTCTGGGAGACATTCCTGTTGACAAGACACATGGAGCTACACTACAGCCCTGGGGCTGAAGGAGCTACGTGGAGACCCCTGCCAGCATTGAGATGTTTCCACTGCCACCTATGCACAAGACCTCCAACCACTGGCCACTGATCTTCCTGCACTTGGCTTTATTAGATGTGTTGCATGTGTCTGAAGAGTAATTTATAGATTGGTATCAGATACATGGACTACTATCAGACTTACGGACTTGATCTGGATTGGGTTGGAATATTTTCTCAATACACAATTGCTCTTTTATATAAAACTCTTTCTTATACACATATGAGTGTCTCTGAAGATGTTTCTCTAGTCAATCTGGACAAACATAACCTCTTGAGGGAAATTTTTATATCTTAAGTAAAAATAATCGTCACATATACAACAAACCACATACCGTATATACTTGAGCATAAGCCAACCCGGATATCAGCTGAGGCACCTAATTTTACCACAAAAGCTGCATAAAAATGTGCTGAGAAACTTGGCTTATACACGAGTATATACAGTATCTTATATAGAGAAAATTGTCATTTTATGGTTAGCAAACATCCAAGTGCTTCTCATATTTGGGGACTTCTCCAAATAATAAGGCTGTTTTCCACTATCATTGTTGAAAACATTAGACTCACCTTCCCAGTCTTTCATGTAGTTTGGAAGTGGATAATTAACCTAAACAGTGATAATTTTAGCAAGTTGATGCCATTCAATGGGGAACTAAAGACAGTGTCCGTTTCTTATGAAGGAGAACACCAGTCAATACAGACAAAGGCCAGTTGAGTAGCTCTCAATAGAAGAACGCAGAGAAGTGTGCTGACCATAGTGGAAAGAATGAAGATTCTTTCTGAAATCAATGGCATGGATCTCACTAAATTGATCCAACTTCTGTAATTGATGAGTCTGCATGTATCAATAGCATCACTTAATCAACCTAGACTCTTGGAGGATGAGCTAGCTACTAATGTCGGAGTGATTACCAGGACACATATAACCTGAAAGGGAACATCAGGTTTCCCCCATTCTGAACCTTTCCCAGGCTACATCTTGCCAAACCTGAAGGACATCTGTGTGGTGACTTGTGTAAGAGGTGGTATGAGAAGGTTTGAAGGGCAAATAAGAAATGGCCAACAGAGTTACTTCATTAGTTCATTTAATGACATATTATGTTCAAAGCACTTGTTTTATCATTATGCTTTTGAATCAGTTTTGATGACTTAGATTATTCCTACCAATGAGGCAATGCTTCTGCCAGGGAACATAACATTGAACCCACTGCATTGAAATCGCCATCCTCAGTTTCAGAAAAATGTACTATAGTTTTTTGTGTGTTTTCTTTCTTGGTCTTTTCTTATTCTTTCCTTCCATTTACCCTAATATTTTATATTTACTATGTGAATCAGAGTTGAGTACAATTCAGTTCATCGATCATACATTATTGATAGTGGAGTGTAGCAACAACTTTATAGGTAAGTGAACC
This sequence comes from Echinops telfairi, assembly GCF_000313985.2. Lineage (NCBI taxonomy): Eukaryota > Metazoa > Chordata > Mammalia > Afrosoricida > Tenrecidae > Echinops > Echinops telfairi. The sequence goes on along the minus strand of NW_022103915.1, from coordinate 81,852,312 downwards.
GCTAAGCACTCATTTATTGATAGAAGTTCAACAGTGCATATGAAGACCTGGAGGCAAACAACATTCAGTAGTAACCAATGGCCACAGAAAATAAAGACAACTGTGGGCTGATGCACACTACTCACAGTTCCAACTTTGATGTTGTTTGATGCAATTGGGGAAAATGTAGATAATTCACTATTAGGGGAAAATATTTTGGGATTATAAGGTACAGTTATATTACAAAGTATTTTTTTCTTTTAATGTATAAAAATTTGAAACAAAAAGAATTCATGCTGGCCACACAAATGTGTAGCCAGTATGTCCATGTGAAGTTCTGGTTACATCCAAGTCAATTGATTCCCTTACGTTTGGAGAATGTTCTGCTGCATAAGTCCTTTGTGAGACAGAGCCCCTTCCCTGTACACGAAATAAAAATGTAATTAACTTCCTTTCTCAGTCTCCCTACTACACAGAATATGGATTACATACTGGGTTCAGCTAAGAGATTCATATGCTACATGTAGCCATCAAATTGGGAAAGAAGGTTTTCTATTCAGAGGTCCTGGATAATGCAGTTATGAGCTGAAAGCTCACAGCTAAACCCCTAAGGAAAGGGGATAGGTGGTTTGGGTTCTAGAGATGCCTTAGAAGAAATGGCTAAGGACCAGTTTCCAAAATGTCACAGTTTGAATGCTCTATGGAGCAGGTCCTCTCAGGACATGTGGGGTTGCCATGAGTGGGGATTAATTTACCAGTAATCACCACCAACACCAGCAGTCCAATTAATGTTCTTCTTTAGGGGAAGCAGTTGGTGCCTGATGGATAACCTAAGACTAGACATGAGAAACTAACCATAGGTCCCATGGAAGAAAAGGACTGGTGATCAGCTTTCATTAAGATTACAGCCAAGGAAGCCACAGGGAGCAATACTGTTCTCTAACATGTTGGATCAACGGGGGTTGGAATGGACTTGGTGACAGCCAGCATCAGTGTTGATAAACATGCTATAATGTTTATAAACAAGGGAAGTTAAGTTTGTTAGAAATACATGTAACTAACATCAGACATGACAGTCAATTGTTGAGTGTCTTATCAAAACGTCTTGTTCAGCTCTCCCCCTCAGGGGTCTTTTTCTGTTTTAGCTTCCACAGTGGTAGCTTAGTTCAGACAGTGTAAATGATCAGCAGTCAGCTGAGTGGACAGGATTGGAAAATAGACTAGGCCTTAGGAATAAACAATTAAAAATGCCAGAAGTAAGTTTTATTAGTCCAAGAACCTTAAGCAAGGGCATGTTTCTACATGCATAAGAAAACAGGCCATTTCCTGTCTGAGCAATCTTAGTTAAATGAACTGCATACCAAACAGATAGGGAAACACACACACACACACACACACACACACACACACACACACACGAGAATCTAAGGGGAATGGTATCATTCCAACGTCTCTTACCTGAGGGCCTTCCTCTTTTTTGCTGCCCCTCTACTTTACCAAACATGTCCTTCTCCAGGGACTGGTCTCTCCTGACAATATGTCCAAAGTATGTAAGAAACAGTTTTGTCATCCTTGTCTCTAAAAACCACTCTGGCTCTATTTCTCCTAAGACAGATTGATTTGTCCTTTTAGTAGTCCATGGTACTTTCAATATTCTTCTCCAGCACAATTCAAATGTATGGACACTTCTCTGAGCCTCCTTATTCTATGTCTAACTTTCACTTGCATCTGATGCAATGGAGAGTATTATGGCTCGGGTTAGGCACTCCTTAGGCCTCAGTCACAAATTTGCTCTTCCATACTTTAAAGGGATCTTGTGCATCCGATTTACCGAATGAAATACTGCTTTTGATCATTTGACTGCTGTTTCCATGAACAATGATTGTGAAACTAAGCAAGAGAAAAATCCTCGACAACTTCAACCTTTTCTCCATTTATCATGATGTTACCTATTGGTCCAGTTGTGAAGATTTTGGTCTTCCTTACATTGAGTTGTAATAAAAGCTGAAGGCGACAGTCCTCAATCTTCATCAGCAAGTGCTTCAACTCCTCCTCACTTTCAGCAAGCAAAGCCGTGTCATCTACATATCGCAGGTTATTAACAAGCCTTCCCCGGATCTTGATGCCACAATTTTCTTCAGACAATCCAGCTTCCCCGATGATAGAGTCTTTCTGAGGCCATAAGCTCTTTATAGGTGAAGACAGGTTCATGTGTCTCCTGTGGAGTAGCTAGTGGTTTGAACCTCCAACCTTATGATTAGCAATCTAAAGCTTACCCAAAAGCACGACCAGAACTCCTTTCTTTTCAGGTATAGAACAGCAGAAATAGGATATGGCTTCCACTCCCATTTTAAGCAATGTTTGGCATTGTTCTGCTTTTTTAATTTAGTTTCCTGCTCTATGTACATAGTTTCCTGCTCAATTAACCTTATATTTTAGGATTTGGGAGTTCAAAACTTCTCCATAAGCTTCATAAGAAAACACAAATGGAAAGCAGATGTCTTTCCAAATGCGAAGGAATCTTGTCAGTGATTAAATATCTGTTCACCTTACGATTTTGGAAATGCTGGGCAGTGCCGTTAGGTCCCCTTCAGCGTGTTGTGGTTGCAGTTGTTCGACACTCCGGTGTTGTTCGGTGTTAAGTTGGGCCGACTCATAACAACCCCTATGCACAGCAGAGGAAGACACTGCTTGGTTCTGAGCCATCCTCCAGATGGCTCTTATGTTTGAAACCTTTGTTCTGTGGCAACATTTTGTCATCCAAACACCACTAGCAGCAGTGTCAGGGGTGGAGAGTGGTGGTATGGGGTGCCATCATTTAACTGAATATTCAGGTTTCCAAATGTTTGATAAAAGCATATGAAAGAAATTAGAGGGAAAGGGAAAATCAATACAAAGCTATGGGAGAGAACATTGGCGGTACTATCAGGTAAGCGTTGGACTGCTAACTGCAAAGTTCCAACTCAATATCCATCCTGAAAGAGAAAGATGAGGCTGTCTGCTCCCATGAAGAAGTATAGCCTCACAAGCCCTTTAAGGGGCACTGTTGACAATGGTTTTTGAGGGTAAGACAGCGAACTGTTTGTGTGTTGAAGGCAGACTTGATGATTTGTAGACAAGATTGTTTTCAGGAAGATTTTCTATAGCTAAGGAGAGGGAAAGCACAAGGAATAGACTGTTCTGGGTCAGATTGTGGTTGAGCTCCTGCGGTGAGAGGGTAAAAAGATCGAGGCTAGGAGAGTCGATGTCAGTCATTTGTGACTCCGAACAAAGTTGGAGTACATTAGTACTTCTGAGCAGAGCACAGCTTCTTTTCAGTGGAATAGAGCTCACCCATGATTGCTAATCATAGAAAAGGGTTCTCTTCACAGTTGTTTCTAATTGGGTAAAACTCTTCCATAGCACAATTATTGGCTGTGTCTTCTCTCTTTATCTCCAACAGCATAGTTGTTAAGAGATCTGCCCTTGGAACTAGAGAGTTTGGGCGAAAGTTTTGACGCTACCATTTCGCAACTGTGTGATTTTGATCATCTTTTATTTATTTTTATTTTTTTTATGCTTCAATGCTCTTCTCTGGTAAAAATGAAAACAATACTTGCACTTACCTCATGTGTTTGTTGAAGTGATTGAAGAATTCCACATACATAAGACATTGCATATCTGACTGCTACTAAGCACTTAATAAATGTTGTTCGTTACTCTCAAGTTGACCCTAACTCTTGGCAAGCTGTTTTACAACAGAATAAAACAGTGCCTAGTCCTCACAGTCAGCAGAATGTGAGTCCATTATTATGGTTGTTTTCCCAGGTGATCTCTCCAATAATCTGACATGAACGTCTTGACCCTCTAGGTCACCTAATACAGTGTCTTCCTGTAACACTCGATCCTCCTTGACCGTACGTCTGAAGAGACAGACAATATTCTGCTGTGATTTATTAGACTTCTCATTTTCTAATATTGGTAAGTAAAATCAGCAGGCTTTTCTTCCTAGTCTGTTTTAGGCTGCTCGTTTTGTTGGACAGAGCCTAACACGGTTGACCCTGCTGGTACCTGAACTGTTGACGGCATAACATCTTATCAGCATGCACGTCACTAGAATAGAAAAAACCCGACAGACAGTGGTAGTACACCCTTCCCAGTTTTATTATCACTACTATTGCTATAATCAGTTTTAATTAAATCAATATTTTTGAAAAGGTTACATACTATTAATTCACCTACAAATAATGGCAACTTTAACGTACTTCCTAACACAATACTTCTGTTTATAGCTTCTTTCTTACCACATAGGTACTATTATAAATAATCAAATGATAGTTGCAATGATAAAAATAGCAATATTTTTTCATCGGCCATGACAAGAATGAATCAGAAAACTGACAGGTAGGAGAAGAAAGAAACCCTGAGGTTCTGTTAGTTGGGATACTGATGAACTCTGGGTAGAAGATTCAGGAAATGAGTAAGAAAGCATAAGTAAGAAAGAGTTTAGGTGTGTCCTGATAAGGAGTTGCCCAGGAAAGGGAAAGAAGATTTTTAGCTTTCAAGAGTTCAGCAAGAAGTCTATTGTTACTATAATGAATGAGGATGCCAGCTGATTCCAGCCCATTGATTTTAAAAAGGAGGTGTGAAAAGAGGACATTAATTAGCCTTCATGGTGTGTGGTTCTAAATATGCAGTTTCAGAATACTAAGAAATATTTTCAATTTCTCATCTATTAAATGATCTAACACTCTAGCTATATTTTAAACCCCTTACGATAGATTAGTAGTAACAGCATTACTTTACAATTTACAAAGGCACTTTGAAGATTGCTTCATAAGTGTTCATGAAATTAAAAATATCCATTCTTCTGGGTTATATAGCACCTAATCTACCTTGCGCAATTCAGTCCTATCAAAAAGTTTGTCCAAATTCATTCTCTTCATTTTCCCACAGAATATTTATCCTTGTAATTTTCTGTATGCAAAGCAAAACAAAACAAAACAAACTGCATCACACTGTCTTTGTTCTCTGTCCACTGGAGAATTTAGAAATCTTCCTTTAAAACCTTGGATGGCAAGAATCACCTTTGTCTGCCCTGTGGGGTGGTGGTGGTGGTTTTTGAGTAAATGACAATCCTCAGGAGGGTAGAAACTTGCCCTGGTACTTTTACTTGCTTAGCTTTGCTTTGCGTAGCACCTTTGTGATCAACAAAGTAGGCTTTGGGCTTTTCTAGATGGTCCCTTTTTAAAGATATTTAAAATACTGAAGGTCCCTTAATGAACCAGACCCACACCTGAATAACAGAAAGCAGAGCAGCTTATATTGGCTCATTGTTTAGTTGATTTTATACCACAGATGTCCAGACACTGCAAGTTCAGGCGGTTTACATACATTTCATAAAAATCGAATACATTTGACTCATAATTAATTAAAGAACTTACACCACATATAAAAGAATGCCCGAACTTTAGCTTGTTTTTTAAGAATGAAAGATGCTATGTATTTCTAGATCTTTCTAAAATCAATATTCGTAGCTTGAGTTCATTTTGGTTTAAACTACATATTCTTAGTTTTTAGGTTGTTAAACGGAATCAGGTATCTCATAGGAATCAGTAAAAGAATGTTTATGTACACAAAAAGATCAAGTAATTTAAAATTTTAAGAATTTTTTTTAAGATCATTTTATTGGGGGCTCTTACAACTCTTGTTACAATCCATACATC
>NW_022103915.1:81839964-81844593 GCF_000313985.2 Echinops telfairi | reverse complement strand
GCAGTAGAGCATATCCACTTCTGCTGTAGCTAAGGGGCACCCTGGTAGCTTAATGTGTTCCACAGGTAAGCAGTTCAAGCCACTCTTTGGGAAAAAGACAGGGCTTTCTACTCTCCTAAAAAGGTGCCGTCTTGGAAAGTCACGGGGACAGTTCTACCCTGACCTACAGTGTTGCTGTGAGTGAGCACCAACTGGCTGCAGCGAGCCTGCATGTGCTACTCAATTTCTACAGTGCACTTCTGAATATAAAAATGCTGTTAGTCTAATTTTGAAACTGATGTTTCTAGAAAAAAAAACACAATTGTATGTGGCTATTATACAGATGGCATGATTAGTAATAGTTTTGAATGATGATTCATCTGTTTCCTATATAGAATAAAAATATCTAATTGAATAAATGAAAAATCAGAACCATCAACAATGAAAAAGAAACAGGTATGTATCATTAAAACCAACAATGGCTTTGACATATTATTACTGGAATTTTACCACAGTCTCTGGCACACTTGTAATAAATTGCATTTCCCTGCTGCATGTCAAATGCTTCAATTTAGTTTTGGCATTTAATCTACTGGAAAGCCATTTATTTCTATTTCTATGTATACCCCTGAAGCCATAAACATTATCCTATAAGTAGCTTTCCTTTTGAATTCAAATTGTATGGTTAAGCATATTTAGACCTCATCAGTTGAAATGTCCTTCAAAGTTGTGTCCAGAATTATCATCAACATTGTTGAAGGAATATTTGGGATGATAAGTAGGTATGGTAGCAGATCTGAGAGATTTTTATTTCTAGATGCCTAAAGGATGACAAGGAAACTTTTCATGAGGCCTCCTACCCAATGTGGATTGCATATATTGGCCACAGGGAACTGTCACCTGAATAAACAGCTAGCATTTTGTTAAAGGCACATTGTTGTTGCTGCCTATTGCTAAATGCAGTTTCTTTGACACATAGAAATCTTTGTCTCTTTGCTCTCAAAATATAAGTGATAGCATTGATCATATTAATATTTTTTTTTCCCTATGTGAAGCACACCTTATCTAGCCAACTAGAAATTACAATGCGGTGTTCCGTTTCCGGCCTCTCCATGGCTCAACGCCGATGAAATGTAGGATCAGGCACAGTGATCTTTTGTTCCCCGGATTGGCCATTCCTAGTTCTCAAGGAGCAAGGCCTCGGTCTACAAAACACAAAAACACAACAAAAAACAGGGAGTCAAAACCAGACAGCAACTACTGTAATAATCCAGGTGACAAAAACATACACTATCACGTTATATTTCTGTTTACATTGCCCTTTGAAATATGGAACTCTGTGGCTTCATTCCCCCAATTCTCATTTTTTAATCTTTTTGTAGCCCTCCTCCTGTTAAAGTAATGTCAAACCCAGTGTGACCCTCTTTGACACGGGTTGTTTTTTTTTAGTGGCATGCAACTGTTTTTTCTAGTGCATTTCTTCATTCTCTTTGTCAAATTGTGGGTGAGGCATTTTTTTAATCAGAAAAAAGATGAGTGGTTTAATATCCAACAGATACAGTTACTTTCTATTATTGGGTACCCACATTTCTGTAGGAGTTTCCTAATGCTCTCTGCTGATGTTTGCGTTCTATAGTTGTATTTCCTTTGCCCATTCTTATGGATGACTACCTTAGGCTCATAGTTAAATTTTACTTCTCATAATCAAAATATATCATACTTCATTCATTTGTTCACATATTTATTATTTCCTGCATGAATATTAATGTTTAAATTATTTGTATCTATATGGAATGAACACTGTGGAGTTGAAGGCAATTTTTTCCATTAATGATTCTCCTTTATTTTTTGGTATAAAATATTTGGATAACCAAACTTAGTCAGAACTAAAATCCCCTTTGCATCTTTTCAGTTGTATAAATAGAATATCTGCCATAATTACTTTGAAATGACTTTTATCCTAAAAAACAAATACTGGACTAAATAACTATAGAAAACACAAATGTGTGATAATGATGTTACTAATTGCAATAATAAAGGTATTGCAGTTTGGGCAATATAGGTGCTGACTTTTACAGCAACAGCTGATTAACCATTGGTGTTTTTGTTGGGGGTGGTTACCCACTTGAAAAATAAGGGGGTGGAAGGTGTGTGGTTGTTTTTTGGGGGGTTTTTTTGTCCTTAATGAGCCAATATTTTGAAACAAAAGCCAAGTTGCATGATTTCCAAAGCCTACCCAAATCTGGAACCTAAAGGTGTTTAGAGTCTTAATCTGCTACCGGCATATTTTCTCCTCTAGCTCACACTGGGAATCAGTAGTGCCTCCTACCCAGTGCCTACATGCATGGCAGAAATCTGTTTGTGTGCTTGCTTGTTTGATTTATATCTAACCTCATTCCAGAGAGGATTTAAAAATTTAAAGGAAAGAGATTTTAAAGGAAGAAAAGAATGAAGGCATATAAGAATCAAAACATAAAATCGAGCATCAGATGAAACTTTTATAGCAAAATAAACTGCACGATTGGTATTAGTGTGTATATGGCAATGCTTCAAGACCAAGGAATGGAATATCTGAAAGAAAATATACAGTCTTTTTTTTCAATATTGAAAGTATAACAGCAAGAAAAAGTAGGTGAATTTGAAATGCTTAGTTTCAGCTTGACTATCCAAGGAAATGACAAAGGGTATGAAGGAATTTTATAAAACACAATTTCGCCAAGTCTTTTTAAATAGGCTTATACTTGGAAACTTTGGAAATATATTTTAACTTTATTCAACTAATAATTTTGAACATGTGAAAAGAACGTAGTAAAATTCAAGAATCAGAATAGAATACCATATGACTCAGAAATCCCCTTATTGGTACATATACTGAAAAAACAAGAGCCATACCACAGATAGATACTTTAACATCTATGTTCATCACAGCACTCTTCCCGATAGCCAAAAGATGGAAACAACCCAAATGCCCACCATGGAAGAATAGATAAGTAAACTTTGGAGTCTATGTACACTGTGGAGCCCTAGAGAGTTAAAGAATCATGGTAAATCTGCTGCACAACACCGCTCCACATTGGATGACATCGTGCTAAGCATGAAAGGACAAATATTATATGAAACCACTATTGCAAAGGGTCAGGGAAAGTTTGTCACATGAAAAGAAATAGACCTTAGGGTTAGCAAGGATGGACGAGAGGGGGAGGGAAACCACAGGTCGGAGGGTAGACACGTGTGAACTTGGATAAAGAGGAAGACAGTACAGAATCTGCTGAACATCGACAAATAATTATGCAAATGAGGCAAGGCAATAAGCAATTTGATGAGTTATTGAATCCCAAGCTTATGATCTGCTCTAATTCACAATAAAAAGGTGTTTATAAACAAAATATGAAATACTCAGAAGTGTTAGTAATTTTCTATCTGGGTGAAAGGATAGCAGATGGTTATTTTTAAATTTCTAATTTGTAACTATTGTCAGCATTGTCATTAATGAAGATTTATTCTTTTATAAGAAGAGATAAACAACTTATGTTTTGCTTTTCAAAAAAGAGTAAAAAGTAAATAAATAGCATAATCACGACTGTAGCTTAAAGAAGATACAGAACACATTGTAGACATATTATACACACATATATAGTCACCAAAAATTTCATAGAAAACTGGGATTAAAAGATAATGGAATTTTTCCATGAAGTTTTGAAGCCCCCTATATACACACCTTGCACAAATACAAAACAGCAACGAAATGAAAACATAGAATAGAATGTTCCAGTAATATTAAATTTAAATATATGATATTGCACTATTTTATCTTCAGGTATACTCTCTTGGGTATCGTAGGACTTATAATTGCCGTCTTACAGTTGGATGCACCCAACGGCCTTCTCAGTTTCTCCTCTTGAAAATCTAGTAGACTTCTCAAATTCAGTGGACTCCAAGCTAGGTTGCTGATCATTGGGCCCCTCGCCAAGCTACCTTACCCACAATCTTCTCTATGTCATGTCAAATGATGGTCACTCCATTCTAATAATTAGCCCCCAATATTAATCAGCGTTGACTCCTCTTTATGTCCATACCATAGTTAGCCCAGATTTGAGAGGGTAAATGGTGACTCAGAAAGCTCTTCCTGTTTCTTAAATGAGGAGCAAGGAGAGCCGAGAATCATGTAAGTTAAGGGGGAGGGGGAGCGAGACAAGGAAGACATTGTGAAGGCAGTGGCCACAGGACGAATATCAACTGGCCACTGAATCCAGGGGTCCTGGGGTAGCTAAGCATGACAGCAAAGGTCTGAGCAAGTGCAACCGAATAAAGAGAAAATCAAGAAAAGGTAGTTAAATAGGATCTCTCTTTCCAAGAGCTTGCTGCATTTCAACAACTGAAAAGATCAAGGCAGCAGCAGAACAGCCTTTCTTACCTAGAGTGGCACAAATGGTTTGCAGTCAGCTATGAGCCTAAAGGTTGGCAGCTCGAATGCAACCCATCCATCAGCATTGCACAAAAAAGCCTGGGAATCACTGGTGAAATGTGAAAGTTACAGTCGAGGAAACTCTCAGGGTCCGTTCTACTCTGTAACACCTGGACTCACCGTGAGTCAGCATTGACTCGACAGCGATGTTTTCTGGGGTTTTTAAATCATTTTATTGGGGGCTC
>NW_022103915.1:81818619-81838650 GCF_000313985.2 Echinops telfairi | reverse complement strand
CCTCCCAGCATGCTTTACTCCCATCCACTTATGATCTATCCTGTTTGAGTTGCAAAATGTCCTTTATATGATTCTCTCCAAGCACCCGTGTGGTTCACTGAGCACTCAACCAGCATATTCCATTCCCTGACATAATAGGGAAATGTTTCTAGAAGCTGTTTTTCTGTTTGTGCTCCTGAAAAAGAAAGAAAGACAGAAACATCCTCTGTAGTTGAATGTATTAACTCCAAGCTCTATTTTTCTGACAACGTTAGTTCCTAAGGAATATTAACTCAGCCGTAGCAGCCCTTTTCCTTGGTGGTGCTTTTTATTACCTGGTTCCACCTCAACTGGGTCAGGACAGCACTGCCAAAGTGCCTTAATTGGCATGATGATGGGAACTGAATTAATCCATAGCAGATGACTGAGGATAATGAAATCATTTTCTTTTCTCTCAATGGTCTGTGCAGCAGCATCTCTTCTGATACACTTCAGTGTCTGACCTTTTAAACTGACAGGATGTTCACTGCTGAGGCTTTTTAAAGACATCTATCTCTCCACCGAAAAATGGAAGCCAGACATCCAAGACCGACTTATATTTGTCTGTGAATTAAGCTGTCATTTTTGTTCTGCCGGAGTCTGCTATCACGTCTGGACAAGTAATTATTCTCTAGGTTAGGTTCTCACAACCTTGACTTTTTAGGAACGTCCTTGAGACCACAAGCAGTCACTTTCTTGCTTCTGCAGTTCATGCATATGCGTGAGTTATGTGGGGGCTTGGCAGCTACTACTGCTATTAAGCACTTAGTCTATTAAGCACACCATTCTTTTAACTCCGCAAGTGCATCTAGCATCCATCTGTTTCCTCTATTTATTAAAATCCCTATTTAGTCCTCTCAATGCATTTAGGCAACTAGCACTACATTCCCCATAGAGAAAATACAAGCGGAGGCATTGAAAAATGTCATGGAGCAAGAACGATCTGGATTCCGTAACTTCCTTGGATCTTCTGGCTGGAATCCTGAAGTAGGAAAGAAAGTGTTTCCAACTCAGTCCTCCTTTCTGATCATAACCAGGGAACTCATTACCTGGTGTAGAAGGAAGCTGTTCGCAGCACAGTGAGAGAGGAGTGGTAGCAGAGGACAGAAGGTCTTGAATTCTTTTGTAGATTTTGGAAACTCACTTGAGTGCTAAGAACAGGAGGCTTAATTCAAAGTGATGCAGCTCCTTCATGCTGCTCAGCATCTCAAATCAACTCAGAACTCAATCGTTTTCTTTAGAAACCTCAGGTCCGATTTCAGGGGGGAATAAAATCCTCAGTGAGAGACTTAATAATGTATAAAGAGAGCGGCACCTCCTACAGCATTCTGTTTGATATAGAGACTTCCCAGAATAAAATTCTCATTTTCATCACCTACTTCTGCTTGAGAGAGAAGCCATTTGTAAGCACGTAGACAGTGGGTCCATCACAAATGTTTGTAGTACAAGAGTGAATGATGTTCTCACTATGTTTTGAAAAGCCTCCTTTCTTGGTGTTGTGCCTGTATCTTTAGGAAGTTACATTAACAGGCGGAATCACACTCAGTCTTTTCCGGCTTCCCTTCCCTGATTACCCTGCTTCTGAGACCATTATGATCACCTGGCACATGTTCAGAGTTTTGATCTTTAAAAATCCGCTCATAATATAAGATCATAGCTCAGCACCCAATGTCAGGATTGCAAGGCACATGCACATGGAGCATAAGATCAGGAGCTCATTCCCGGGCGCAGATTGACAGGGATAAAGAGGAAGCTACACTGCTTTTCCCTGACAAAAGGACCAGAGCCAAAGGAGCTGTCTGTATCCCAAGTACATCTTCATCTCCCGGTCATATGTGGCCCGACTGCGCTTCTTCTCATATTTCAGGATGCCTAACAGCCATTTATCTCTCATCTCCTTTATGCACAAATGGCGGGGAGTATCTGCATATTCTTAGATGAAATGCTGTCACGCCAATGAGGCTTAGAATGTTATCGCTGCTTTGTTTTACTGTTTTCCAAACTAAGGTCCAAAAGACACTACATTTGAGAAAATCAGCTTGTTACTGAAGATTTTCTTGCCTTCCATCGAATTTACTCTTCTGTTGTGCAAATAGACATATGTTTTATGTGGGGTACCCTCAATCGAACAGTTTTTATGAAAGCAATGTAAGAATAGCTTTTAGGTCCGCAGTTAGAAACCACCAGCAGCTCTGTGTGAGAAAGACGAGTCTTCCTAGCCCTGAAAAGAAACCCACAAGGACATTTCAACCTTGTTCTGTAGGGTCACTATGAGTCCGAATCCACTGGACAACTGGACGGCAGTGAATTTGGTTTGGAGTTTGGTGCATCCTAAAAGGAGCCCTGGTGGCACCACTGGGTAAGTGTTGGACTACGAACCCCAAGGTGTCAGTTCGATTCCACCAGCTGCTCCATAGGCGAAAGATAAAGCTATCTGTTCCCATAAATGTTACAGCCCATGTTGGATTCCTATGTGTCATCTCTGTGATGGCAGTGGGTTTCTTGTTCATTGGAATAACAGCAGAGGACATGACTACTGTTGTGATGTCCTTTTTAACTTACCTATTTAATAACAATGATTGTTTTGCTTTGTTTTCTTATTGAGTGATACTCCTAGTGACCCTGTAGGACAAAGTAGAACTGCTATCTGTGTGGGTTTCCAAGACTATAACTGTTTACAGGAGTAGAAAGCCTCATCTTTCTCTCCCCCAGCAGCTGGTACTTTTGAACTGTGGACCTTGCTGTTTGCAGCTATGAGTCCAAATCAACTCACTGGCAGGGAGTTTGGGATTGAGTGATAGCATGGGAGAAAAAGAAGACTTTCCACTGTCAGAAAGATTTATAATCGCAGAAAGTCAGGCACAGCTCTATCCTGTCCTGTAGGGTCACCATGAGTCAGAATTGACGTAGTGGCCGGGAGTGACATTCAGGGATAGCAGGGTGACACAAGCACTCCGGCGTCAATGCCTCATCACTTCCAAGGGTGCGCCATCTGTGTGGGATTTATGTCCCTCAACTCAAGCTTCATTCCTATTTCTTGCACCGAATCATACGCCGCAACCCACACTTGCTGGTTTTACATTTAGTCTTTAGATAGATGTGGCAGTGAACACTAAAGATCCCCAAGTTGGCGTCAAATTGACTGTTGAGTTTTAAGTGTAGAGAGACCTTCCTTATTTCCCACAAGGCATTAGTGTCCATCAATATGTGCAACTGAAGCAAACAGGAAATGCTAAGAGCAAATTTCCTTCTGTACCAAATAATCTCAACCACTTGATAATTGCAAATATATAAAATAAGCTTAAATTGTGCATTATATATATTTTTATAAAGTTTCTTCTTAATTTTTCTACTCTTTTTGTGGTTGCAATTTTTCTAAATGTTGGGTGCTCAGCCCTTAATTCTTCAGAGAGAAAATGCTATGTCTTTAGGACATCATCTCCCTGTTGCTCTTAGGCAACTGCCCTTGCCAAACAGAAGCAACGCACGGGGTAGAGTGCATCATTTTTGAAGAGTGTGTGAGCGCCAGCATGCCGGTTTTCAACTTGCCGTGAGAAACACCAAAACGGGACTGTTTCCTACAAAACACCAACGGCTCCTTTCCATGTGTTACTTGGCTTCGTGCTTGGGAAAATCCTTGTATTTAGAATAATAAAAAAAAAGAATCATTCATTGAACTCCACAGCATGGCTCATCCGATCCTCAGGGAAAAGCTCTATCTTTATCGCAAGGGCTGTGGAGGAGTGCGGCGTTTACATGAGGTAAATTTGAACAAATACACATGCACCTTGAGATGCCGTATCCTGGTTGGCACTGCGACCATAATGAAACCGTGAGGTAAGCTTCGGGACAGAGTTCTCTCATAGGCAACTTCAAAACATAGTTTTGCAGTGGAATACTGTTTTCTGAAAACCGGAGGAACAGAGGAAATGTGATTCCAAGGTGGTTAGCTTGCGTTCTGTTCTTGGGTTTGGACAGTTTTCTTCCTTCTGCAACTCTGCCTGAAAGAGGGTGACCCCTAGCAAGCAGTCGTCTTAGCAAAGAGGCCAACCTGGCAGATCCAGGCCGTTCCTTGCATTATGAACATGAAGTGGGATTCCCATCCAATAGCCTCACAAGGTGTTTCACTTCAGCTGTCTGGATGCAAAGCGGTTCTTTTAATGTACATCCCTGAGCGTTACATAAAGCTGCGGACTCCAGTAACTCTTACCTAAGGCTGTTGTATAACTGCTGCCCTTCCTTTGTGGAAGGACATGCGTGTCTTTGCTTCTGATCATACCATCTGCCCGCAGAAGGAACTTTTCCAGGTCAGTAGTTCCATTTTGCAGCCTCCACATTTCTGCCATCCCCACTAGGTAGCAGGCAGAGCTTGTGTGAAGGCACAAAGAGTTGTTTATGCAGCCTGTCCTGTCCTGCCGGGATCGCTGCCCTGGCAGGGGTGGCTGGATAAGGAAGACGGCATTTGTGGTTTCTTTACCTGCTATGATAGATGTAGGTTCAGAAGGCCAGGGATGTTTCTGACTTTGATCTGAGGTGACTGATTCTGTCCATGCAGACATCCCTTGAATGCCACACAAGCAACCACTAGGGAGCTGCCCTTGGGGCCTGCTCCAACACCACTTGCAGTGCTGCAGCCATGGCACTGGCCGGAAACAGAGGCATCATCCCCCCATCACTGCCATGGAGGCAGGAAGCCTTTCCAAACACCAGCCTTGCAACTTCAAACCTAGTGCCATAGACCAGTTGTCGTTAGATGCCACTAAGTCTCTTTTGATTCCAAGCTGTGCCATGTGACAGAGGTGAATTGCTCCAGAAGGCTTTCCAGGCTGCAACCTTTATGGAAGCAGATGGCCTGGCCTGCCAGCTGCATAACCACTGGGTGGACTTGAACCCGAAACCCTTCTGATAGGCAGCCACGTGCTTAACCAGGGGGCCACCAGGGCTCCTTCCAACTCAATGACCCCCCACTCTAATCCAGGTAGAGGAAGTCTGTCAACATCTCTATCTACCTGACCCTGGGGATTTCCTAGTAAGTCACCATTCAATCTTTCATTAGGGGGAAGAACAAAATGTAAATTAAAAAATATCTCAGCCAAGCCATTCCCAGTAGAAATAACACAAATCTCTTCTGGCTAAACAAGGGGCCGCCAGCCTGGTATCCGGACCTCTCTGTTTGCTAACGCTTTAGACCACAATTAATTTAAAATTTCTACTTCCAAAGTAAAGTGAGGGAATACAATAATCCCAATTTACTTTTTTAATAAAACGCTTAAGTGGAGAGATTCCACCGGGGAAAGCTCAGCCCTGGCCAAGGTAATTCTCATCATGAGGAGAGACTGCAGTTTAAAATGCACAGTCACGGGGCAGCCCGGCACCGCTTCCCAGAATGCTTCCTCTGGGCTTCAGTGGGTTCTTTTATCTTGTTTTTCTTTTTTCTTTCCTATTTTGTTTTTTTAAAAAGTAGAGTCTGACTTGTAAACACTAGCGGTAATTGCCTTAAAAGCAATTTTAAGGAATTGGGAAGCCCTGCTGAAAGATTACTTTCTAAAAGCCATAAGGAGAGGAGGAATAAAGCAGCAGAAGAATTAAAAAAACAATAACAAAAAACAACGCATCATACGCACAAAGCCTTAAATAGGAGTGGGGATCCCCCTCCACAAGCAGTGGGACAGAAAAGACAAAGAGCTGACAGGAGGCACAGTACTGGAAGCAGGTCTAGGAAGCATTCAGTTGGAGGGTCCTGTTCAGGAAGGTTAATGAAAACCAACTGTGCCTCTCAGTGGCATTTGAATAGGTGCAGCCCCAGAGAAAAGTCTTCTGCAAGCAGAAGTTTAGACAGCTTAGCCTGGGATTCTATGTATCTATGCTAATTAATGAGAGCAAACCAGGACCCTTCTCTGTCTCACCAGACTTGTGCAGCTACTCAGGGTAACAGACGTCTAGGCATAGTAGGGTAAATGATGGGCAGAACTAATGAAACTTGGTAAAAATGAAGACATTGTCACCAGAACAAGTTCCTTAGTGGCATTTTCATGCCCAAATCTAATGGATAGAATTATTATTTGAATGTCTGTAGATTATGACAATTGCATCCCTTGTTTCCATGACAGCACAGAATTCTGTTTCTCTTCTCATCTCTCTGCGTCGTCTCAGTCTCTGGAACTATCCTCATATATGGTCATTCCCCGAGTTCTCCAGGGATCCAGCTCTGTCTTTCTGCTCTTTAAAAACACTAATCCTCTATATGTTTACCAGAAATCAATAAATTCATTGTATATCAATTTTTCTTCGCTTTTCCCCAAAAAACTCTAAGTTTGCATAAACCAGTCTCTGCCAGAAATTTCTACCTGCATTTCCTGAAGGCACCTGATATTAAGCATCATCATATTTAAAATTAAGCTCATATTTTTCAACCTTTTCTGTGTACCCCCACCCAAACCAGGCAACTTTCCTTTTTCTTTTATCTTGTACAGTTTTCACATCATTGTCCATCCACTCACTCAAGACAGAGAACCAACATGAATGTCAGTTCTCTTTTGCTTATTTATCTTCTCAATCACAATCATACTTTGTATTGACTGTACCTCTTAGGTGAGATATATTCAAGGTCATGCTTTGACCCTCTTGGGGCCCATTTTCTTTTACTTTCTCTTGAACTTGGGTGTAGAAACTTAAAGGCCTATTTAGTTTTCTCTTACTTTCACTTGAATTGGGTATAGAAACTTAAAGGCCTGTTCCACACTTGGCTGCTGGACTTTGAATAATGACATTGAGCTTCTAGATCCACAAATGATTCCTGTGTATTCCATGTAGCAAGGTCCATGCATATAGTCATTGTTTAAATTGCTAGAAAAGGTATATTTAAAGTGAAAGACTGTTGGCCTTGAAAAATTTCATCATGAGATTTACAATGTTTTTATAACCGAGACCCTTAATAAGATGGGTCAACACCATGGCTGTGACACTAGGTACAAAAATAACAATAATTTTGAGACTGGCCCAGGCCCAGAAATGATTTCCTTATTATACATAAAGTTGATAGGAGCAAGAACCGATTCAATGGCAATCAACAATAACAGCAACATGGTAGCTCTCTGAGCCTCAAGTCTGTATTATTTTCTGTAACCCAATTGCCTCTCCTACACACCCTAACTTATGAGGGCTATTTAATTGCTTCAAAAATAATTTCTATGCATTAAGTCATTCTTCAAAACATTTCCTCAGGCACCTCTCAGCCCTTTACACCAATACCAGACTGATACTACCAAAATGCAAACTTAACCATGTCAGACATTTGTTTGAAGTTATTTTATGTCTCACTAGAAGACTTATGGTCAAATCAAGTAATTCAGTATAATTTTGAAAATGTCATTGTCTGGCCAGCACTTATTTGTCAACTCTATCACCTGTCATATTGTCTTGATCCAACAGAATGCAGAAATTATCAAAATATCGCTTATATCACACACTAGTAAAATTTTTCTTACGGAAAATTTACAAAAAGATTGAATTGTTTGAAATTTGAGCTAGACTTAGGAGAGGACCCAAAACTGGGATAGCATTGCTAATATCAGCTGAGCCTTGACCAAGAGCAAATCATATTAGAAAGATGGCCACTTGTGCTTTGTTGATTTTGCAAAGGTATTTGACTGTGTGCATCATAATAAACAATGGCAACATTGCAGTGAATGAAGATTGCAGAACATTTAACTTGCTTATGTAGAACCTGAACATAAATCAAAAGCCAACCATTTGATCAGAAGAAAACAATACTTCATGATTTAAAATCAAGAAAGGTGTGGGAGAGGGTTGCATTCTTTTACCATATTTAATTAATTTCTATACTGAGCAAGTAACCTGAGAAATGGACTCTATGAAGGAGAGTGCTGCATCAGGATTAGAGAAAGACTAATTAACAACATGCGTATGCACACAATACAATATTGATTGTTGAAAGTGGATTTGATGAGCAACAAATATGAGCACATCAGCAGAAATAAAAGTCCTCATAGCTGCATCAGTAAGTGATAGCACAATCAATTTAGAACATATTGAAGTTGTCAAGGACTTTATTTAACCTGGAACCACCATCAATACCCATGGAAGCACCAGTCAGGACAGCAATACACAGTGTATTGGGAAAATCTGCTGCAAAATATCTCTTTCAAATGTTAAGAAGCAAAGATTTCCCATCGATGCGTAAGAGACACCTGTCCCAAGGCAGTATATCTTCAATTGTCTCATAGGCATGTGAAAGCTGGAGAATAAATAGAGAAGAAAAAAGAATTGATGCCTTTGAATTGTGGTTGTGAAGAATATTAAATATACTATGAACTACTAGAAGAATAAACAACACTATTTTGGAAGTACAATCATATCCTTTGGGCTTGTTATCAAGAGTAACTGATCCTTGGAGACATCATGACTGGTCAAGCAGAGGGTCAGCAGAAATGAGATAGATCGTTGATGAGATGGATTGACACAGTGACGGCAACAATTGGGTTAAAGATAGGAAAGATGACAAGAATGGTGCAGGATGGGGAGTATTTCCTTTTGTATTATAAGGTCCCTCACTATGGGTCCTCTACCCTAACAAGAAAATATGTCCTAGTTGTGCCAGACGACCTGTACTTTCTGAAACACCCCATGTCCTTAAGATTTGGCTTAACTATGCTGTTCACACTTGAAGTGCTAATGTCTCCAAAATTATCCTGGGACACATTGATTGATTCTTCAAAATGCTGCTTAATTATAACTTACTTACAAGAAAATGTAATCTCTGCTTTAAAAAAATGCATCTTTATATAATGCCTCCTTTCTTTATAACTGCTTTTCTTCTTTCATATATTTCATAGTAATAATTTGACCTTGTTTTACTCATTAGTAGTTTCTTGTATGAATGTGTTTCTTTCCTTATTTCCCTTCAAATGCTGTGTATGGTCAGTATATGTGTATGTTGGATGTTTTAATATCATTTCAGTAGTAATTTATTATTTCTTAATTTCCAACTTGATAAAGGACTATTGTAAACATATGCTCTTAATCTTGTTTGTTTTTGAACAGGTTGATCTTATCCATTTACATTTATTTTTATTATATTATATTTTGATAGATCCAGTGATTTGCTGGAGTCAGCCTGCATCAACCTGAAAAGGCTGCTTATGTATATCTTTCATCAGCTCCACATGCTGAGCCACCACAACGGTATGTTAGAATTGATTATGATCATTTACAGTGCCAACCCGAGGCCAAACTCCCTGCCATCGAACAGATGCCTACTCATCGGGACCGTATAGGACTGGGTAGAATGGCTCCTGTGAGCTTTCGAAACTGTAAGTTTTACTGGCGTAGAAAGCCTTGTCTTTCTCCCGCAGAGGGTGGTGGTTTCCCACTGCTGACCTTTCTGATCACAGCCCAATTCATAACCGGTACACTACTTGGACTCAGGCTCACAGGACAGAAATTGGCAAAAGCCAGAAATGTGGTCTGAAAAAGTTAATGTTACATATTTATTTAAAATTCATCAAGTGAATTCCACCATCAAGTCAACTCTGCGTCAGAGCAGCCCCATAGAACGGGAGAGATCCCTCCCTCTGTGGCTAGAAAGCTGCACCTTCCTCCTATGGGGTAGCTAGTGGCTTCTAATCACTGATCTTTTGGCTAGCTGCTCAACACGTAAGCCACTAGGCCATGATAGTGTATATTCATTATCACTGTGGTCGTCACCTAATCTGGTGTCAATTTGAGGATTAAGAGTGTAGGGGTGAAGTCTGGGCTGTCAATCTGGAGACAGCCAATGAGACTTCTGGGGGCATGGCCTTCTCCTGAGAATTCTGGGAAATCTGGTACTTCTTCCTTGGAGGCGGAAGACTCCTCTCTCTCCCTGCTACTCCCTGGGAGACATTGCAGAAGACAAGCCACATGGACACAACCAGACCTCGGAAGCCGGAGAAGCCACAGAGAGACCCCTGCCAGCACTGAGATGCTTACAGTGCCACTGGACCCAAAGACTTTCTACCCACTGGCTTGTGATCATCCTGCATTTGGCTTCATTGCATGTGTTTCGTGAGTCTGAAGAGGACTTTTTAGATTGGTATTGGACATATGGACTAATAGCAGGCTTATGGCCTTGGACTGGACTGGGTTGGGATGTTTTCTCAATGTTCAATTCCTCTTGTTTAAAAGTTCTTTCTTATACACATATGAGTGTCTCTATGAAATTGTTTCTCTAGTCTACCCAGATTAACACACTCACTATCATTTTATTTTCTATTTTTATATGCCTCTTTTCCTTCACTGCTTACTCTTTATTCCTGCCTTCTGCTCTGTTGATACAAGTTTGATTATTTCCCATGAAGTGATTTTTTTCTCTCTAATCGTTTTTAATTGTATGTAAACTCCATGCTGTGTGGAGAACTGACTGAGGATTTCCAAGGTTGGAAATCGTTACAGAGGCAGGGAGTTGTGTCTTTTCCTGGGGCGTGGCTGTTGCACACTCACACCATTGTCTTTTGAATAAACAGCAAGGCCACTTGAATAATGTACCATCAGGATGCCTATAAACATATATCAGATCAATGTACTTTATGACCTATCTTCAATGGGGTTAGATTCAATATCATTTATTCTGCTATTTTCTATTCTTCTTTTTTCTTCTTATTTATATGGCCCTGAAGAGACAAAGAAAAACAAAACCAAATATTTGTTCAGGAAGCACATGAAAATATTAGGTAGTCTTTTAATATTGTTTTAAAAAATAATCCCCCAATTTTACTCTCTGTATTCTGCTACCCCAAACCAAACTCAAAGACATGGAATCAATGGCAACTCATAGCTTCCTTATAGCACAGGGTGGAACTTCCCTTGTAAGTTTCTGACACTGTAACTCTTCATGGGAGTAGAAAGCCTTGCTGCCAACGAGTGACTGGTGGTTTGGAACTGCTGACCTTGCAGCTAGCAGCCTAACTGTGTAACCACTAAAAAAAAAAAGAGATGAAAACTAAATGCAAATCATTTTCTAAAAGCCAGGACTGCTAAAATCTGTATGTGGTTGTGTTTAGTTTTGCTTTTACAAGGGCTACAGAAGTCTCTGAATTAGTATCTACTCTATGGCAGCGGGTTTATTTGGGGGCTGGAAGGAGACCTGGTGGCACAGCGGGTTAAAGGTAAAATGGCTAACCTAAAGTTGGCCCTTTAAACCCATCGGTCACTCTGTGGAAGAACACTGAGACAGTCCGCTTTCATAAAGCTTCAGAAACCCTATCGTGTAGTTTTCATGTGTTCGTTATGGTCACCACGAGTCAGAATCAAGTTGAAGGCAATGAGTTTGATAATTAGCTTTATGTCCACATAGACAATTACCTCTCGAAAGTAAGCCTTCTGAACACTTGTCTATATATATATGTATATACCCTATGAAATACTATCAGAGATATTTTATACTCTCACAGTAATAAAAAGAGGTAATATAAAAACAAACACTCACTGCAAACAAAAAACAATCAACTCAAGTTGATTTCTACTCATGGTGACCTGAAAGGGGCAGAGCAAAAGTGCCCTGTGAGGCTCAGAAACTCACCTTTCGCCCTCCTAGTGGCTAGTGGTTTTGAATGACTGACCTTTCAGGTAGTAGCCAAAGGTTTGATGCACGATGCTATCATGATTCCTTTTTGTTAAAAAAAGTTTGCTTAAAAGAAAGTTTTTCTGATTTTGGATGATGCAGTGTAACAAGCATGCTCAATATTCTTATTTCTCTCTGAAAAGATCCTTCTGATTCTGCAAACAGGGTGAATCTGAATGAGAGAAATATTTAATTGTAGTGACATTTAACTCACTACTGAAGTCTATTACTTGATTTATTTTGAGGCCACAGGAAGGTAAGGATAGGATTTTATCAGAAAGAAATGGAAATATTCACTCTGAAACTCTCTATGAAAAGAACATCATTATAGTTTGAGTTGGTGGACCTCCACAAGAACGGGGCAGAAAACTTCAACTCTGAGTTTGGGGTCAGTTAGTCCCAGACTCAATGTTCCCTGGAAGTCAGGGAGAAACTCTTCTCAGCTACAGGACAGCCAGCAGGGAAGCAAGAACAGAATTAGAATCCATGCTACAATGGAGATGAGTCTGTAAACATGCCCCAGGAGGTTCCAGAAATAATTAGGAAGAAAAGCACAGCTAAAACGAAGAACACTTTCTGAAGTCAAATATAGTGAAGCCTTAAAATGTTATGATTTCAGCATTAAAGTAAACTATAGCCTTAAAGAAAAAATATATATATTTTGGTGAAATCTTGAATAATTTGTTTAGTGGAAAGGTGCCCTGGTGGCATAATGAGCTATGCGTTGAGCTGTTAATCCCAAGACCAGTGGTTCAAATGCACCAGGGACGTCCCAGCAGTCTCTCTGCTTTCGGAAAGCTTTAAAGTCTGGGGAAACCAAAACAGCAGTTCTGCTCTATCCTATGGGGTAAAAATGAGTCCAAATCAAATCAATGGTAGTGAGTTTCTATGCTGTTGCTCGCTGACTTTGAGTTGACTCCAACTCACGGTAACTCTATGTGTATCAGTGTAGGACTGAACTCCATAGGACTTTCTTGACTATAAGATTCATGGAATTAGATTTCCAGGCCTTTCTTCCAGAGTGGTGCTGGATGGGTTTTAAACTGTGTGATAATTATATAGTCTGGTGTCAATTTGAGGATTGAGAGTATAGCGATGGAGTCTTGCCTGTCCATCTGGATATAGCCAATGGGGTCTCTGTGGTGGCATGGCCCTCTCCCGAGGATTCTGGGAACTCCTATAGTGCCTTCTTGGAGGCCCGGGATACTCTCTCTCTTGGCTAACTACCTGGGAGATTCTCTACTGACAAAGCTGACTCCCTGGGAGAAATTGCAGCTGACAAGACAAATGGACCGACCCTGATGCAACTCTGGGAGATGGAAAAGCCACGTGGAGACCCCTGCCAGCACTGAGATGCTGCAACACTACTGGATCCACAAAACTTGACAACCACTGGCCTGTGAGCTTCCTGCATTCGGCATCATTGCATGTGTTTTGTGAATCTGAAGAGGACTTTATAGATTGGTATTGGGCCTGTGGGCTAATATCAAATTTATGGACTTGATCTGGACTGGGCTGGGATGTTTTCTTAATGTACAATTGCTCTTGTATATAAAGCTCTTTCTCATACACATATGCATCTCTATGAATTTGTTTCTCTAGTCTACCCAGACTAACACAAACTGCCAACCATTTTTTTTAGTAATGGAGAGTAAATTTCATCACCCTAGGATGCAAACCATCACAGTAATATTCCTGCATACTTTGTTCTTCATGTATACAGTAATCTTACTTCTATGTATGGCCTTTTAAACCATTTTGAGATTATTCCTGTGTATCTATCAGATGTATCACTTGATTAAGTTAGTCAATTTCAATGACACAACTGATCAAATTCAATTATTTTTTATAGCACAACCATATTTGATCAATTGTTTTTAAAGGTGAAAAGATAATTTAGTTTCTCTAGACTCGTTATTTTCCAGATTAAATGATATGTTACTCTATATTTCTTTTAAAATCTAGTGAAAAAACACACTTTACGTGATCTCATTGTTTCTTTTCTGAATTATTTAAGAGTTTTCATGAAAAAAAGTGTTTAGTTATGAACATCAAACTTGGGCACTACATTCTGAGACCCAGTCTGAATACAATGGAATCTCTACTCTCCAGATCTATAGACCAACTTCCAAACTAAATCACAAACATCAAGTTGATTCCAACTCGTGTTGTAGTTGGTATATGCCATCAATCTGGTTCAAACCTATGATGACAATATGCACAAAAGAACAAACCATGGCCTGATCCTGTACCATCCTCAAAATTGTTCCTCAGCTTGAACCTATTATGTCAGCCACTGTGTTAGTCCATCTTATTGAGAGCCTTCTTTTTCATGTTCCTCCACTTGAGTAAGCATGTCTGTGATGGTTCCATAATCTGTTGTCAACTTCAGACTATTAAGAGTGAAGGTGTGGAGATTAGCCTGTCAATCACATCACAATTTGATGACCTCATTTAGAGGCACTAAGAAGATAAATAGCTCGATGGAGTCAGGACACATACTCACACCCTGGGAGACATTCCTGTTGACAAGCCACATGGAGTTATACTGATGGCAGCTCGAGTCTTGGAGCTGGAGGAGCCACGTGGAGACCCATGCCAGCACTAGGATGCTTTCACTACTACATGATCCACAAGACTTTCCACCCACTGGCCGGTGATCTTCCTGTGTTATTGCATGTGCTGAGTGATTCTGAAGAGGAACTTAAAAAGTGAGCTAATAACAGACTTATGGACTTGATCTGGACTGGGCTGAGATGTTTTCTTAATGTAGAATTGCTCTTTGACATTATGTTCTCTCTCACACACATATGGTCTCCCTGGATTTGTTTCTCTAGTCTACCCAGACTAACACAATGTCCTTCTCCAGGGACTGGTCCCTCTGAATAACATGTCCAAAACATGTAAGACAAA
This sequence comes from Echinops telfairi, assembly GCF_000313985.2. NCBI lineage: Eukaryota > Metazoa > Chordata > Mammalia > Afrosoricida > Tenrecidae > Echinops > Echinops telfairi. Next base: position 81,824,099 of record NW_022103915.1, on the reverse strand, counting down.
GTCTCACTATCCTTGCCTGAAAGGGGCACTCTGGCTGGTCTTCTTCCAAGCAGATTGGTTTGTTCTCTTGGCCTTCCATGGCACTACAATATTCTTATCCACCACCATATTACAAACGCATTGATTTTCCCTCCCTCTCTTCCTTATTCCGTGTCTAGTTGTCACATGCCTATGAGGCACTTGAAAAGACCATGACTTGGGTTTGGAGCACCTTGGTCCTCAAGGTAACATCCTTGATTTACAACACTCTAAAGAGGTCTTGTGCAGCAGACTTACCTAATGAACTCTGCTTTTGGACTCTTGGCTACTGCTTTCACAAGTATCGATTGCGGATCTAAGCAAGATGAAATCCTTGACAACTCCAATCTTTTCTCCATTCATCATGATGTGGCCTATTGGTCCAGTTGTGGGGATTTGGGTTTTCGTTACATTGAGTTGTAACCCATAGTGGGCATGGCTGCAGTCCTGGATCTTCATCAGCAAGTGCTTCAAGTCCTGCTCACTTTCAGCAAGCAAGGTTGTGCCATCTGCTTATCTGCATATTGTTAATAAGACTTCTTCCAGTCCTGATGCTGTATTCTTCTTCATGTAATCCAGCATCTATGATGATTTGCTTAGCATACAAATTTAATACATATGGTGAGAAGATACAACCCCGATGCACATCTGTCTTGACTTTAGACCATTAAGTATTTGTTCTGCTTTCACCACTGCCTCTTGCTCCATGTACAGGTTCCTCATGAGGACAGTTTAGTGTTCCGGAATTCCCATCCTCTTCAAGGCTATCCATGGTTTGTTATGGACAAGCAATGTATAGTAAACAAGCTTTAAACATCAATAAGCATAAAACATGGTTCTTTATTTGTGTTAGTCTGGGTAGATTAGAGAAACAAATCCATAGACACTCCTATATGTGTATGAGAGAGTTTTATATAAAGGGTAATTGTACATTAAGAAAGCATCCCAGCTCAGTCCAAATAAAGTTCATAAGTCTGGTATTACCCATATGCCTGATACCAATGTATGAAGTCCTCTTTGGACTCACGAAGCACATGCAATGACAGGAAGATTGCAGGCCAGTGGGTGGGAAATCTGTGAATCCAGTGGCATTGTAAGCATCTCAGCGCTGGCATGTGTCTCCATACAGCTTCTCACGCACCCAGAGCTGCATCAGGATAAGTCCATGTGGCTTCTCCTCAGGGATGTCTCACAGGGAGTCAGCCTTGTAAGTAGAGAGTCTCCAAGTGAGTGAACTGAGAGAGAGAGAGAGACAGAGAGTGTGTCTCCTGCCTCCAAGAAAGAAAATATCAGAATTCCCAGAATTCTCACGACAAGGCCATGTCCACCCAGAGGCCTCATTGGCTATGACCTGATTGACAGTCTAGATTCCACCCCTTCACTCTTAATCCTCTCAAATCCCAAATTGACACCAGATTATGTAACTAGCATATTACTGATTGGCTAAAAATTTGTAACCAAAGCCTAAAAGGAACCTAACCCTATGTATTTCATTTAGGAAAAATGATTCAGTGTCCACTAGTCTATTTTTCATCACAATGTTCTATGAATTAACTACAGAAAAAATAGTAATGGATGAGATATCTTCCATAATTTATGAAAGAAATATAACTTCTTAGTTTCATTAGCTAAAATGTTAAATAATTTCACTCAGGCATTAAAACTTTTAATAACAATGAATGTAAATTATACTTTTCACCAAAGTAGGAAAATGAACTTGGCTTTGAAGACTTCTGTCTGTTATGCTTTACCTTAACCTCCGTGGGAACTGCGTTCCTGTCTAAGGTGATCCCGGAAAACTTGGTCACGCCAAACACCACCCATTTGTCCTCTTTTGCATGAGAATCAAGAATGTAAATGACCCAAAGTATAAAAAAATCACTAGAAATCTTCATAGACTTTATCCTCTGTAAGGCCTGTTGGGCAATAACAGTAGGGAAAAGAAATGAAAGAGGAGTTGGGTGAATTAATGCATTATTTCTGCAAGAGTAAAATTTAGGATGAATATGTAGACGAAAGTGTTATCCTCTGTCAACATTAGGTGTGAACCATGAACACTCCCAAATCCATTGACATTTCTACACACGTCGGAAACAGGTGTTAATGTCCACAGCTATACCCCCTCCCATATTTTTAGTCACGTTTCCAAACTTCATTATCAGACTCCCCTTTTTCATTCTATAATTTAAGATTTCAGCGAATATAAATGAGTAAACAAACAGGTTTTCCCCTCAAACAGGTCAAAGAGTCCTTATATGCAAAAGGTAAGTGCCTTATTTCCATTTATTTCCAACTTAAAATTAACCATAACTTGTCAAAAAATAAGTTTCTCAAGTTTCTGGGGCTAATTAAAAGAATGAATTTGTATCTTCCAATGGTGGGACATTTATATACAGCAAGCATCTTTTCATTATCACGAAATCCCTACTAAATTTAAGATACTTATCCCAGCTTCTAGGCTTCCTTAAAGGAACTCTTTAATATTGAAATTCACATTTAGAGAACAGAATTAGTCTGCTATAGCTTAGAATCCCCAAGAGATATGGAATGGGTCTTTTGATTAATGTTTTGTTTGGGTGTATATCACTTACCTGAAGCAGAAAGATTTGCTGCAGAATTGCAATGTCTTTGATGTCGGTTGTTTACTGTCATGTTCACACTTTCCCGGGAGACTCTAAAGTGGATCTGCAGCTGATGGCTGCCTTGTTCACTAGGGAGAGGCCTGCTAATCCAGTTGCAGGATCAGTCAGTGTTAACTTTTTGTTAGACCATGGGGTTACAGGAAAATTGATGGTGACATAGGTAAGTATGAAGCTATTTTGAATTTACCTAAGGAAAGTCTTTCTCCGAAAACACAACACGTTTATGTGGTTAAAGTGGAAATTTTAAAAAACACAGATGACCAGACGACATAGAATATGAACTCTCAAAAATTAATTTAAGTGGGTAATTGTTGCTAAAGGAGCTAAAGGTCAGTTGAGATGATACAGAGAAACTAAGCTAGAGAAGATGACTATTTACCTAGAGTCTAGTTTTTGGTAGAAATACTCCATCATGAATAAAAAACCTGAGAATCCATTAGGTTCAAGGAGTCCTCTGTCAATAGGACAGAATGTGGGAACATTTGGAGCAGGTACTTTGAATGCCAGTATTCTTTTCATTCAGAGACTTTAAATGAAATATTACTGAAGTTATTGTTTACTTCTGAAAACATTTCAATTGCTTCTGGTTTTGTTTTCAATTTCTGTTATGAACTGTGTGGACTGGCTTTGGGTTAGGCTGCATCATTTGCATGTAAGATCATTAGGAATTGTTTGTATTTGCTTGAAGTTGGTTCCGATGGCCTGTTAGTTTGCTTCAATTAGAAGTTCAAATTTTTCTTCAAGTGAAGTACGATTTCAATATAATGGTAACAAATGTGCACATATTTGATATCTCCAAAATAATGGTAACAAGTGGATGCATAATGTACTAACAAGCTTCAGGTATCCAAGAACCAAACATTGTACAGCCCTGGCTCATCCTCACAATCAGCGCTAGGCTTCAATTCATGGTTGCAGCCACTCACTATGGCGATTTAGCTTACTGAGCATCTTGCTAATTTTCTACGCCCCTCTACTTTTCCATGAACAGCATCAAGGGCACAGAGCTGAAAAGCTGCTTGCACACAATATGCCAGTACACATGCATGAGGATGTGTCTAGCGGGTTCCACATCTGCATATCGAGGTGTCAGTGGAGTGGTTCACCCTGGTTCAGCCTCAGGTCTAGGCAGCCCAAGTCCTACCTCAGGTCCCTTTCTTTCTGTGAGTGGTCAGGTCATTTCAGGTACTCTTTGTGCCTCATGTCAGTGACCAGGTCTGACCATATTCTTGATGGAGGCTGCACCATTATTCTTGAGTCTTTGGATTGGTCCCAGGGAGCTTGACCTTGGTAGTTTGGGTAATGTCGTTCCTAGAACCACTCAGTCACTTGATGGTAGTTGCAAAGACTATGGCTATAAGACTCATATCAAATTATTCATGTGGCATCAATTATGGTAAATTTGCTTTTCATTTCTTAAGACACTACCCAATGTCTTCTAAAAAGGTACCATTTTACATATGCTTACCACTGCAGTATATGAGGGTCCCTGTTTTCCACATCCTCACCCACACTAGACATTGTCAGTCTTTTCTACTATAGCCTTTCTAGTGGACAAATGTTATCACAGGACAATTTTAATTTGCATTTTCCTAGTGAATGATGATATGGATGTATCATTTTCGTCTTTTCATGTGCTAATTACTCTTTTACAGATTTCCCTTGGTGAACTATATTGCTGTCTTCAAAATGTGTCTTTTGTCTTCTTACCCCTGAATTTTAAGAGTTCATTATCTCTTGTGAGTGGCCATGTAAGAAGCAGTTATTGGTCCCTCTATGTGCAGAACAAAGGAATATGGAGAAATTCAGATTCAAGGACACAATTAGTTCTAAGGACAAATCAACCGCACAAACCCCAGCCTACACTACCCTGAGACCACAAGTACTGGTTGGTGCCTAGTTACCACAACTGACCAGTCTCATCAGGTTCTCAATAGAAAGTCCAGGACAGAGAGGGGATGAAAAAAGGTAGGACAAATTCAAACATATAAAAAAGGTTAGATTTACTGGTCTTTAGAGACTGCTGGAATTCCCAACATGGTGGCCCTAGGACACCCATTAAACCTGAAACTGAACTCACCCTTAGGGGAAAAACTTTCTGCCAAATAACAGTGATGCATAAAAGTACATAATAAGACAAAGGAGTAATATATTTTCAGTACAGTCAACCATATGAGACCAACAAAATGAGCCTGTGCCCAAAGGGATGCTCAGAAAGGAGGGATGGAAAAGGGACCCATTCCACGGAGGAAATGATAAGACTGATGTTACATTGAGAATGGTAGCCTATGCCACAGAATTAATGAAAATACAGTGCAAAACAGAAAACTAATCTTCTCTATGAACTTCACTCAAATTACATAAGAAGTAAAAAAACCACCTCTTTCTATTTCAGGTAAGTCCTTTATCAGATACATGACTGTAAATATTTTCTGCATTTGCAGCTTATCCTTCTATATTTCAAATGGTTTGTTTTAAAGAGCAAATGCTTTAAACTTTTTTTGAAATGGTTCACCTTAATTTTCTGCCTTTTGTGAGGTGTGTTGAAGTGTTGAAAGACCGTTTGACTCTGGATGGTATCTTGGTGGATGATGTCTTCTTCTCCTGTCTTCGCCGGGATTAAAGCATTCCACGGCCTTACATCGTCCATTGTTTTAAACGTAAAGTCAGCTGCACATTGCCTGGCTGTTCCCTTTAAAAGATGAGTCGCTCATCATTTTTTGCCATGCTTGTCTTCGTGTTTCTGGCTTTCAGTACTTTAAATGTGCGGTTACACTTACAGTTCATTGTCTCTTCATTATTCTTAGTCCCTTCATTCTT
>NW_022103915.1:81814601-81817452 GCF_000313985.2 Echinops telfairi | reverse complement strand
TATCGCAGATTATTTTGTTCGAATTATGTTATCCTTCAGATAATGTTCCTCTGATTTCCTTTTCAGAGTATTCTTTGTTGGTATAGAGGAATCCAATGGAATTTTGTGTGTTGATCTTACACTTTGCCACTTTGTCACCATCTGGATAATTCTGAGACACAGTCTACATGTTTATGGGAATTCCCTTGGGAAGTGGAGGCACTGGCGCCACAAGGAACCAATTGACAGCACACCTTCTTGACTTTTACTCAGCTCTTTGACTGTTGTTGGTTGCTCACTCCTGCTCTCTGTGATTATTTTCACTATGAAGTCCTTGTGCAGAAGTCCTTTCCTGAGGCGTGGCTCTCTGGTGGGACCAAGGTTAAAGCACTTGGCACCTTGAAATCAGACCAGCAGGTAGGAGTCTAAGACTGAATCTCTTACCAATCAGATGGAAACAGAAAACCCATGGACAGTGCAATGAGATGGTGATCTAGAAACAGAGCATGCTGTGGCAGGTTGTTAAATCAACAGCCAATATAGCATACTGTGTTCTTAAAGCTAGATTCAAGCATTAGAAATATGGTTGACCCCTTTCATCATCATTTTTAGTGTCCATTTGCAGAATCTGTGCTTTTTGTCTTTACCCTTTACACTACCTGGGCCCTGAGTGCTTCTCATAGATTATTTCTTCTCCCAGAGGAGCAAGAACATAAAATGAAGAGAATCCATCAGTTGCCTTCTGGTTAAGGATTTTCAAAAAAGATATTAATTTTCTTGCACCTAAAGGATTTTTATGTGTGGGGGGCCTAGTAGTCATCCCTTGGAATCTCATATTAGAGTGTATTTTCTTTTGTACTCAGGTTTCTATTGGACTTGAAGTTCTGTCTATTATTTGGCCCCTTTAAGACCCTTATGCTAGTGGGCCAGTAGGCAATCAAAGGTGCTGATGAGTGAGTAGCACAAGAAGCTAGATGTGCTACTCTAGAATAAAGGCGGCACAAATTATGTCTGGAACCCAGAGCATTCACTGCAGCATTTCTTGGTGACTTATTGCTTGGTAATTGTGGTGAGGAATCAGTTTTACACATTATCACCCAGTGTGGAGGAGCTATTAAAGAATAAGACCCTTGAGGATGAAATTCTGTGTCCCTACTGAGGCACGCTGCCAGGTTAGCCTGCACGAAGGCTTACTAAAACCAAACGGGTTGCTGCACAGTCAATTCTGGCTCATGGAGACTCCATGTGCTTCAGATTAGAACTGCCCCCCATAGGATTTCCAAAGGCTGACTCTTAAGAAATTGATCATCAGGCCTCCGTGGAGGCCCATGGATACACTCAACCCTCCAACCTTCCAGTGAGTAGCAAGTTATGGACATCAACCACGAGTGGAAGCATCCAGCGATTGCGAACTTATGGATGAGCATGAGGGACATCTAGACTAAGTGGTGAAAAAGGAAGGTGATGACTGTCAATGAAGGTCTTGTGACCTTGGCATGACAAAGAAATTGTATCTGATTTAATAAATTCTACTCTTCCAAGGTAACTCTCACCCGAAACCTAAAGAACTTAATTGGACTTATTGGAAGCCAGGAACACTGCAAGGAGTAGCTAGCAATATCCAATGACCTGTGCTGCCTAGCACATGCTGTCTTGACTTTGGTCTCTGATTCCAGTCATCGCTACAGTGATTTAATTTTTATGAGATCCAATTTACCTTGAGTTGGGATCATCTTGTTTTCAGAACACACCAAAGATCTGTCACACCTTCTGTGAAAAGGCAGTATGGAAAGCATACTGGCTTTCTGCAAAGCAGCCTGACATATGAGTCAGTTCCCATCCTGGGAATGGAAGCAAGCCTGTGCCAATGGGAATGGAAATACCTTCTCAGCTAAGCATCAGTTGGAAGTGTCTTTTAAATGGTTTCTCCCTCCACTTCCCAACCTTAGTTTCAGTTTCTCCTGCTCCTTTCTTACTCTTCCTCCCTCGGAACCACTTCCTAATAAATGTCCAACAGGGAAGTCATTGACTTGGGTTCTGTATTCATTATCCAGTTCGCTCCTACTCCCTCGCATTCAAGCCAGCTTTCTTCCTCTTCTGGTGTCTTGGGACCACCCAAAGGCCCTTGCCACGTATATCATGTTCTGGTTGCCGGCTTATGAAGGTATAGTTCCCAGATAAAGACAATTTCTTCTTGATGTAGAATTCATCATATTTTCCTTAGTCTACAGATCTCAAAAATCACTATATAGAAACAGGTCTTCTTCTAATAGACTTCAAGGCAAACTAAACCAAACACAAAGGATGCACAAATGAATTGTTTGATTTGTGCTTCTGTTCTACTTCATAGTTCATGATCAAGAGTCTGAGGTCTTAAAAGCTTTCAAATGGCCACCCAAGTCACAAATACTGGTGTTTATTCAGCAAACCAAGAGCAGAGGAAGGAGAGTCAGGAATAGGAGGAAGTTGTAGACTATGGCTAATCTCCTCCAGGAGCAAATGTCACCTTTGCCGTGAAACTTGAAGAGCTGGCTGGTGTCTCTTGCATTTTGTTCATCATCTCCTTCATATGCCGCCCCCCCCCCCACAGCCCCCTGCAATTTGAAATGTTCCGATGACCAGGTTTCAGTCTGAATTTTCTTGCTTATTTTCTATTTTCTCTTGGCGTGCCAACCACGACCCCCTTGCACTGATCACTTCACCTGCATGCATAAGAACCAGAACCTTCCTTTATGTCCCCTATAACTCATTTATATAGAAATTAACTCATTTATATAGAAATTAACTCATTTATATAGAAATTAACTCATGTGGCTCCATAATGTGGTTTTTCCCCCTTTGCTGGGAAGTTTGTTCTGACTTGCTCATGCTC
>NW_022103915.1:81812615-81814501 GCF_000313985.2 Echinops telfairi | reverse complement strand
CTTGCTCATGCTCTAAAATGTCAGGTTCAAGGAAGGAGGTGGACGTTGTTAGAGAAACCTGTCAGATGCTTAACTGCTAGCATTGAGATAGCATGGAACACTGCATGTTCAGCAAGAGAGGGGGGCAGTTTAAAGGGGCACGGCTCCATGTTTCAGGGTTCCGTTTGTAGGTGAGCCCTGAGTACTGTTGCCTGGACTTTGGGAAAGAATTCTTTTAGGGAGAAGCACCTTTCTGTTAGATATTTTCTGAGTGCTTGTCACTTTTAACGTGATTACTAAATGGTGGTGCTGTTTGTTAAAATGTTTCTCTTAAACTATTTCCCTATGAAAGCTTTTAACTATAGGTAGATTTGAAAAATCTGTTCTGACTTGCCACAGCCCTGGGACTAGTTTTAATAGAATATGCAACAGTGTTTATTTGCAAGCTGATTAGGAAACTTGTTTTCACTTTAACTCTTCTTGATGTATTAACCTCATTTAGAGTTTCAGCACGTTAGATCCTTTGTAATGGACTAAAACAAGCAGTAATTCTTCTAAGGTATAAACTGTTTCTTGCTTCTGTCCCATGTGGAAATGAGTTTTCATAGACCTTTTTCTTTTCTTCTTCATGTAGGTAGCTCCATCATGTGTATACTTCTACTTTGACTGGCCATAATGTAGGAGTAAAATTAAATTTAGAGGATCACTCTCCCTAAGAAGAAAATTTGTCTTGCTTAGATCCACAATCAATGCTCTTGGGAACCATCGAGAGATAAAGGGCTCATGGTATTGGGTAAGTCTGCTGCACAAGACCTCTTTAAGGTGTCAAAAAGCAAGGATGTCACTTTGAGGACTCAGGTGGGCCTGACTCAAGCAAAGTATTTTTAATCACACTCATATTCATATGAAAATTGGACATTGAATGGGGTAGACTGAGAAAGAATCTGTGCATTTGATCTATGGTGTTGGCAAAGAATTTTGAAAATAAAATGAACTGCCAAAAGAGTCAAAAATATGTCTGGGAATAAGTAGAGTCAGAATGCACCTTAGAAGCAAGGATGATGAGATTTTCAGGTGCTTTGTACATATCATCAGGCGAGACCAGTCCCTGGAAAAGGATATTATACTGGTTAAGTAGAGGGGAATCCTAAAAGAGCAAGGCCTTCTACAAGACAGATCAGCACAGTGGCTTCAACAATGGATTCAAACATAATTATAAGGATGGAACTGCACCTGGTGGTATTTAATCTTCTTGTGCATAAGGTTACTATGAGTAGGAGCTAGCTCTACAGCACATAAAAACAACAATAAAAAACATGTCTACAGAGTAAGTGAAATTAGATGAAGCTAGTTGTTTGACTGGTAGATTAGCTTTCCTTATGCTGCAGTTAACCATTGCCAGGGCATCCCAGGCCCCACAGAAACACATCGATGGTCTGATTAGGACCTTGGGTTCTTCTCTCTGTGGGCTCAACAGAACTGTGTTTGGATCCCTGTACAATCTTGTGTTTCTCTACATCACTTCTTGTTTGTTATATATAAATGTCTGTGCATTTAAAAAATACAATTTATAGTATTGCTATTATTTAAAAAAGAATACAACAGGGACTCTAATCGACTCTTAAAAATATGCCAGCACTTGCTCTTTTTCTGTTGATTTTCCATTAAAAAAAAAAAATCAATGATTGCCTTTCTGACTGAGTCAAAGAGTGGTAGAATAAGATAAGATGAAATTTTCTTCTTAATCAACCAATACTAAAATTTTAATCTACCACTAGTAAATCAACCAATCTTAATCAACCCCATCTTAATCAACCAATACTAAAATTTGCATAGTGTCCCTGCTATATTTACATAGTTCTCCTATATAAAAGACACCACATAACCATGTACAAATATCATTCTAA
>NW_022103915.1:81801454-81811482 GCF_000313985.2 Echinops telfairi | reverse complement strand
GATTTTTTTTAGCTCTCTGAAACATCACACTATCCTTGCTTTTTTTCAGAGAGTTTTAGTATCAAAAGTTTGTCATCCTTTCTTAACCATCTTCATGAAGTGATTATCTGGGCTTTATGATTTGCATAAGAAGCTAAATCTATTGACACTGCCCAGGATATCTCCTGTATATTCAATAGTGATTTCTACCTTAGTCTAAGTATACAGCAAGAGGAAACTCTGGTGGTGTAGTGGTTGCACATTGGACTGCTGTGGCAGTTACATAATCTCTTGTCACCTTGAAAAGGGGTGGAGTCTAGTCTGTCAATCAGGCCATAGCCAATGAGGCCTCTGTGTGGGCATGGCCTTCTCCTGAGGATCCTTGGAACTCCTGAATTCCTCATGGAGGCAGAGACACACTCCCTGCGAGACATTCCTCCTGACAAGACACATGGAGCTCCGCTAGAGCCCTGCAGCTAGAGGAGCCACTTGGAGACCAACACCAGCACTAAGATCCTTACATTGCCACTGGATCCACAAGACTTTCCACCCACTGGTCTGTGATCTCCCTGCATTTGGCATCATTGCAAGTGTTTCGTGAGTCTGAAAAGACATTCATAGATTGGTATGAGACATAGACACTAATATTGGACTTATGGACTTGATCTAGACTGGGCTGGGATGTTTTCTCAATATTCAGTGGTTCTTGTATATGAAGCTCTTTCTTATACATATGTGTCTCTGGATTTGTTTCTCTAGTCAACTCTGACTAACTCAGCTACTAACCATAAGGGCAGCAGGTTCCAAACCACCAGTGCTCCACAGAAGAAAGACTGGGCTTTTTAACTCCAGTAAAGAATGACACTCTCAGAAACTCACAGGGGCAGTTCTACCCTATGCTACAGGGCCATGATGAATTGGCATCAATCCGAAGGCACAGAGTTTTTTAATTTATGGGAAATGACGTGGTTTCTATGTGAGGAAAAAGAGGTGCCCCTGCTCCACTAAAAGGAATAGACGCCTTTTGAATTTAATACCACTCATTTGGCCTGAAACCCTGAGCATGGAGTAAGAGTGGTGTGGTCATTTGGCTTCCCTCCCTCGAATTCATCAGAAGAACATAAATCACTTCTGAATACTTCCTTGCTTTCCTCCCATTCCTTAACTTCTGGAGCCAACTTTCCACTTAATCTATTAGTCCAGGACCCCAGACATGGTCATTAACCTAAGAGATGGAATATAGTCAAAGCCACTCTCTGAAAATAGGGCTACATTAAAAAAAATGTTCAGCTACATTTCTTAATTTAATCTGAGAGGTTACACTATCTTCCATATCAATCAATATCCATTTAATTTCTCAACGAAGGTTGAAACAATTTTCTCTGACTTGGGAAGTTGGCATAAAACCATGCTTTGGATCTTAATTCACCTTGCAAACTCTTTGCTTGAATTCGAGATAGTTGGGTCTCTTCACAGAAGTAGGTCGTTTTATGAAATGATAAGTAGTAAAACTCCACATCGATTTTTCTTTTTAGGGGAGCATTAGGTCTAAGTGAACTTTTTTGTTATGTACCCTACTTGGAATCAGGGAATATAATTGAATTTAGGAGCAAAACTGTAGGCTGAATTATCCCTCTTTTGCTCTCATTGAAGAGCCAATATATTTAGTGATCTTAGATTGTTGTAACAACCCATTATCTAACTTAATCTCTAGGTTATTTTTCTTTACATATAAACTTCTTAAATTAAGAAGTGGTGTATGGATTATATAAAATATCTATCATTATATTAATCAATTATCATATTAATCAATTACAAGGGTCATTTGGAAAACTTCCACATTAGTTGGATATATTTCCTGCCACATTTTATTACCAATCTGTTGTATTGTAGTTTTAGTCTATGACATTTATTTTCAGTACTAGTCAAAAAATAAAGATGCCAAAGTCAAGTAATCTATAATGTAAAAGAGCAAACAACTAAAAGTACTACTGTTGATAGGAAGGAAGAGTTAGGATAATCTTTTTTTTTTTCTTCACATAACTGCTATTGGGGCATCTCATGACACAATAGTCCATAGTATCATATAATATGTATTTTGATTAAAATGCTTCAGTCAATAGAAAAGGTGAATATTCTTATATTTGAAAGGAAGAAAGAAATACCTTGGAGATTAGCAAATTCCACAGATAAGGATATTGAATCTGAGTTAAATTAAGAAACATACTAAAGGTCACATAATTAATTAATGGCAAATTTGGCACTAAAACCTTATTACCTCCGAGTGCTTGCCACTAAGATGTTACATTTCTTGAATATTCAGAACATTTATTTTAAGAAAAAAATGGCCTCAAGTCTGAACATAGACATGCCAAAAGTTCCATTATACTCAAGCAATTAAATGTTGCTCTTCTTCTGCCTTTTCTTGCTTGGCTAGCTTCTCATTTCCCTGCACATAATTCTTGCCATAAAATCCCATGCAAATATGAATGAGTAAATGTATGGCTTTGCCTGGATTTTCCGTCTTATGTATAATTATCCCAATCTATGTTATTTTCCAAAATAGGGACACGAGAGTTCTCAAGGACACATTCATGTATGCTCCAGACATGCCTTCAGCTGTCAACTCTCTGCTAATTCCATTTCAAGAAGGACGTCACACCTTCTCCTTGCCTGCTGTGTCATCTTCTCCGAGCCTTTGCAAAACCATTCCCTCTAAGACACATCGGATCAAATCACTCGTGTACTTAAATAAATGGTATTTCTCTTCAGTGCCTTAACCTTCCGGATCAATCTCCCCAGGGCAGAGTCCCCACTATCCCTCTCCAGCACATTATTATGTGTGTGTGGGGGGGTGTAACTCATCCTCTTCGCTTTCTCGGCATAAATGTTGTGAATTTCAGGCGTGGCGTTTGACTGCCTCCTTCGGGAATGCAGTTGCTCCCATGCATTGCTTCTCAAGTCTTATTCCAGCGCAAACAATGGCTGAGTATCACTGCTTACAACATTTTCTGAGATCCTTGTCAGTATTAACTCACTGCGCCTCCAGCATGACTCACTTTCTTCATACGTTTTTTTAAGGGGTTTACTGAATCATTTATTCTCTCTCATCAGTAGTCTACTCAAAATGTCCATGGTACCATAATGCCAGGCAGGCAGCAAGGCCGTGGAATGGGGACATAAAATGTACTCAGTCTTGTAGCTTATCGGTTGGTTTATTTGCTAAAAGTCAATAGTAATACCGCTTTCCATCTGTCACTTTCTTATACTGTTGATGGAAACTGCACCACTGGTGTTAGAATAATAGCTGAGTCACCTCTGGCAAATAGTTAATGGTAGAAGTCTACTTCCAGAAGTTTTTCAGTGAAAACTCTGTGACGCACAACAAAATATAATCCATATCATGCTAGGATATGAACTCTTCTCTGGAAAGTTACTCCCAATATACAGTGGTCACAATCATGAACTTGAGCATGCCAATGATTGTGAACATGAGGAAGGACCAGATCATGTTTGATTCTGTTGTACATGACAATTCAAATGCAATAACAACTGCAGCAATATCCATCTGGAACAAGAATTATATATACAAAGTGCCTCGGTGCACTTTGTATATATGTGTATATATAAATGAGGAAAATATTGAAGTTGTCATCGGTTTCATTTTACTTAGATCCACAGTCGATGCTCAGGAAAGCCTCATCAAGTAAATCAAGTGGCCGAGGAGACTAAGAGACAGTTATTAAAGTAGTAAATATTTAATATTTAATAAAATACTAAAATCGCCTGCACAAGGAATCTTTAAAGTGTTTAAGAGCAGAGATATCACTTTGAGAACAAAGGTGCACCTGACCCATGACATGACATTTTTAATTGTCTCCTCTGCATATGAATTCTGGACAATTAGGAAGACCAGGGAAGAGCTGATACATTGAATTATGGTGTTGGAGAAAAATATTAAATATACCCTGACATTCCCAAAGGCAAACAAATCTGTACTGTAGAAATCCAGTCAGAGTGTTCCTTAGACCAGAGGATGGAAGATTTTGTCTCAGACACTTGTACTTGCTGGCAGGAGAGAACAGCGTCCGAGAAAGGAGAGAGTTAGTGCAAAGAAAACAAATGAAAAAGAAAAGGAATACCGTCAACAAAATGGAGTTACCCAGTGGCAGAAGTAATGGGCCTAGACAGAGCAATTGTGAGGATAGCATAGGACTGGATAGTGTTTCCTTCTGTTGTACATCGGGGGCTATGAGTTAGAATGGACTCAACGGCACCTATCTATATAGATGCAGAGAGAGAACAATCACCTCTCTATCTAGCTATATACAAATATGAGTGGGTGTGGCTCATTGATTAAGGGCTCAGTTGCAAAGGAAAGGTCTGAAGTTCAAACCCACCAGAGAAAGACACATGCGTTTGCTTCCTTAAAGGGTCACAGACTTGGGAAAACCTGTGTCGTCGTTCTACTCTGTGATATAGAGACCCTGTGGAGCAGAATCCCCTGTGTAACGGTGGACATACACATACACTCAGCATGTCGTTAGGTGCCTTCGAGCTGCTTCTGCCTCGGGTACAACAAAACAAAACACTGCCTGGTACTGCATCATCCTCACCTAACATAACTATGTAAACCTAGATATCTTCTTCGGTTTCTTTATCCCCTCCCATACCCACCCTATCCACCAGGAACCTTTATTGTTTCATTATTTATTATTATTTGCTGTATCTTACATAATCCCATGTATCTGTTCACCTGAAACTCTGTTACTCATTGAGTAGGGTTATACAGTCATCAATGATCTCAGCTCCCCCATTCTCCATTCAAACCCCTCTCTTTTCCCATACCTTCAGGGAATCATTACTCCCATTACTGTTTATGAAGGGTTATCTCTTTTGGCTTTCGTGCATTTAATGTTATTAATTATACAAATCAACATACATAGGTCTAACAAGATTAATTATGTAAAACAAAAACCATAGTAGTAAGGGGAGGATAGTTATGTGTTTCATCTGTGCTGTATGGTGCCCTGGGTTTATCATCCCTTATACTTGTTTTATTTGTTAAGCCACAATTTCTGCTGCTTCTGGATGGTTCCCTATCTGAGATATCACAGTTACTTCTATTACAAAAAACAGTATTTGGGAAAACTCAGGTGCTTTCCAATCATAGGAGAGGCATTGACTTTGAATGCCATCCTCACTCTGTTCTGCCTTTTGCTGAGTGTAGTGTTTCTTATATGTTTTTGAATATCAGTCTGGGATCCCATTATATTCACCACTGATGTTCTTAGATTGTTAGATCATCACCTAAGAGCCAGTCATGAACACTCTGTGTAAATTTGGGAGGACTTCAGAGCATAAAGCATCTTGATATCACTCTCCTTGATGCATTTCCTCAGAAACCCTGAAAATGCAATTTGGATTCAGTTCTGAATAACATGTCAAGAGTAGACTAACAGCAGCCTAGGAAGGCAGGCACCTTCCTAGGAACAGCTTTAAGGGAGTGTTTCATGAAGCCTCACTTAATCTCATTGGTTCCCAAGTAAACTTTTAGGAGTTGAATGGTGATTTTGAACGTCAAGGGAAAGGAATGGGATATTTTGTTTTATCAGGATCTGCCTCCAGTGGTTAGGTATAAGTACCCTGCATAAGGTGACTATTGATCCAGTTTTCCCTGGACAAGGTTGGTTGATGTTTGTTGTCCTAGTAGATTTAGTGTGGCCTTTTTATTATCAAAGGTTCCCTGTGTAGTGCAATGATTAACAGACTGGTGCAAATGCTGCAGACTCAGCTATTAACTGAAAGGTTGACAGTTCAAGTCTATCCAGAGGCATCACAGAAGAAAGACCTGGTGAGCTACTGCTGAAAAAGCAGCCACTGACAACCCTGTGAACATTGTACTGACACACCTGGGCTTAGTTGAGTTGTGTTGGATTGGATGGCAATGGGCATATCCTTCTCCCAAACTTCTAATTTTGTTACTTAACTGCACACTCTTTGTACTGACTGCTCACCCTCTCACGGAGGACTGTTATACCCTCTAATGGAGCCCCTTTTGGTGCACAAGAGTTTTGAGATTTCCTTAAGGCAACATCTATAAATGTCCTGGCTGTTGCTGCCTTACCTCCCTGGCCTGGCCTACTCGTGGAGTTTTCAGTCTCCTAGAGGAGAGAGAACCTAGCGTCCTCGGCCCAGGGTCCTACTGCACTAGGGCATGCTGGGTGTGTGCAGGGTTCTGTGGACGTTTCCCTCTTCCCAGACCCTTCTCTGAGTGAAGCCTTTCTCAAGTCACAGCATTCATCTCTGTACTAGTAAGAGCTCTTCGAGTTTCCCTTATCTGCTAGCCACATTACTATTACTATTTGAGTCAAAACATGTTAATGCATCATGCCTTCTTCAAATGCAGTTTCAGCAAAAATAGTCCAACTTTATTATGGATTTAGAAATTCTGAAATGCGGTTAAACTGAATACTATCTGTCCTTGCACTTATAGATCTATGGTAGCCATCACAATATGCAATTTTTTGTTCCACAATATGCAATTTTTATGGCTTGTCTTGAGTGCGCCTGAAACAGATAATCTGTGGATCATACTTTGACAAACCATGGTTTTAGTGTTTCCACAATTTTAGTTTTTGATTCTGAACATATAATACCAAGAGTCTAAAATAAAAACAGGGACATTTTCCTGCTCAAGGGTGTGTTTCTTGAAAATAAAAGCCATGAATTTTAAGATCACTTCTTCTGCTTAAATTTTTAAAATCCAGTCTGTTGACTCTTTGTTACTTTTATAGTATTTTCTCTCTGAATTCTTGGTACATAGAAAGCTCAGCCTCTATTTATGTGATGAAGAGAAGGTAAACAAAGGAATTTTAAAATATGTTATCAAATATTCTGCTACACACATTCCTATATGTAAATAACATGTGTGTGCATGTTTGAGGGGGGCGGGGAGAGAGAGAGAGAGAGAGAGAGAGAGAGAGAGAGAGAGAGAGAGAGAATAAGAATGGGGACAGAACCAGGGAGAAAGTGGAATTTGGAAATAGCCATGGTCTCAGTGGGGAAAGATAGCAGTATGTAGGACCAGTCACAAATCATGTGGAATCCTGGCTGCACTATTTCTCAATTAGTTCAAGTGAGAAAATAATTTGATTTTTGTTCATTTCCTTTTACTTCCACTTAAGTGTAATTTTATTTCAACTTACAACCATGTCTTATACTAATTGTATCACTTTAACCTGAAAGCCTATACAGTAATTACGTGTTGAGTAAGTAAATAAATGATATCACACCTTTTCCCCTCCTAATGAAAAACAAAGGAAGGGTCTAGTTCCAATTATGTTCCGTCTTGTCCAAACTTCTATAGTCAACAAATGAACAGGCCAACAGTTTGAAACAGCCATCCACGCTCTAAGAGGAAAACCAGACTGTCTGCTCTGGCAGAGACTTACAGTCTAGGAAAGCCGCAGGCCAGCTCTAATATGCCCATAAAGTCACTGTGAGCTGGAATTCACTTGACGGCAATGAGTTTGGTTTGGGGTTGTTCTCTCTTCAGGAGCTGCCTGGGTGAGTCTTTAGAAATATGCTGACTCCCTGACTGCCCCAGAAACCATTGCTTTCATATTTCACTTTGAATTTCCAAGAATGTACTTCTTGAACCAATGATTTAATATATGGTTTCATAATTAATAATATTTTAAAATAATTAATAATATTTAATATGATTTTAATTGACAATTTTTTTTTTTAGCAATAGGTTACCAGATCCTTTCTCCTAGTCAGTTTTAGTCTGGAAGCTCCTCTGAATCATGTCCAGCATGGATGACACTGCTGATATGTGAAATTCCCATGGCTTAGCTACCAATATTACAACAACACACATTCGCTGCAGTGTGATAAACTGACAGAGGAGTGGTAGAAATATTGACCCAAAAGTACATAGTATGACAGATGGAGAAAATTTGAAGTTGTCAAGGATTGTATTTCACTTGGATCCAATCAATGCCCATGGATGCAGCAGTTAAGAAAGCAAACGGTGGATTGCATTGAGCAAATCTGGTATAAAAGTCCTTTATTCAGTGGTCCTAAGTAAAGATGTCACTTTGAGTACTCAGGTGAGACATAGTATTTGCAATCATCTCATTATACATGTAAAAGCAGAACAATGAATAAGGGAGACCAAAGAAGAATTGAGGCCTTTGAATGAAGGTTTTGGTGAGTAATATTTAATATAGCATAGACTGCCAGAAGACATTACGAATCTGCCTTGGAAGACATATGGTCAGCCTACTCTTTAGAAGTGGGGATGGTGAGACTTTGTCTCATGTACTTTGGATATGTTGTCAGGAGAGACCAGTCCTTGGAGAAGGCCATCATGCTTGATACAGTTGAGGGTTGCTGAAAAAGAGGCAGCCTTACAGAAATGGATTGGCCCAGCAGTGGGTAGTGGTTTGCTCTGTTGTACAGCCAGTTATGTGGAGTCACAATGACATGGGAAGGGATAAAAAAATACAATACTCATTTAATGTCCTGATTACACCCAGGGTTTTAAAAAAACAACCTGGCAAATTCCAGATGTTAAGCCTCAATGCCTTGTTTTGTAGAGATTATGAGTGTTTAGAGAGACTTGCCTATTTTCCTTTTCCTATCTCCAATCCAAATTGTGTTTTTTCCTACTCTGAAGGTAACTTCATTTTATACTATCAACCTGTTTTCCAATGATGCTTTACTCACTTGTTGTTGATATGTAGATTACAATGGCCAGTGTTCAGAAAGGGAATCAGCTAAGTATTTTTCATTCAATGCAGCAATGTAGGGAGTTTTGGAAACTAAAGTATGTGAAGCCCAATAAGAGATAAAGAATACAAGACTGAAAGAACTGAAGGACAAATTCATCTATTTCAGTACATCTTGTACAGCAACGCATTACCAGAGGCAATGGTGCTAAAGTTCAGACCAGCATCAGAAGTGCTAAGTGGTATTCATTTGCCATCTTAACCATAATAATGAGTGCATGGGGATATAAATTTTGAACGTCAGAGATTTCAATAATGTTATTTTTTAACTCACAATCTAAGGGAAAAGCTTATCCCTGCAGATAATAAAGATGCAATAAATTAGAGGACCATATCTAGATACAGGAAAGAAGCAGAGCCTTTTAAATACTGATAGATGAAAAAGACAGTCCGATGCAGATAAATGCAGAATAATGTCACCTTTGATGGGTCTTTATCACAAAAGGCCATGTTCTTCATAAATTATGAGCCATAAAAAAAGAATTTCAGCCAGAAGACAAGTCTTGTTTATACCATCACTGAATGATGAGAACTAGAAAGACAAAACCAATCAGGGATTCATAGAATCATAACTACCTTGATAATTCCATAAGCAGTCTCTACACTTTAGATAACGAGGAAGAACAAAATATTACCAAGAAATAAAGATCCAGAGGGAGCACCAAATTGACACAGTAGTTGTACTGTGAAGAAAAGGAAATAGCGTCTTTCTTTCTTTTTTAATAAAATAGTTATTCGACTTGAGTTTTCTGAAGTCAATCTCAAATGCAGGTGCTTTTTAGCATTTTTTTAAAATCTCAAAAGACATCTAAAGTATATTTGTGGTAATATTCTTCCCCTCGTTTGGGTGTTCATTATTTATGTTAAAGATGCATTTCACTGCATTTACACATGTGCCAAGGAATAGAATTTTAGTCATTATCACATAAAGTAAAGGAGTTTGGTGAGATATATATATATAAAAGAAAATGAATTTGAGGCTCAGAAAAAGACATTTTCTAAAATATAATATTTAAAATCTCTGAGTTTTTAAAGAATAAAACATAAAATTAATTAGTGCTTCTGATATATCTGTGTATATATGTGTATATATCTGTACATATATGAATGCGTTAAAAACTCAATATTTATCAGAGTTGTATAATTCAGGGCTGTAATTTTTTTTCATCTATAGATAAAAGTTAAATTGGTCAATTCGGTGTTATGACATACTTCTAACATTTCATGCATTAGACCTTTAATTTTTTTTTT
>NW_022103915.1:81792074-81800438 GCF_000313985.2 Echinops telfairi | reverse complement strand
CATTTATCTCTCTGCCCTTCAATTAACCCCATATGTGTTTATCGGCCAGGTTGGCACAATAAACTTTAACTATATCACCTGGACACACTAGCTGCATAACTTTGAGAAAATTTGCCTAGTCTGTGCTTCAATGCCTCCCATCTTACAATAAGGAGGTTTAACAAACCTGCATTATATTTTAATTTTAATGCTATATATATTTTTATTCATATATTTTCTGCCATTCCCTCACTTTACCAATACTTAATCCTACTTTTCAAATATGTTCTGATTCGTCTACAAATGTACTAACATCAAAAGATGGCATGGGTACGAATCTCTAAAAGGATTTTTATAGTCTGCTTATCCTTGTTCCTGATTTCTTGTGGGGTGAGCAATAATGAGCCCCTTTCTTTTCCTTCTTTGTGTTGGATTGGGAAAGGATTGAGGACTATTGCTTTAAGGCAGTGCTTCTCAACCTTCCTAATTCTGTGACCCTTTAAGGGGTTTCTTGTGTTGTAGTGACCCCCCAACCATAAAATTATTTTCGTTGGTACTCGATAACTGTAATTTTGCTACTGTTATGAATCGTAATGTAAATATCTGATATGCAGGATGTATTTTCATTACTACAAATTGAACATAATGAAAGCATAGTGATTAATCACAAAAACAATATGTAATTATATATTGTGAAATATTTATTTCTAATTACAAATAAATGAAATTTTGTCTTGAAGCATGGTGTGGCATGGGTAACAGTCATCACGCTGGGTACTCATTTGTGGATGTATCTGCATGTGGGTGGACCCACCTAGAGATGTATAGAAATGCTGTGTCTCAGTTCCTAAGACCATCAAAAATATGTTTTCTGATAGTCTTAGGCGAACCCTGTGAAAGGGTTGTTTGAGCCCCATAGGGGTCGCGACCCACAGGTTGAGAACCACTGCTCTAAGGCCTTCTCAGAGACTATTTATTCCCTAAAGACAAAAGCTTCTGTATTAGGGAAAAAGTCATTTCAAGGGCATTTTGTCTCCTCAGCATCACTTTACCTCCTGACTAAGACTCTTCAATTTTGTCGGAGGGCTGCTTCCTGCCAGCATTCCTTTTCAGGGGTCTGACTCAGAGTGCTATGTTGTTAACATTGACCCTGTCTTCTTTCCAAATTTTACATCTGTTCAGTTTTTAAGTTGCCTTACAGATTCCTTAGAGGCAAGGATGCTGAGAATTCCTCTTCCACATTTTGGACATGTTGTCAAGAGAGACCAGTTCCTGGAGATAGACATCATGCTTGGTAAGGTGGAGGGGCAGCAAAAAAGAGGAAAACATCGGAAACAATAGATTGGCACTGTGTTTGTACTG
The DNA here is from genome assembly GCF_000313985.2 of Echinops telfairi. Taxonomy (NCBI): domain Eukaryota; kingdom Metazoa; phylum Chordata; class Mammalia; order Afrosoricida; family Tenrecidae; genus Echinops; species Echinops telfairi. The sequence goes on along the minus strand of NW_022103915.1, from coordinate 81,799,097 downwards.
ATTGGCTCAAACTTAAAAACAATTGCTGAATCATTTGATTGTGTGAGCCATAACAAACTAAGGATAGCCATTAGAACACTGGGAATATTAGAACACTACATTGTGTCAACCAAGAGCAGTTCTGCAAACAGAACAAGGGTTTAAAATCAGGAAAGGTGTGCATCGGGGTTTCTTCCTCTTCCCATGCTTATTCAGTCTGTACGCTGAGCAAGTCACCAGAGAAGCTGGATTATAGGAAAAACAATGGGCCCTCAGAATCAGAGGAATGCATAGTAACAGTCTTCGATATGCAGATGCCACATCCTTGATTTCTGAAAGTGAGAAGTGCCCAAAGCACTTGCTCACGAATATCAAGGATTGCTGCCATCCGCGTGAATTGCAACTCAGTGCACGGAAACCCAAGTCCTCACAACTGGACCAAGAGGTAATGTCACGATAAATTGAGAACAGATTGATTTTGCCTTCCTTGGATGCATAATCAATGCTCATAGATGCAGCAGTCAAGAGATCATGCAGTGCATTGCTTGGGTAAATCTGAGGCACAAGACCTCTTTAAAGTGTTGAAAAATAAGGATGTTACTTTGAGGACTAAGGTGTTCCTGACCCAAGCCATATTTTCAAATAACTCATATGCATATGAAAGTTGGGCATTGAAAAAGAAAGACTGAGGAAGAATTAATGTGATTGAATTATGATGCTGGCAAAGAATATTGAAAATATCATGAACTGCCTAAAGAACAAAAAGATTTATCTTGGAAGAAGCACAGCCAGAATGCTCCTTAGCAGCATGGATGGCGAGACTTCATCTCACACACTTTGGACGTGTTTCCAGGAAAGTAGAAGGACAGTGAAAAAGGAAGATCTTGGACAAGACGTAGACGCTGCACCGTTTTGAAGCTGGCACACACCCCGGCAGTGTTTCGTTCTGTGGTACATAGAGCCGCTAGGAGGAGGCGCTGACTCAAGGGCACCTGACAGCAGTGACCGAGATTCTTTTGTTGAAAGCAACCGAAAATGACTCTAAATAATTTTAGCAAAGAGGAAATTTATCTGCAGAGTGCAGTGAGCTCAGTGATAGGAACAGGAAGCAAGCCCGCAACAATGGTCTCAGAGCAAGGCGATGAGGAGCCTGGCTCGCAAACAGTTCCCATCGCTTTCTCAGGTTGCTTTGCATTCAGTTTTGAGGAGTGAATATCCCTTTGGCTTATTTTTATTCCCAATACTGCTGATTTGACAGTATTATTGCGATTATTAATTTTAAAGCAAAATTTCAGAGAAAGGAGTCAGAAGTTCTATTAGAAAAAGTATAGGAGTGCAGAGAAAATATTAAAAGGACAAAAATTCACGTGTTCATCTTTAACTCAGGGCCTAACTGTCTCTAAGAACACGTAGTCATCCCACTTATTCTTTTGATTAATTGACTTAATTTATTTACTCACAACTCCTTTTCTAAAAATATGCATCATTTTCATAGATGATCCTGATCAAGAGAAATCTCTTATGCAACGGTGTTTCAAAATCTGCGTATGGTTATGCTCAATAGTGGTTTAACTTTTTCAAGGTTAAATAAAACGTCCTTTTAATTTAGTAATTATTCGTTAAAATAACACTTCTACTACTTCCCTGAGTGGCATAAATGGTTTGTGCTCAAGCATGAATGTAAAAGTTGGAGATTTGAACTCACTTAACCGTGTCTCAGAGGACACTGTGTGGAGCTCGGTTCTGCTCTGGAACAGATGTGCTCACCATGAGTTACAGTCTACCCAATGGCAGCAGATGTGTTCTTTCTTGGAACAGTCCCAAAAGGGTGGCGAAGGAGCCCTATCGGCGTAGTGGGTTGTACACTGGGCTGTTAACCACAAGGTCAGCAGTTTGAAACCACCAATTGTTCTGTGAGAGACAGATGAAGCTTTCTATGCCTATCAAGATTTACAGTTTCAGAAAGCCACAGATGCAGTTATATCCTGTCCTATATGGTTGCTATGAGTCAGAATCGACTCTGTAGTAGAGTGAATGGTGTTTCTACATAACGTCTCAAATTACAAATATAATAAAAGAATATGATATGTAAGAAATATTAAGCCAGATTCTGGGTGAAATGATGGTTCCAGATAGGTTTAGAAATTTCTCATGTCTAATATTTTTACAAAGGGAGGCATTTTTCGCTTGTTCCTGATGTCTCTTTAGTGAAAATTGCACTCCCTCCCCACCCTTATCACTTATTTCAACTATTGATTCTTTGCAGAAACACTCTGCATTGGAGCGCTCTGCTTCTTAAAGGACTTCTGTGTTTTCTACATGCTTTATTATTGTCTTTTTAGAATATATATTGCTTTTTTGTACTTAGAGCTATTTTCTTTTATAAAGAGCCAGCTATTTATGCATTCACCATAAATCTACTCACAAGGAAAACACTTTACAGGTAAAATCAGACCATTAACAAATTTTTATCAGAATTCTGAATAATCTTCACATTTCATTTTGGTTGCCATTGACATTAGTCTGATAAAAAACGAGAAGTTGTGTGAGCTATATCCAATTCCAAAATCTTCAAGGTTAGATTTTATCCATTCTCATGGTTCTCCAGTCTCTTCTCGCCAATTCTTCCCTCACTTCCTCCGCCTGCCTCCCCTTAGACCATTGTCAGGCTTCAGTCCCTCTTATAGGATGAGAAGAGTAAGGGAGATAAAACTCAAGCTGTGTCCATTGTGTTGTGTCATCACAACTATTCTTAGAGAGTAAGAAGAGGGTTTCGTGACAAGAAAAGTAGAAATTATTGGCTAAAGTGAGAGTAGAAGATTAGCTCTGAACATTGTTGATTTATGCAATTCTTATGGCAGTTGCATAGATCATTAAGATAACTTTACAAGAATGTAGAGTTCCTCACTCATCAGCTTGTTTCATTCATGGGTTATTGCCCTTAAAAATACTTAACTCTAAAAGAAGTCCCTAAAAGAAATCCAATCTCTGACATAGGACTTGGAACTAGTCCACTGTCTATCTGAGAAACACATTTACCCTTTAAGTTTAATGATATGCCATTGCCTTTGCTATGGACACATCTCTTTTGTTCATTTAAATGGCATCAACACATGAGCTCGAGTTGCCATATTCATTTGCGCAATAATAAGGACAACATAATAAAACCAATTTCCAGCCTGTACTATTCCTCATGGAACCCTGGTAGAGCAGTGGTTAAGCATTTGCCTATTAACCAAAAGGTTGGCAGTTTGAAGTCAGGAGTTGCTCAGTGGGGGAAAGAGGCAGTAGTTACTTCCATGGGGATAGCAGCCTTTGAAACAATGCAGGCCATTTTTATTTTTCCCGGAGGACCCTATGAGTCAGAATTGAATGGGTGGAAATAGGTTTGGATCAATGGGATACTCTTCCTCAAGCTGTTAGCTCATATTAATGTTTTTCAGTGGTAATGACAAATACTCCTATAGCTATGTCAGCCTCTGATATAGACGTTTAATCAATGTAGTATGAGGATGTTTTAAAATATTGCTATAAAATCAAATACTTTCATTAAATGAGAATATCAAAATATGAACCATTGTTTATGAGCATATCCTCCATCTAGGTCTCTATACTTCTAAAGGTGATATTTCCATTTCTCTAAGCCTTTGAGATAGTTAAGTTTTATTGTGCCAACCTGGCCGATAAACACACGTGGGGTTAATTTTCTAGTTCTCGGGTCCTTTGATTTGTGATAATTGGACCAAGGTGCAGCTGCCTTAGCAGTTCCTTGGTTCAGCTGGCAAGGCTCACTTCCTGCAAGGCATCCCCAAGGAGAAGCCGCATGGACCTACCCCGTTGCAGCCCTGGGTGCTGGAGCAGCCGTGTGGAGAACCTCACCAGCGGTGAGATGATTACATGTTCATTGATTCGGCTTTCCTCCTGCAGTCGGTGTCATTGCATGTGGTTTGTGAGATGGAAGAGGACTTTGTAGTTCGGTGTCAGACATATGGGCTAATGTTGGACTTATGGACTTGGACAGCACTGGATGAGATGCTTTCTTAATGTACACTTACCTTTTATATAAAACTCTCATATATATATTTCTGCGGATTTGTTTCTCTAGTTTACCTAGACTAACACAGCCTTCCTCAAATAATTCTGCCCTCTTCAATTACACCTGGGCTCAACTAAAATTCCTTTGAAAGGTGTTTTGTATTTGAAGAACAAAAGGAAGTCTAAAGAGACAAGATAAGGACTTTATGTTGGATAGACCAATGTCCAACAGGATAGTCCAACCGGACTCTTCAGAGGGAAACATTTGCCATCCCTTAGTGTGAGAAATGAGCATTTCTCCAAAGACAATACATTTTCACCTCATCTTTTTGAGAAAATCTCAAGAGAATGCTCTGTTATAGAAAAAGAAAAAAAAAAAGAGGCAGTTCAAACTGAGCACTAGAGAAGTGAAAGGGGGAGGGGAGTAACTAGCAGTCTATCCCATATTATCAGGTTCAACAAACCACAGTGCCTCACTGTCAGACACCTTTGAAAAAGTCGCAGCCATCTGGGTGCTTTCAATTCCCCAACCCATGGCTGCCCTGTTTCTCAAACAAGAGGAAAAAACAGAAACAAAAAAGCACCTGTTGGGGTAGGAGCCCTGCTGTGGGTTTCCACAAAGTTTGCTGATCCCAATGAGGTGACATTGTGCGCAGCAACTGCACTGGCAGAACATTATCATAATCGCCCGACCTCCTGAGCGCTTCCTGATTACCTGGATCTTACCTCCCAAAGGGAAAATGACTTCAAAGACTAAACCTCTTGCCTGGATTTTTAAAAGATTCAGCATCTTGAAGCTGCAGACTCTCCCAGCTTGTTTTCGCAGTCATACCAGAAAATGGAGCTGAGTTCCCCGAAGAAGATGGAAGCAGCAGCCTCCTGGCGCTCTTTCCTCACAGAGCTGCCCAGTCGTCACTGTCATCTCAGACAAAAGGAGAACCCCTTGGTCCCTTTTCTCGCCCGTTGTTTCTAATTCAACATTTTAAAAAACAGAACCTCATTCTCCAAAGTCCATTTTGAAAGTCAGACAGATTAAACACAGTTTCAAAACAGTGCTAGCCAAATCCGGTTGAAACTTTTAATTAGTCTGATGTTATTTTTAGACTCTCTCAAAGCTCCATAATTGAGCCTTTTGCAGTTGTACAAACAAATAGAAACCTTGTAAGATCTTGAAATTCATGATAGTTTACTAATGAATTCAGCTTGGAAAACTCTTCATTGAATATTGTAATTTGATTGCCATCTTATTCTGATTGGACCCTGGTTTTGCATTTAAATGAGTACGTATTATTTGAAATGCAAAACAGCATGTTATCTGGGGTATTTTGCAAGAACAGACAAGATTAAAAACATCTAATGTTCCATTTTATAAAAACATTACAAAATGAAAGTGCAGAGATGACTTTTAAAATTTATTAGTAACAGCTTACAATAATTGGACATTAATTAATCCTAAACTACAAGACATTTCTGCGGAAATGCATATTACATCTTTCCCCTCAGTACTCAGCCAATTCATTAGTATTATTTTTTGTGTTTAGGATATTGAAGTCAGAACAAATGATTTCTTACTTGTAAAAACTGCATTGTTACAAAATTGGCTGCCACTCATGTCAATCTAACACAAAAACCCAACCCACTGCCATAAAGACCCTAAAGGCCAGAGTAGAACTGTCGTGTGGGGGTTTTGAAGTCGCTAAATCTTAAATGGAAGCAGACTGCCATGTTCTTCTCCTGTGGAATGGGAGGTTCAGATCACAAAACTTTTGGTACCCAGCGGAGCAATTTCCACGGCACTACTAGGGCCCATGCATTTAACATAAGGCATTTTCAATGACTGATTCCACTACTCACCTGGACTATCCAGTTTCTTAAAGTGCTACAGCAGTAGCTAAGGCAGAGTGAATTCATGAATTAGGGTCTCTATCTATTGTTCCAGAGCTCTGAATTTTATTTGTCAGTCTTTTATTTTTAGATGGATTGGAAGGAATTCTTTGATTCTGTACCTTTCATTATGACTTGGTGTTTGAATATTACAGAGAAAATTGTTTCCAACAATATCAGTCATAAAGATGTCAACTCTTTGAGAGCAGCATAGAGGTCTCTGGCCGTCATCTTTGTATTCGATTGTTCTGCTTTCCAAAGTTGCCATTATATGTTTTCAGACACATAACTCACAACTCATAATCTATTATTGTTTATTTTTATGTGTTTTAGTCTTTGTAATTTTGATGATAAAAGATCGATAAAATAAGACTTGCATGCTTTGGGATTGCCTTTAGGAATGATCTTAAATCATTTTATTACTGTAAGAAGTGGATTGTAATTCGGAAGTGAATACCAAATGTGAGTCTTAGCCTGTGAATCCAAGATATTCCCTCATCCATTCCGTTCTCCTGAGCTCAAATACAGGGGATGCATAGATAGGAAACCACGCTTCCTGTTAACCTTTAGGCACTAGAACGTTGCAATGATGAGTGCCTGTGCAAATGCTTCTGAGAGCGGCAGAAGTAGAGAAGCAGCATAGCGCTGTATCTACACCCCTCTGCAAGTCTGGGTGATCCTAATTGCCATAAGGACTCAACCTCAGTCCTGCTTGGTGCCCCGACACCTATAAAGTACATCCCATGTAGAACTATTATACCATGTATTTGGTGACTTTGATTAACATAATTTTGGTTTCTAAGATCCAAGTAAACCTAAGTCACAAAAGCTTCTTTAAGTAGGAAAATTAATTTTTATAACCCCACCGCCCCAAACTAAAAATACAAGTTGTCCTTGTTCAAACAAGTTTGAGAGTAAATATTTGCCTGAATAACCTACTGGAATGGAGATCAGCTATTGAGTGTGGGCTGATTTTTAAGGGAGTTACTATGGATATATATCTTAAGCCTCTTGTTTTATATGAATGAGTACTGCTGGTTTTATGGGGTCCTATGTGCCCAGCCAATCTGATTGATTTGGAAAAGATGCACATCCAGGATTGCCCATGAAATTACCCCTATATAT
>NW_022103915.1:81785856-81791600 GCF_000313985.2 Echinops telfairi | reverse complement strand
AGCATCATCTCACCTGTCATTTGTCAACTACTGAAATAATTTTATGATTTTACAGTCTCACTCCCATTTCTGATTTTAATCTCTTACCTGAGGTCTTTCAGAGAACATTGTTGGAACTTACGTAGGCCCCTACAAAGAGATTGGATTGTTCGAATTGGGAGTTAGATGGCAACAGAGCCAGACAAATGCGCATCTTTTCTCTTCAAGACTTGGGGAATGATGGCCTGTGGGAGGCAAAGGAAACGGATACAATTTGAAAAGTGATTAAGCGTCTGTGGAATGGAGAGTGTGGGAAAAGCAGTAGTCAAGAACTGGAAATGGGTAAGAAATAAATGAAAAAGTAATAGGAGCAAAGTGCAACAGGATCATGCCAGCTATTGCGATCGCTAATTTAAAAATAGAGTAAGACCATTTGTCAAAAAATGCAAATGTCGAGGAAGAGGAGAACATAATAAAACTTTAGATTTGTGAATCTTAAGATCCTTTTTAACCTTCAAATAAGTTGCTTTAGACACAAAAAGGGATGAAAATCAGACCGTAACAAGTAAACACCAAAAACAGAGGAGAAAATGGAGGGAGGGAGAGAAGGAAAGAGAGAGATCTAAGAGAGACAGACAGAAAGTCTCAGGGGTTCTGCGACAGGTAAGAACTAATGTCCATGGCCCAGCTAGGGGAAATAGAAACATTAAAAAGATAAGAGGAAAAAATACAATGATATTTTGAAATGGGAAGTAAGGAAACTTGTGCTTGCTGTTATACTGTTATAGATAGATTAGCTCATCTACCAAGATTTAGGAGGATGAATATCCAGTATTAAGGAAGCAAAGATATTAGAAAATTTAAAGGACATGTGCTTCGCCAAGTCCACAAGAAGTGACAGAATAAAACATATTACCATATTTCTGTGAATGTAATATTTTACAGCATAATGGAAACAATGACCATATCTTCAAAATCCTGGTGAGCAAGCCTGACAATCTGGGGATTTGGCAAAGTGAATGGAAGAGCATGGAGGGGACTAGCAAGCGCTTCAACAGAATGGCTGACCATGGGGTTTAGGCGTGATAGTGAAGCAAATGTAACCAGCAGGATGCTGATGTGCTGAATTCAGAGAAAGACTTAAAAACGAACGTTCATCAATTATGTATGTATCTCATTAGTCTGTAACTGCAAATAGGTTTTGAGCTTCGACAATTCTAAGATGCAGGCTTAAACATTGGCGCAACAATGATAGAAAAGAAACACGCAACTTTCCTCTAGTTCTTTGCTGCTTCCTTCACCCCACTACCATGACCGCAATTCTACCTTCCAAATCGGATTTGACCAGAGCATGCACATTGTTACAGATAAGAGCCCACAACATAGAGAATCCAGGATAGATCAACTCCTCAGGGTCAACAAGGAGAGTAGAGATATCAGGAAGATTAGGGGAGGGTGGGGGAAAAAAGAGGAAATCAATCACAAGGATCAACCTAGAACCCCTCCCTGTGGGACGAATAATAGAAAATGGGTGAAGGGCGATGAAGGATGCTGTAAGATATGGAAAAAATAATCTATAACTTATCAAGGGTTCATGAGGGAGGGCAGGTGGGGAAATGGAGGGGGGAAAAAGGGGAGCTGATATCAGGGGCTCAAGTGGGAAGAGAATGCTTTGAAAATGATGATGGAGGCATATGTGCAAATGCGCTTGACACATTAGAGGAATGTATGGATTATAAGAGATGTAAGAGCCCCCCATAAAAGTATTTTAAAAAGATATATTCTTGCTATTGACATTCATTATTTAGTGAAAGACGCCTCCGTCAATCGCCATCATGTCAACCTCAACTCATAAGGACCCTGTGTGTATCACAATTAAACAGAGTTACATAGGGTTGTTCATGGCTTATGTTTTGGCAGTAGATCCCCAAGCCTTTCCCCTTAGCTACCTAATGTAGGCTTGAATCTCTAGCTTTCTAGTTAGCATCTGAGAATATTAACACTGTTACTCACAGACTTCCATGACAAAAACAACAACCAGGTCCAAAGCAGAGACTCCGAGGCAGAAAGTGGGAGGAACAAAAAGGAGCAAGAAACAGTGATCCTACAGAAAAATCTCAGAGTCAAAAAGGTGAGTAAAAATAGCATAAAAGGTAAGTGGATTTGAGCTCTCCATTTCAATTGCCTGCATAGTCTCTGTGTACCAGGGACACGTACCAATATGAGAGTCAGGGAAAGAACGGAAGGAAAGAGCCTTTGACTTCAAAATGGCACGTGCTATTCCTTGCTACGGTTGTGACCACAAAGAAATTGGCCACAGCTCCCTCTCTCTCTTTCTCTCTTCTGCTCATCCTTTTCCCTTCTACTCTAAACTGAATTATGATCCAATGTCAATCTCTGAACTCATAAATCTGGCCTGACATTTCATGTGCTTCTAATAGATGAGGCTGCAAATGCTGCTTTTGACTCGAGTTCCGTAAAGGAAATGAGGAAAGTGCAGAGAAGGCTTCCGGCTAATCTCTAGAGCAATTTAGTGCCTATGCCGAAAATGCTTCTTCAATCCCTCTCAGTAGGTGATCTGAAGAACTGTCACTTCTTGGTGACACATAGACTTTTAAGGCCATATTAGAAGTGTCTAATACATGAAATTACATTTCTCTGTCTACAGAACATCATCTAAAACTATTGGGATGTAAACCAGTTAAACCAGTTATACGGTATCATATAGTCCATGCTCTTTCCACCATGAGAAGCATGGTATTCAATTTTTTTTTTAAGTTAAATTCAGGCTTGGATGTGGACACAGTTTAAGTGCAAACTGGGGTCACTGATTTAAATATCCACAAGAGTAAAGTAATTGGTGGAATGAATGGAGCCGACCATGTGTGAGACAAGAACAATAGGTGGAGGATGGATACCATGTCCAGCTGATGTTGGGGCTGTGGAGGACTGTAGCAAATTAAGCCCTTCTGCATGATGTTAGGAAACATGAGGAGTGAAGCAAACTCCATGCAGCTTCAGGGAAACTGCCACTCCGCATGAGATGACGATTATTGCCGTGGGGAATGCAAGCCCGGCGATGCCAGATCTGCCTGTGTTTTCCCAGAAAGACCACCAAACAACCATACTCAACAACTACCTTAGGTATTTAGATGAAAGGATGGATTTTAAAAATTGGCCTCTAATTTAAAATATAGAGTGAACATAAACCACCTTAAAACTTGTTGTGATCTGATTGTGAGCTCCGCTTCTTTAGAACTGACTTCTAAGCGAGGGTTGGGGGTATTGAATGGCCAAGATCTCAAAGATTGGAACCCACACTCTAATGAGCTCCAGTGACTTCACCCCAGTCTCAGGACAAGCTGCAGGGGAGGCAACCAGAGGCAAGGGGCACTTGTTGTTTTGTATTTTAAAAAGTTTGTTTTACATCTCTTTAATTTAAGAAACCGACTCGGCGATGTGCTGATAGGCTTTTAAGAGTCATAGACCAATTACAGAAAAGCTCTCCATGTAACAAAGACAAGCAATTTATTTCTATATTCATCAACCATCTAGAATCAGGACCTCTCTGCTATTGTTTTCTCCTGTTGCCCTGGTTTCCGTTTTGAAAATTAACGGCATTGAACACCTCCCTCCTATTCATCCTGGGAGGGGATAAAAACCAAACAAGCAAAAAAAGAGAGTCTTTTGCAAAAGAAGAAATGCTTCTGAGCAATACAATGTAATATTCAGTTCACATATAGCTTTTTATTTATTTTTTACTGTTTGGCCTCCAGAAGATAATAAAAACACAAGCTCCTTAAACGTGATCAACCTTCATGTTCTTCAAGTTTAGTGCCTTCTTCATGTAGGGGATGAGATAACTGGAAAGGTGAAGAGCCTCCGTTAGTCGCCTCCTGGGTGTCAATGCCACAGATGCTTGTTTAAAACAAAATGGATGCTGTAAGCCTATTTGAAATCGTGTGCTCCTAAGTGAGCAGATTAAGACTCAGGTCATTGAACTAAACCATGACCTGCTGATATTTATGAACTATTCGTGGGATATCCACAGGTTGCTCAGTCTGGAAGAAGCATTGGCTGAATATCAGTTGAAATAATAAACCAACCTAAATCAAAACCACTTGAAAAAAATTAACAAAAAGATGTACAGAGGAAAGATGGGTTTCAGGCATGATCTAATCAAGTTTTAGTTCCAAATTCACCATCCTCCTGTTTATGGTTGAATTCATCATCAGCATCAACATCTTTATAGCAAATATAAGTATTACCAAATTTATTACAGGGTTCTATTCCAAAGGACACTGTTGCACATTGATTCTTACAGAAGTCAAATATATATAAAATTTTGCCTGTTTTTTTCATTATTCATTATTCCTGCCTTTCATTATCAATATCTTTATAAATCCTATCTTTATTTTTGTTTGGACATTGTCATGAGCATAAGGGTATCAGCATTTGGTGCTGAAATACTGTCTGCAGTCCATATCATTAATGATGAGACAGACCACAGAAGGATGGTTTATAAATGCGGTTCATCATTAGGACTGCCTGCACAGAACACTGTGCTAATACTATGTGCCTCATTCTTAGAAATTCACTCGTAAAATTTACTCATATAATTCTCACTACATCCCATGAGATTATTAAGATACCCATTTTCATATATGAGAAAACTGAGGCACTGAGAGCTTAAATGACAGTTTGAATAGTGGAATAAAAGACAAAGCTTCAAAAGTTCATGGAAAAATTCAGTGATATTTTCATTCCATTTCCCCATAAACTTTTTGATACTCCCTCAAAAAAGTCCTGTCAAATAGGTCTAGATCCCTTGTTCTGAATCATTTTGTACTAAGATTATGATTGCATTGGTCTATGATAGGTTCTAGCAAACTGTGAGAGTAAAAATATTTTCCCCATAGATTTTAATATGCAGCAAGATTGAAAACCAGTTTTGGTCTATGTGGGAATAAGTGAATTAACTGGATGTTGGGGAGACGACATTTCCTCACCTAGTTCGACCTGACTTCTGCTCCACAGTGCTTATTCCCCGTGGTACAGAGGAACGAGCACCATCCAGTAACAGAAGAACTACCCCTGCTTCACTACTGAACACTGCAGAACGTGGCAATTCCTGCAGGGCCTCTTTCCTGAAGAAGCCAAATGTTATCGTCACAGTGTGTTCTCAAGGTGTCCATTACCTGGAAAATATAATTTTTGGACAAAGCTGTCAGAAGCTTGATTATAATCAGAGGAGAGGAAAGAAATTCCCGGAGACAAGACCCTTCACCAGAGAGTCCCTGCTTCTAACACTCCATGCAGAAATCTTGGTAAGAGTACTTTCACGGATCTCAATGACAACAATTAAGCTTGAAGAGCAGGAGAAGACATTTTAATCAGAAGCTAATTAAGAACAATGGGGGCATATGTATCATTGATTGGGTCTGAAGTGCTCTGACTGATCTGGAAGAGTATGCCATTAATATATGGATGCAAACAGACACCAACATTTCCCAAGGCTGAAGCAACTGAACTTTGAAGATTCCACCTCCAAATTTGGCTTTTCCTTGTTAGATGACAAATGAAAACCAGCAACATTTACTCACCTAGGGAAGGCATGAGGTGGTAGATGCATGTCTTTAACATGGATATGATCGCATTTAAAAAATAAGGCAAAGGAAGTAAAGAAACTGGATTCATCGTCATAAACAACTGCTCACTTCCTCATAAAAGAAGACTAAAATATGCCCGGTTATAAATAATACAAT
>NW_022103915.1:81778194-81785224 GCF_000313985.2 Echinops telfairi | reverse complement strand
ATGTTCTTTGTGCTTCCTCAAGAAGTGAGATGTGCAGAACATGGCTTCTTCATATCTTTCAAAAGCAACGCTTTTGGGTGTTAATTTTCTCTTCGGGCTGCCTCCTTGTCTTCTTTCTTGTCCCGACTCTCACATGCATGTTTGGATCCATGCTCAGGAAATCTCTCTCTCTTTTAATGAAGTGGGAACTTCTCATAGTGTTTGATTATTAATGGTCTACATGCTCTTTAAAGTTCTTTTCATATCCAACTACCTCATCTGCAGCAGGAGCTAGGACGGAAGGAGGAGGTGCTCGGCCAATTTCCAGGGATACAAAGATGAGCAAGGCAAACTTGATTTAATCTTCCATGGATCTTATAGAGTAGTTGAACGATAACCATTCATTTTATAAAGGTGATATTACTTTCACTTTTCAAGTGAGGAAAGAGGCTCAGAGAAGATAGATAAATTACCAAATCCAATAAGATCATGAGCAGGAAAGTACTAGACTCCAAAATACTTTTCTTAACAGTCACACTACACCGGCTGCATGTTGTGGCAAAGTACCAATCTCCTCATTCCTTTGATAGGACCCTCATTGGTCCCCAGTCTGAGTGTGGCAAGATCACCTACTTGCTGGCTATACAGCTGCCCAGGCATCTGCTGTAAGTTGTTGGGAACGGTTTCTTGAGATGAAACTTTCAATCTTATTTACTATCTCAAGTATTTTCCATAAGATCAAGGACTATTGGTAGAAAAGTTGATTAGAATTCATGGTCACTTAATTAATTGCATAATAAGAAACATAGTATCTTTTAAGGCCCTTTAACTTCACACGGACAAGAACATTTCCTTTGATAGCCTCCCTTTGATCTAATAAGACTGTGAGCCCTTAGTGAGCATCGTATGCAGAAGAGGGGTAGTTGAACGAATCGAATGCCGCTTTTGCAGTGTCAGTAAGCAATGCCTGAAGGAAAGCTTTCTGTATGTGACCTGGGTCTCTAACTTTTGAGCTGAAAGGTCACCCCCCCACCCCCCCACCCCCCCACCCCCGGTTCTCTGAGCAAGCCATTGTAAATGTGTAAAGGAATATGTTCTTGGTACTTACAGAGGAAAGAAAGAGAAGGCATTGCCTTCTAATCAGTGAGATGTCAAATAACAAAGTTCAAATGGATGTTTTCCATTAAACCAACTAAGAAAAGTCTACACAGATATAACGAAAGACGTCTTCTCCACCATCAGCCCCCACCCCACCCAACACTGGATTGTCTTTTCCCTGACATTCCTTGGCTCCCTAGTGAATACTGAGCTGTCTGGTTGCTTTACATTGGCCTTCTCACCATCTAGCAGTGTCTGGCATGTAAAGCACATCAAGCAAGTATTTGTTGTATGAATGTCTGTATATTGCTGTGCTTTACGGGAGGCTGGGCCATCTGTCTCCCTCTCCCACATGACTTTTCATGTCTTCAATCCTCTGATAAATAGAAGATGCTTTTTATTTTTATAGTGAGAAGTATAAGGTTAAAAGAAACAGATTTCTGGGAGTGGAAATAATTTGTGCAACAGTTATACTAACATCTAAATGATTCCTAAATAAGAGTAGGCAAAATACATAAGAAAAGATATGGCTCGTGTTTGATGTGGAATGAGGTCCTCTTGAAGTAGGGGATATTAACTAGAGGAGTAGATTGGTAACCCTGAAGATTATGAGAATTGCTAAGACTTATTAGGCAACTAATGTTTGCCCACATCACTTTAAGTATTACTTCGTGGATTAACTTAGTGCAGCTTTATGGAGTATAATATTATAATCTCCGTTTTATAGGCGGTTAACTTGAAATAGAAGAGACTAGAGAACGTGTCCAAGGTCACCAACCTAGAACTCTTCCGGTGAGGTTTCAAAACCAAAGAACCTACTCGAGCCACATCCTGTAACACTAGGCTCTTGCTTCAGAAGTCTGCTTAGAGCCAGTCCTCAAATCATTCCATCGGATCAATTCCAGGCAGCTATTTCTAATCCAGTGTTAGGCATGGTCTGCTTTGTAACAGCTATTTTTTTTTAACAATCATTGCTAATTATTCTCTGTGTGTTTACTTGGAATGCCGGAGGGATTCAAGAAAGGTATTCCAAAACAGTTGCACGATCCTGAAGAAATCAATCGCTAGAACGAAAACCAAGTGTGGTGTAAGCAGGCTTTCTATATTGAAAGCATATCGTTCACTGGAGACTTTGTGCCTCTCTGCTTCTTTGGAAAAACAAGCAGCCTTCTCCTTTTGTGGGTAAAGACAGCAGAAGTCCTCGTCTGGAAAGCTGTTCTAATCAACTAGCAGCTGCAAGCGATCTTACTGAACTTTGTGTTACCAGCGACAGTGAGTGCAATGCTGACGCCTCTGATGATCCCAATCTGCTGAAAGCATAATCGTTTTTTGAAACCTTGACCATCTTAAGTGCCACTGAGAGATTGAATCATAGCACGGAGGCCAAATGGAATGCATGCAATAGGTTGTACAATGGAATGGTTGTTTTTGCTAAACAAGGCGACAGTCATTCCAGATACAAACTGCTTGGTGTCACCATGTTTATGTCGGAGCCTTCATGTGGGCTGGGGTCATTGTCAGATAAGCAGAGGAGGCAGCTGTTCGTGCTCTATTTCAGGCTTTCTCTTCCTACCACAGAAAACCAAAGCCCAAACCATGTCCCCCAGCATTTATGCATGCATTCAGTACCTACAAGGGACCAGGCATATGCACTAGGGAGGCACAACTGTATCTGAGGGTAAGTAATAAATTGCTGATATGAAATCATAGAAACTGTTAGTAAGCAAAAATATCAATGGAAAGTTACTGTTTCTCGACGCCTGACTCCTTACTTCTATACACGCTGAAGGCATTGTGTCCATCTCTGTCACCCTTACCTGAAGACGCTGTGCTTTTCTGCTGCCACTGCATCAAAGTGATACTTTTGGTACCCTTGAGGGATTTAGATCATGTTCTTTGAGTTAGGAGAACAGACAGAGGAGTGACGGAGTAAGACCGGGTCTTTTTGTGTGGATGGAGTACGGTTTCCCAGCCAAGCTTTCATGGAATAACCCTGGATGCCCTGATGAATGAGGCACTCAATTGATGTGAAAAAATGTCCTCAGCACAACTCTTCTGAACTTTTCTCTGACTTAGGCAATTTTCTTAAAATGCATTCTTCATAAGCCCCCTGATGATGCTGTATCCTGCAAGAATATCTATCAATATCATCGTTCTGGCGTCCCCAAACCAGTCTTCCTAACCTTCCGAGCTTACGACTCTGCCTGGAATTTCAGTGGCCCAGTAGGTCACATTGGAGGCTGCTGTTTCGGTTGAACCTTTTCGGAAACCACTCGGATGTGACTAATATATGTATGCTGTTGACAGAAACTGTCTGCAGCCGTGTACTCAACGCAAAGACATGTTTCAACACCATTTGTTTGGCACGAGCCATTGTGATATGTAGGTTTGGGGTCAACTTGACAGTGTGAGGACTCGGTGATTTGACAGTTAAGACCATGATGTTACAACACAATGTAATCAACTCCATAATGGGATCTGCTCTGAACAGCCAATCAGTTGTAAGGAGATTAGGATGGAGTGTAACCCTCTTACTCAGATCACAGCCCTAATAGAAAGGAAAGAAAGTTTCCTCAGGAATGTGACCTAATTCCTAGTAGACTGTGTAAGAGCTTACTTGCTTCTTGCTGTATCTGAATCTTGCATCTTGTTCACAAATCTCAGGCTCTTTGGACTGGAGACAACAGCCTGCCATATTGCCTGCTGACCATGAAAGCCAGAAGCAGCCTGCCGTACGGCTTGCTGACCTTGGCTTCATTGGCCTCTGCAGCCACAAGCATGAATTGTTGACCTTGGTTTCATCCACCTCTACACCCAACAGACTCTGGTTTTCCTGTTTTATCCTCTTGTTGGTCTCCATGCCTTACTGGTTCATCAACTTCCAGAGCTAGTGGAGCCAGACACAGCTTCTAGGTTAACATCTGATTCATTAACTTCAACCAAACTGCATCCTTTAGCTGCTTCCACAATTGAGTTAGCTATATTCTTGGTAAAGATTTCTGTCTCAGAATTATGTGTAAATATATTAGTTGGTTTTGCTTCTCTAGACTTTGGAAACCTTTCACAATATTTTCTTACTTAAGATCTTACAAGTGAGTTCAAAGTTTTAATAGTGGATAGCTAAATATAAAATAAAAGAGATGCAATTTGCCCCAAGACCCCAGTATGGCCTACAAATTCTTTATAGTTCAGTAGCAACTAGCTTTATCTTCACCACCTCCCCACTCAACCTACTTTCAGCCACATTAGAATGACAGGCTGCCATTGAACGATCAGTTTTTCACTTTAGCATGGTTTCAATAGCTGTTTCCTCTGCTTAAATACTCCTCCCCATCTTTCATACTGCTGAATGCTTGCCCATCCCTCACGGTTTAGTAATTGCCTTGTTAAACCTTTCTTGATTGCTCCATCTTTTTCTCCTTCTTCCATTCCTCACCCAACATGAACCTCCCCCTTCTTTGAATTCCAAACTATCTCTGTTTCTCTTGTGATGCTTACTTTGTTGTGTTAATTCTTTTAATTTTAATGTATTACTCCTGTTAGTTTGTAAACTATTTAAAGGCTGAAACCATGCATATTAACCTCTGTAGAACTTATGAAAGAATTTATATTGTTCAACAGATGTTTTGTGTTCAACAAATGAATTCATGAAAACAAATACTATGTGATAGATATTTTACATGGTGACACAGTGGTTAAAATCAAAACTAACCCAAAGGTAGGCTGTTCAAACCCACCAGTTGCTCAGGAGGAAAAAGGTGTAACAGTCCACATTTCAAAATATTACAGCTTTGGGAACCCGACATGGCAATAGAATAGTTCTATTCTACTCTACAGGTTGCTTTGAGTATAAAGTGACTTAAGAGTAATGAATTGTCTTTTTAAATGAACTTTACACAGTTTATGTTATTTAATTTTCCTTGAATAATCTCAGAAGAGGAACATTATAATCATAACTTTGAAATGAGGAATCTAAGGTTTAATGTGTTAAATGAGTTCATCAAACCTACATATCTAGGACACTGTGAACTTGTCATGTTTCAACAGCCAACTTCTATTTTACCATCCTGACAAGAATAAATGAAAGCGATGTGTGATTGCATGAAAAACATCTTCATTGACCATAGTTCCTTGCTATGCAAAATGTAATCAATTAACCTGAATCATAGGTATCATATGGGTGCTTGGAAGAAATGCAGAATCGTGTCTCAGTCTAGACCTATGGCATTACAATGTACCTGTTTCAACACGATTCCCCATTTATTTGTATATCATTGGACCTTGAGAAATACCTGTTTATTTCACAATTTTTCTTAAATGTATATGGTTTTTAACCTTTTCAAATTGTCTTTGTCTATGCAGTTCAGCCAAAGCTCACAGAAAAGCAGTGCTCCTCATGATAAGCAATCAGTGAGCAGAGAGAGAGTCCATAGTTAAGCAGTTGGGGCAGATTCTTTCCTGGTGTTCTATCAACCTCTCTCTCTTTTATATCTACTTACTTTAATGATCCTTGAGGAAGAGGGCTGGTTAACAAGTAACTTTAATTTAAAAATGTGAAAATATACCCAACAATCTCATGTAGAATTGTTTTATTTTGAAGAAAAATGCCACTCGAGCTAGCAACACAAAGGGGCAGCTAAGGAAAGTGTATGGAGTGATTTTCCTCGCAGGCTCTCATCAAAAGTGCATCATCTATAGAGCAGGACCAGCCCTCATGGAGTCAGTTCTGAACTCCAAGTCCTGTCAGCGATCCAAGCAGCAGGGGATTCCAGGTTTTCTGTTTATCTGCCCTGAATGAAGTCAGTTACTCCATTGTGCCTCCCTCAATCATCACCTTTGCTGTTCCTCTTCATCGCCTCTCCTGACTGGGAAAGAGCCAAACTATGGGAAAGAGCCAAACGATGATAGACTAAACTCACCTACTAAAAGAGACTACATGGGTTTTATGTCAGTAGGTAAACCAATAATGTATCGAAAATTTATCTTGGTTTAGTGCCTACTACTATATTCCCATTATTCCTGGCTTTGTTTATAAAGTAATTTTTTTCTCTTAAAAAGTTTCATCAGGACATAATCCAGACATCATACTGTTCTGTAATTTAATCATATTAAGCAGTGATTTATAATTGCTACTACAATCAGCTTCAAACATTTTCTTCCTTCGCATACTCCTTGATATCAGCTCCCTAATACCTCCTCCCCCCTCTCCCCCCTCTCCCTTAATCTAGTTATTGTGTCTATAGAGTCATCCATCCTGGGTTTCATCTACTCAAAAATGGAGAAAAATACATAACAGAGAGGTAAGAAGGCTACCAACAATGATAAAATAGAGATATATTCTAATAAGCAAAAACACACACAGAGACATATTAAAAGCCAGTTCAAGTACAAAGTGTATCCAAAGGGAGATCAGGCAACAAGGCTTTAACCATTCAAGTCAGATTTATCATGTTAATTTCCTATAGTCATCTATACAGTACTCTCAGTCTGATCGCCAGGTTATTCACACCCCTTAATATGGTTAGAGGGAAATCCTAAACCAATGAGCTTTCAGGGTGTGCAGAGACTAGAGAAGGTCACCACTGGGTTTTCAGATCTGCTGTAACATAGCCCCCCAGATGGGTAGCTTATAAGAACAGATGTGCACTTTCTCACAGTTCTAGAGGCTAGTAATCCCAACTCAGGATGTCAGCAAGATAATGTTCTCTCTGAAAATGTTAGGGAAAGACCCATTCTTGTTTCTTTCAGCTTCGAGTATTCCCTGTTGTCACTTGGCTTGCAGCTGCAAATTAAACCCTTCCATATGAAGCTGTCTTTCCTCTGTCTGTCTTTCTGTCTGTGCCTCTTCTATGTTTCAGGGCATCACTTGGATCACCTAGGACTCATCCTACTCAAATATGAACTCATGTTATTTAATAACAGTTCAAAGACCCTATTCCTAACCAAAGTCACA
>NW_022103915.1:81769172-81770927 GCF_000313985.2 Echinops telfairi | reverse complement strand
GCTTACTTCACTTAGCATGATTTTCTCCAGTTCTTCCCATGCGGCTATTTGCTTCATGTGTTCATCCCGTTAGCAGTGGACTTTAATGGACATGCCCAGAGATCATGGTCAGGGGCTTTTATAACTGCCTGCCCTTCATAGATATGAAATCCCACCTAGATAGGCGATCTTGCATCCTAAAGAAAAAAGTGTGATCACAGCTATGTTTACTAATCAGACGTACATCCATAATGCTCTTTAAAATAGACACTTTTGAGGGGTGACCAGTACTTATCCATCAGTAAGTGCAGATAATATTCTAAGTCAATCATTCATCAATATATTCCTGGAACTATCACAGCAGGCATTGTATTATTCTTAGCTCCATTATCCAGGGGAACCATATATATGACCATATAAATACATAATATATATCATATGTGACATATAATATATCTGATAAGTTCCTATAGTTCAGAGAATTTGCCACTTTGGTTTCTTTTTTTAATGTGTGTGGGCTAGCCATTTCCAAATATAAAGAAAAAGCAATCATTAGCAGCTTGAAGACTCTCAAAACCCGTATATGTTCTTCTAATCAGGTCAGGGGAGTTGCTTCCAGTTCCTTCCACCTCACAGAACTGTCACAAGGCCGATCATTCCTTTGGAGCGGGAACATCCAAGGGCCATCAGGTTGTGAGCCTGGGGCTGCAGAAGGTAAACTAGTGTCAGCGAACATATCATGTTGCAAAGGTATCATAATAATTGTATAGACAGCAAAGGACCGCGGTTCACTCTCCTGCAGCAGCAAATACACAAGGTAAATGCAAACCAGCCATTGTCACCTACTCAGACTGGGAACCGGCAGTGAAAATTCCAAAGCGGTTCATTGTAAGCATTTTTAAATAAGCCCACTAGGCTTACATTAGATTTAAGAG
Source organism: Echinops telfairi (assembly GCF_000313985.2). NCBI lineage: Eukaryota > Metazoa > Chordata > Mammalia > Afrosoricida > Tenrecidae > Echinops > Echinops telfairi. Next base: position 81,770,013 of record NW_022103915.1, on the reverse strand, counting down.
AAAAGAGAAAATCGTGTGGCTCGACTGTCAGGAATGTTAACACTTTCTGATGCAGGAGAGAGAAATCACCACCCAATTCTAAAGCTGATCATTAATGTATTATCATCTTATTTTCATTTTGTAAAATTCATACGGCCAATATGGGTATTGCTTTTCCAAATGTTCAAAAAGATGTTCTAGAAAAATATCTGAAAACATGTCCCTGTGTGTGTCTCCCCCCAGCCCCAACATGCCTTCATGGCTAGAGGTACTGCTGAGACAGAATGGGATTTGGGAGAAGCCTGTTTGTTTCTGGAGTACCCGGTGCTGATCAAAAAGAATCAAACAGAAATGAAACCCGTGGCAAAACTGTGAGACCTGATTTTTTTTCCAGAAGTTTATTTTGATTGTATTATGTGTGATGCTGGTGAGGAATAAGACAGACATGAAAGGGTTCAGGGATAGATTTTAGAACCGAGTGATGAGCAAAACTGACAATTCATATTCTTATCTGATCCTTTTGAGCCTTTCAAAATAGAGCGTTCCCTGAATTCTCTGACATCTTCACCTCGCATCTTACCCCAGACTTAGAGATTCTGAGAAACATAAAAGTTGAAAATACAAACAAGAAAAAATGTTTCAGCCGCCTACCGGGGCAAAAACATATCCAGTCTTATTTAGTCGAGGTTGCAGCCTCGCTTTAAGAAAAGGTGGTTGGCTCCACAAGAGTATTTGACCTAAAAATCTAAGTATCATGAAGAAGGACCTGGTGCAGAATGGACATGCTAATACTGAGACGGAGCTTGCCTTTGTTAGCTCCAGGTCAAAATGCAAAGCCAAGGCAGGGAAGGTATCTGTGCTG
>NW_022103915.1:81767532-81768566 GCF_000313985.2 Echinops telfairi | reverse complement strand
TATGGTGGCTTCCTGGAACAAGGCAGACACTGTTTCTGGTGAAATTGTATGCCCCTTCTTTAAAGCATTTGATCTTCTCCAGACACAATCTCAGAAAAGAGCTAAATAGCCTGTGAATTGGAATCACGAACCAATACTGCAAAGGATCTCACACAGGCCACCCAGGGCTATCGCTTGATGCTGCACGGGCTGGTATAGAACTTTAGCATTAGCTATCATTTCAATACAGAGAAAAGACTTAAAAGGTATTACTGCCACTGATACAGAGTTTCTGACCTACCTTTTAATGCACTGTGCTATTTAGAGCACTATTTGGAAGACTATAAGAGAAATGGATGAGGAAAGAAGCTAGGAGGGGCAGTGGCTTTAATTTTCATTTCTTCTAACCTTGATTCTGACCTAGAATTCCAAGTCTACACATCACTCTAGCAAGGTGAAAATAATTGTGAAAGTGCTTGTCTTACCACTGTGCATGACCAGACTGCTTTCTACAAGTGGGGCTGGGGGACAGGGAAGAGCAGCCTGTCACTGCACGAAGCTCTGACCATCCGAGTTGTGTGTCAGACCGATGGTACCCAAGTCCTTCAGGACATCGGGTGGATGAGCCCGTTAGCACACTGCCGAGCTGGGAACTGCAGTTGCTGTGAGTGTGAGCTCCATACTGATTCCACTGAGATTTGACCTTGCAGGAGGGGAAAAACAGGAATTCCAGGTGAGAGAGAACCTTGGCCTGCTTTTCCTGTCCCTTCTTCTCAGTGCTATATTTCTAAGAATACTGATCCCTCTCCTTTTTTTCTGATGAGAGAAAAGACATAGTTGTCTTTCATTTGCGTGAATGAAAGACATACAACATGAAAACCCACTAAAAACCATGGTCTTTACCTCCTGCATGGGGGAAAGGGGAGGGGGAAGGGAAGGTGGGGGGGAAGGAAGATGAGCGGATTCCGGGAACCCAGGAGGCAAGAGAATTTTGGGAATGATGAGGGCAACAAATGTATAGATGTGCTTTACACAATTGATCTATGTATTGTGAT
>NW_022103915.1:81766568-81767432 GCF_000313985.2 Echinops telfairi | reverse complement strand
TTCTTCTCAGTGCTATATTTCTAAGAATACTGATCCCTCTCCTTTTTTTCTGATGAGAGAAAAGACATAGTTGTCTTTCATTTGCGTGAATGAAAAACATACAACATGAAAACCCACTAAAAACCATGGTCTTTACCTCCTGCTAACGTTAAAAATGGAATGCAGGTAGTTCTTTGTAATAATGACTTGCTTGGCCCACATGGGGGCAGTACTAGGTAGTCAAACCATCCAGGAACTTTCCGTGTGGTGCAGAGCCTGGCAGGAGACACATTTTGAATGCATGAAGCAGAAGCAGGGTAGTTTTTCATAAGCACGGGATTCTTTAAAGCCAATCATTATAGTGTTCTAAATGTTCTTGCTGAAGGAATTACGAAGGAATGATGTCTACCAAATTTCAAGCTGCTGATGCAACCAATTGCCGGGGGGTGTTAGGGAAAATTTTTGATTGCTAACTCCAGTTAGGAGGACTACTTTTAACACACACACACACACACACACACACACACACACACACACACAAAAGACAAGCTCACACACAAACTGTTTTAATCAGATTCTCAAACCACAAGCTACGTTTATTTGAGACGGCAACAGAGTACCTTAGGTACAGATTTTCAATTTCTTATTTTATTGAAAGATGACTTAGTTTGGCGTATATTTCCAAATAAAATAGTTATAGGGATGTAAGAAAAATAAGTGTTTAGTTATAGCCAAAGGGAGTTTATCACTACATTGCACCACAGGGGTTATTAGCAACTTGAGGACATCAAATAGATTTCTCCTTTGGATGGATCTCTTTCAAGTTACAATAGCTACATAAACAAATATTGGCACATTACTTATTAAACTCATCTGAGCCAGTAA
>NW_022103915.1:81759885-81765386 GCF_000313985.2 Echinops telfairi | reverse complement strand
CCTTGGACAATACACGCTCTCTTTGCTGGTATGGCTCCCCTGTGTTAATGAGCATCTGGAGACGTGCATTGAAGACGCAACATTGTGATAAACAACAAGTTAGTATTTTTAACAACCTCAGACTTTTGCCTGCTGCATTTTAATTTTTCTCTCCTCTAAAGTATCAAGTCGGCCCTATAACACGGGCGTATTGTTTCAGATTACCTTTAGAGAGGAGAAGACAGGCCTAAGTTGAATTTATCTTTTCCCTTGTCAGGTCCCTTAGGGCATCCACTTAAAGCACTGTCTTCTCTGCTTTCTGCCCGGGCAGCAACCGATTCCCACCTCTTCCCACCCCCATTTCCTTCTTCCTCCTAGTTCCAACTGGATCATTAGTAAGAAAGAGGAATAAGTAAGAGGAGGAAGACCAAAAGGTAATTAATGCACAAAAATGCAGCTGCAAATGAGTTTCTGAAATAAATTATTAACGTTCTCTGTAATAGTTCTGCACTGATACCGGTCTGTGTCGGGGGATCGGTTGCGAGAACTGCCTGGCTGCCCAGCAGCAAATCCTAGGTAGAGACAGGACCTCATTGCACTAGACTGTGTTGCGTTAACATGATATTTTTCCCATTTACCAGCAGCCTGCCTTTAGCCAACAGCATTTTAAATATGTGTGGCTTTTAAAGTTTATGGCAGGTGGAGGAGGCATGGAGGACGAGGGCATTTGCAATAAAGGAGATTGATGCCTTGTGTTCAGGATCTTCTGGTGTTAGCTTCCTAAACTACTGAAGCCAAGACAAAAGCTATGATGATTCTGGAGAAAAAGATACCCTCCCAAACCCCAAATCTTTCTGTTTGCTATTTCGCTTATATGCGAGGGAGACAAGTCTACTGGTTTGTGTAGGGGAGGTTGAAGTTGGGGGTGGGGGGAGGTGTCTACAGGATAAGAAGAGATATAAGCCTTTGTCCTTTCCACAGAGCCCTGGGCTGGCAGTGGCCTGGCAGCAAAGAGGCTGGATTAGCAGCACCTGGCTCCATGTCTTCAGTCTGCTCTAAAGCCAGATTACAGACCACACATTTTATCGTTCCCTTTGCTCAAATCAAATGTTATCAGGAAAGCTGCTTTTCTTGACCTCTGAGGAGTGCGGCTGGAAGGTAAACCTAAGCATTATATGGAAAAAATATTTTTAGTAACAGAAAGCTAGGATGCCGTTTCTGTGTTCAAAGATGCTGGCTCCAAATGGCGGAGCAATGATTGTTTCCACTTAAAGTGATTGATATGTCTACACACACTTGAGGGATAGAATTTCATTTCCTATTCTTTCTGCGGGGACTGACTGAATGCAGTAGGGAGCACATTTGTGTAACTCCGTACCATTTCCCTTCATGAACACGTTGCGGGGAGGCTAATCTATGTGGGGAGAAATTGTGGGTGTTAAATAAAGCGAACAAAGATAGAAGACCAAGATGAAATTTCTATCACAGAAGAGTGCTCAATACTTTACAATAATTGGGTTTTTATTTTTTTTCAGCTTACTGTTCAATAACAGTGAAATGTTTCTATTGGCTCACTTTCAGAAGTATTTATTTTAAAATGACTTGTAATGATTAATCACAAGGGGGAAAAAGGGGGTGGTGTAAAAGGCAACCTTTCAAAATTCAATTATTCCGTAATAATACTTAAGAATTAATGTTTCTATTTTGTGTGGTGTTGGAAGCCTTGAAACATGTTACCAAGTATCCTACAGCTGATTTTAGAAGAGAAAATTAAGAAATCCAAACTCTAATTCGGGGTCAAACATAAGGGAAAACAATCTAATGAGCTCCTGACAATGTAATGGTCTTTCATAAAACCAGAAATCCTCTGCATCCTAAAACTCTGTTCGCTCTCAAATCTGTTTTGCTCTAATGCTGTTTGGTTACCACCTAAAGCCATTATTTCCAGCAGAGTTCCAGAAATCTTCAGCTGTGTAGGCGGTCCCAGTAAATTTAGCAGCCAAGCCACATTTTGACATGTTAAGAATAGGCGTCCATAAATCTTCTTCAGCGTCCCCTGAGAAGATTAAATCTTTCCTTTCAAGAATCCACTAAATTTCAGGAAATGCTGTAATATAACAAATCACTTGTAGACAGGGCCGAAGAAAGAAGAGAAGATAATGGAATTCCTTTGCCCGTGAACTAAAGCAGTTGAGAGAAACTTCTGGAAGTTCTATTCCAACTACCAGAAAAGAGAGAGGGCCCGGGGGTGAGTCAAGTCAACCTGCTCGCAGTAGCATTGGCACCTTAACATGGGGGTGTGGGAACCTCCCAAGAAGAACACTGTCTTCAAGTGGATTTTCTGCTGATCTCTTTCAAATAGATGCCATCAAGCAGCTGCTAAATAAAAGGGGAGCTTCAGGTAACCCAAATGTCATCATTCATTTTTACACATAGTGGGAAATAAGGGATCAGAGCCATTTTCTTTGTCTTCCAAGATGCTCCAAAATATATTTCCTCAACTTTCTCTGAATATGAAGGGCTCATTGAATCCAATAATTCAATGTGCATATGAAAAACTTAGGTAGTTTAGCACATGAAAAGGTTGGACCACAGATTGCTCCCAAGTAGCCAAAGTGGTACTTACCCCAGAATCCTGCAATGGGATTGACCCCACATCACCATTCCTGTATCACTACTCTCTAACCCTTCCAAGTGCCTAAAAAGGAAGCCTAATTGGTTGAACAAGAATCATGGCCTCTCCCACTGCCTGAAGATGAAATCAGAAGAACACACGGTCAAAAGTCTCACATTCGAAAGTGAAAAGCAGTTTTATAAAAAATAAGGGATCTTAGAGAGCAAGAAACAAAGTTACTGGAAAGGAAAACTAATTCCTTTAGAGAACAACCTTTGCTGTGCAGTCCTTGTTGAGTTGAAAAGTTGACTTCATTGATTCTCCTCCCCTATACCATTTCTTCCCTGAAATTAAAAAAAAGGCCCTTTCATATTTCAGAAGTATAACTTATATTATAATATATGGAACAGGTCGAAAGAGCAGGTCTGGGAAACAATAGGGCTTGTCTGATAGGTGCACGCTTGCCCCAGCCTCCTTCAGAAAGAGTGAGCAGAGCCTTGCCTGCATCCGAGACTCTTATTTTGCGACACGGCTCTGTGTGCACAGAGAGACACAGGACCGCTGTGTTATCTCTTTCTTGTGCTGTTGCATGCCTATCTTCCAACTTTACTTTAAAGGAGATAATATTGCTATTTTAGATTACTCTGTTTCCAGGCTCTCTTTAGCTGAGATTGATTGGCACAACTCTTCGTTAAAAGTCCCCCAAAGTGTGGTTATGTTGTGACCCTCACCAGCTGAAGTCTCAAAATTACTTTCTCAGGATATCACTTTGAACAATAAATGTTTTTGCTTCTCTCCAGTGACCTCTAACCCCATAGGCCAGCTTGACTCATAAAAAAAGAAAAAAAAGCCAGCAACTTCAAGAATTATTTCTTGAGAAAATATGAGGGGACCTCAAAAAGTACTGCTATTGCCGTTCTAAATCCTACATGCGGGGAACAAGCCTGCAAACAAACCTCCTTCAGCTCGTCCTGAGCTCAGTGTATGACGCCGACAAGCTCTCTCAGTAACACACTTGTCAGACGCTCATTAGAATGCTTCCAATACAGGGCCAATCAATCAAAACAGTGGATTCCTCGAGGTTCTGCTGGGTAAGTTGAATGTAAGGCAGAGAAATCAGCTCATGAAGCTATGGCAACTGTTTGGGGGAATTCTAAAGGGGTAGGTAACCTTGATAGATTTTCTTGAAAAATATAGGGTGTTCATGCATATGTATTAGAAAATAATTTGAAGAAAATTAGGAACTGCATTGATGAGAAAAAGGCAAAAAACTTGCACAGAGGTGTTTTTTTTTCTTGTCACAACATTGTAGCCAATCATTTTTCAAGGTAACAAGGACTGTCCTATGATAATTGCATTAGGAGACGTTCCCCCATTCACCCTAGAGGTCTCATCTTGCCCCTTCAGACTTCTTTTTATTCCCCAAATTTGACATAATGGACACAATTTGAATCCCTTCTCACAGCTTGATGAGAATGCCAAAACATCTGTTCTGATATGATATAAATCCAGTGCAGGATTCTTTAAAGAAGGTTTCAATAAATGAAAACATACTATTAGAAGGGTATCAACCTGGATGGGAGGTATGTTGAAGAACTACAGCTTCACATCTTGATATCATTTTTGTTTAACGAAAGTGTCCAATATTTTATAGGGATATTATTTAATGTTTTGGCCATGTAAATCATGAACTATATAATTCAATAGTTTAAAAATATGAAAAATATGAAAAAGATTTATGAGGTCATTACCACAATCCATTTAGAACATATTCTTCATTCTTCTACCAATCCCCCGTGGCCTCTCCTGCCATAACCCCGAGGAAAACAATTAATCTGGTTGCTGTTTTTATGTGGTCCCTGTCCTGGCTTGAGTATAGAGAAAACCATACAAACCAACCAGAACAAAATAAACTCAGAAACATTTCAGTCCAAGAGAAATGAAAAGATAATAGAATCTAGAACAAATTAAAAATTATCCAAAAGGGAAAACAAGTATGGTAAATTTGAACCGACCTCTAGCTGCAGTAATCCACTTTCCAATGTACTATGTCTGAGAGCAGGACTATTCACATGTCTACTCAATAGTCTGAGGAATTTCAGTGGCTTAATTCACATAGGGATACTGCAAGTAGATTTTTAGCTTTTCCTGTAATCCATAGGCTTCTGCAAACTCAGTGCTGAGAATTTAAGCTCTTAAACAATTTCCTCCTCTGATCTTGGATCTTATTATTTACAATCCTTGAATTACACAGGTTGCTGTGATCCTTCTGTGTGAACGTACCTGAATCTCACTTAGACTGCTGCTTGTGTTATGAAAAGTCTTTAAGACCCCAGGTCCTATTCTTTCTGATATCCAAGCAATGTCTGAGTTCTTCACCGCACTTTATAACCATAATTTTTCACTTATCCTCATACGTTTCAATTAAGAAAAAGTATCTCTGTCCCACTCATTTTGATGTCATTTACCTGTATTCAAGATATGTTTGTTAAATAGATGAATGAATGAATGAATGAATGAATGAATTTACTAACAGTTAAATGAAAAAATTAGCTTATAGATAAATAAATACGTTTATCTAGCAATTCAACTCCTTTAGAATGTTTAACTTTCTAAGAGATCTTAGAAACCATCTCATCTAACCTATCATATAACGTATGTTTGAGTGCAGATGCTGGAAGAAGGATAATTACTTATCTTACTTGCATATCTAGGAAGATTTAGAGTAGAAAATCAAAGTGAGCTGTTCTAGCTCTAAATCCAGTACTTTACCATTATACCAATCTGGTAATTAATGGCAGCTTTCAAATGCATGATATCTCCAAGGAATATGTATTTGGAGCTGTTGTTTTGAGAGATAATTGTGTCAATTGAAAATCAAGTTAAGTATAAAGGAATGATGGTAGAA
>NW_022103915.1:81757415-81759719 GCF_000313985.2 Echinops telfairi | reverse complement strand
TAACTCCATTTATTGACAAGATTGGTTAAGTTATGAAGTGTGTTAGTCTGGGTAGATTAGAGAAACAAATTCATAGACACTCATATGTATGTAAGAGAGAACTTTATATCAAAGAGCAATTGTACATTAAGAAAACATCCCAGCCCAGTCCAGATCAAGTCCAAAAGTCCAATAGTAGCCCATATGTCTGATACCAAACTATAAAGTCCACTTCAGACTCATGCAACACATGCAATGATGCCGAATTCAGGAAGATCACAGGCCAGTGATTGGAAATCTTGTGGATCCAGTGTCAATAGAAGCATCTCACCACTGTCAGGGGTCTCCACGTGGCTCCTCTAGCTCCAGGGTTCTGCTCCCATTAGCATAGCCCCACCTGGCTTGTCAGCAGGAAGAGGAAGCAGAGAGGCATACAGTAGTTCCTAGAATCCTCAGGAGAATGCCATGCCCACACAGAGGCTATGACCGGATTGACAGGCTAGACTCCACCCCTTCACACATTGACAGATTATGTAACTGCCATGTGGAGCTTTAGAGTTTTTCATTCATTTATTTTTAGGACATGGGTGTAAGCTTCTTGTGGCTTTCACTCTTGCCTTCAAGCCTAAGCCAGTTGCCCCTACTCCGAGCAGTGGTTTGCTCTCTAGAACCTAGAGAACAGCCTCAAGAACTCTTTCTGAAGTGTCCAAAATCACCCTCCTGCAAGAGCCGTGCCCGGGGTCTGCACTTGCCCCGCCGCCTCTCAATTAAAAGACTTCTCTGGCCTGTCACATTTCATCTACTAAAGACGCATCAATTTACTTTATATGCTGATGACTCACAGTTGTCTATTTCGGGACTGCACCTCATTGCAGAGCTATAGACCCATATAAAATATATTCTAATGGACTCCTTTGACTGGGTGTCTCACAGACTATTCAAATTCAATAAGTGTAAATTGCAATTGATGACCAAATTGACTTTTTATATCCTGATCCCTAGCCAGAAATCCAGATCTCATCCTAGAATTCCTCTTCTACTTCATCAACCATACTTGGTTTGTCACAAAATCTTACGGATTTTACTTCTAAAACACAGAGACTAAAATTTTTCTCACAATCTCACTGTACTCCCCTCCGTCATCTGCAGTTTTGCAGTGGTATTTTTCCCAGCCCATTGTAAGGATACTGTGAATTGCTGAATGTGTCTATTATAATTATGAATGCTGGAACCGGGAAAATAGCCATTGGGTAGATTCAGGGATCCACTGAACATTTGTCAGACAGACTTGAGCTGAAAGGCCATTGATCATTTGACCTCCATAAACTCATATTATGATTGGCGAACTAAAGTAATATTTAGAGTTTCCTAAAATAATGGCCCCTCCTTTATCTGTCAGTTTGTCATATTGCAGTGGTTGTGTGTTCCTGTGATGCTGCGAATTATGTCACCAGTGTTTCAAAGGCCAGCAGCGGCACCCAATGTGAACAGGTTTTAAAAGGGTTCTCACATTAAGAACAGACTACATAATACAGGGAGTATAAACAATCCTGAGGAGAAAACAACAGGACCAATGGTTTCAAGGTGGACAGGGCAAAGGAGGAGGTGGGAGAAAGGGAAGGGGGAGCCAACAAACCCAGGGACAAGGGAACACTAGGAGCTCTAAATTCAATGGCCAGGAGGGCATAGAATAGCTGGTGGGATTTGATCAAGTGCAATGTAGCCGAGAAGAAGTACAGAGAGACAAATGAAGGTCGAACATGATAGTGGGACAGGAGGAAAGTAAAAGGAAATAGAGGAAAGTACTAGTAGTCCAAAGACATTTATAGTGGTATAAACATAGGCATGAAACATGTAAATATATAAATATATAAAGATATGGATATAGGTCTATGTACATATATTTATATGCTACGTATTAAGGTAGCAGACAGACATTGGGCCTTTACTCAAGTACTCCCTCAATGCAGGAACACTTTGTCCTGCATCACAGCATTCTGTGATGCTCACCTTCCCAACACCAACACAATTGCTGAAGACAAAATGGCTGTATAAGTTAATGTGGTGAAGAAAGCTGATGGTGCCCAGCTGCTAAAAGATATAGCAATTGGTTTCTTAAGGGCTTGAAATTAAACAAGCAGCCATCTATCAGGGAGGCAACAAAGCCCACATGGAAGAAGCACACCAACCCTTGTGATCATGAGGTGTTGATGGTATCAGGTATCAGACATCAGAAGACCCAATACAAACAACCATTTAGATGTGAATGAAGGGGGTTGGAATGAGGACCCAAAGCCCATCTGTACACACACAATTGGATATCTC
>NW_022103915.1:81732134-81756784 GCF_000313985.2 Echinops telfairi | reverse complement strand
GACTGTCACTTCTGAGGGCAACAACGGAAAACCTCATGGACAGAATGGAAACATTGTCGGATACTGAAAACCTTATGAAAAGACACGGAACATGGTTAGAGATCTGATCTGTGGAATGGCATTAAGAACATCATACATGAAGAAAGCAAAAGGTCATTAAAAAGGCAGGAAAGACATAAAAGACCAAAGTGGATACCAGAAGAGAGTGTGAAAATTGCTCCTAATCATACAGTAATTAAGGCACATGGAAGAAACCATGAAGTCAAAGAGCTGAACAGAAAATTCCAAAGGGTAGCTCAAGAAGACAAAGTAAAATATCGAATGAATTGTGCTAAGACCTAAAGTTTCGAGAACCAGAAAGGACGAACACACCCAGCATATATCTGAAACTGAAAGAAGTCAAGAAAAGGCCAGGCCTTGAGTTGCAATATTAAAACTGTCTGTGGGCAAAATACTAAACGATACAGGAAGCATTAAAAGGAAATGGAAAGAATATACAGAGTCATTGTCCCAAATAAAAAACTCATTGACATTAAATCATTTCAGGAGGTAGCGTATGAGTAAAAACCAATGTACTGAAGGAAGAAATTCAAGCTGTGCTGAAAGCATTATCCAAAAGGAAGTCTCAAGGAATTGATGGAAAATGTTTCAGCAAGCTGATGCAGCACTGGAAGCACTCACTCATGTAGGCCAGGAAACTTGGAAGACAGCTAGTTGGCCAATTGACTGGAAAAGATCCATATTTGTACCCATTCCAAAGAAAGGTGACCAACAGAATGGGAAAATTGTAGAACAACATCGTTAATATCACATACAAGTAAAATTTTGTTGACAATCCTACAATAATGGGTGCAGCAGTACATTGACAGGGAGATGCTACATATCCAGGCCAGATTCAGAAGAGAACGTGGAACAGAAGATGCCATTCCTGATGGCAGATGGATATTGCTTCAAAGTAGAGAATACCAGAAAGATGTTTATTGTGTTCCAGTGCCTCTGATAAGAATTCGACTGTGTAAACCATAATAAGCTATGGATAGCCTTGAGAGGAATGCAAAATCTAGAAGAACTCATTGTGTTCCTAAGGAAACTGGGTAGGGATCAAGAGAGAGTTGTACAAAACAGCAAGCGCGTACTGCATGGTTTTGAATCAGGAAAGGTTTACACCAGGGTTCTATCCTCTAACTATACTTATTAATAGTCTGAGCAACGATGAGAGTCAATGTATGAGTAATTGCATATGAGTAATTCTCGTATGAAGAGGAATGTGGCATCAGGACTGGAGGAAAGCTCCTAAACAATATGTGATCCAAAGATGACACAACGTTGCGTGCTGAAACTGAGGACTTGAAGCACTTGCCGAGGAACACCAAGGTTGGCAGTCTTCAGTATTGATTACACAACTTAATGTAAAGAAGACCCCAATTGTTCACAAGTAGATCAGTAGATAACAGCATGATACATGGAGAAGAGCTTAAAGTTATCAAGGATTTTGTCTTACTTGGATCCACAATCAATGTGCATGGAAGCAGCAGTAAAGAGGATCAAGGAATGCATTGTATTGGGCAATTCTGCTGCACAAGATCTCTTTAGCATATTGAAATGAAAGGATGTTATTTTGAGAACTAAGGTGGTTGGACATTGAATAAATAATACCAAAGAATAATCGACGAGATTGAATTATGGTATTGGAGAAGAATAATGAAACAAAAGTGTCTTGGCAGAAGTGTCGTCTGAGAGCTCCTTAGAAAACAAGGCTATTGAGACTTCATCTCATATACTTTGGACCTGTTGTCAGGAGAGACCAGTCCCTGGAGGAGGACATCATGCTTGGTGAAATAGTGGGGCAGAGAAAAAGGGGAAGATCTTTGACAAGATGCATTGGTGCAGTGGCTGCATAAATGGGCTCGAATATAAGAACACTTGTGAGGACAACACACGATTGCTTATTGCTTCATTCTCTTTTCCACAAGGTTGCTGAGGTTGTTTATTGTGTTAACCTGGCCGATAAGCACATGTCGGGTTCATTGAAGGGCGGAGAGATAAATGGCTAGGTGAGCTTCGCCTTTCGACTTCTCGGGTCTCTTGCTTTGTGATGGTCAGACCAGGGTGCAACTGCCTTAGGCAGTTCCCTGCTTCAGCTTGCAAAACTCACTTCCTGCAAGACGTCCCTGAGGAGAAGCCACATAGATTTACCCGGATGCAGCCCTGGGCGCTGGAGCAGCCATGTGGAGACCCCCCGCCAGCGCTGAGATGCTTACACATTCACTGATTTGGCTTTCTTCCTGCAGTTGGTGTCATAGTGTGTTTTGTGAGATGGAGGAGGACTTTGTGGATTGGTGTAAGACATATGGATTAATGGGTTAATGTTGGACTTGTGGGCTTGGGCAGCACTGGATTGGATGTTTTCTAGATGCACACTTAACTTTTATATAAAAGGTTATATAGAAAGCTCTTTATATATAAAACTCTTTCTTATACACGAGTTTCTGTGGATTCGTTTCTCTAACGTACCCAGACTCACACAGTTGCCAGGAGTTAGAACCAACTTGAAGGCACCTAACAACAACAGCAGCAGGAGAATTTTCATTTAGAGCCATGCCTATTCATTCCCCTTAAAACTTTATTTCCAGTCCTGCAGTACACAGCCATCTTGCCAAAGACCATCGATTCCTTTGGGGGAGTTTATAACTTAGATTAACAGTGCGCTTTTTTGGCAGCCTATTGAAGTACTTCCACAAGGGAACCTCACCTTCCTTTCCTTCAAGGAGCCGTGGTTTGTGAACCCCCCCCTATTTCAGAATCAGTCAAGGCACTTTAATGCTCTGTCTTGTTGATCCACATCAGTTTCATTTTCACGTTACCTAGAGCCCATCTGCTTATAGAGGTCAAGCATGAATTCAGTACTCTTCCCATCTCATTTACGCCTAGGGGTACTATGATCAACCTGCAGCCAACACTATTGTCTCTCTGAGTGGGATTTTCTGAATACTGCGTGGACCCCGCCGTCTATAAAGGTGATCTCACGATTACGTCCTTTTGTCATCCAAATGTCTATTCTTATTACCTTCCAATTTGCCCTTCATGAAATGAAAGTGCTCTTTCTAAAGTGGAGGGCGGAGCTAGACCCTCTTGATAGCACTCCATCAACGATGGGTAGAATCAAGCTCATTGTCAGGGAAGTCGTGCCCTTCTATGTGTTTCCACTCCAGTTTGGGTTTGTTGTACCTCTCTCTACTCAGAACTTTCTATGCCTAACTCACCTTCACCTTTCTGTAATATTCTGCCCCGCTACAAACTGACTCCAGTCCTGATGACTCACCATATTGTTTGATTTGTCTTTCTACACACGAAGTTCCTGCTGTCTTCAGTGCCCTTTGAGTCTTTGGCCAGCTTTGTTCCCACTTGGCTTAAGTATAGCTTTCTTTTAATGTTTTCTGATTTCTTCAACAGTTTTCCTTCTTCGTGATACCTTGTTTATTCATTGGATATAGTGCCTATTCTTCTGCACTGCAATTATTGCTATTAGTGCAGATCAAATTTTTTCTTGACCATTTATTATTCAGTTTTATTCCCAATACCTAGCAGAGCAGCTGGCTCATGATAGGTCAAGTGATCATTTTTGTGACAATGAATGATTTGGGAGTAACTTGTTGCCATCCCAAATGATATGCATCAGGCTCTAATTGATTCCTGAACTAGTCCTCTACTTTGAAAGACTTGGTTTTTCTATAATAAGATGAAGGAGAAACATTTTGAACCTGCTAGTAGTTTTGGAACTGTGAGAGTTCTTAGCGGACAGATTATGCCTATTTATGAACAAAAATCTTCCTCCTACCATCTCTTACCTATAAATCTTGTAGCAGAGGGATAAGTGAAATCGTCAACATATGTGTTCTGTTAAACCTGGCTAAGCTCGTGCATCTGGGGCTTTCTGGTAAAGGAAGCCATCATCCTGTGGCCACAACTTCCCTCATCAGTGGGTATCATATGCTATTCACCTGTCAGGTAAATGGTCTAAATTCACTAGAATTCTATATCAACATAAGGAGTGACAACTAGAGGTTGAGGAAGAGAAAGAGGAGTTAGTCCATCAGTTTAAGCTTGAGTTCAGAATCCTAAAAACAAACAAAATACTTTGTTAACAGGTTTGGTCTGGGGAATTAGATTCACTGTGAAGACTTTCTCACCTAAAAAGCAGTGTTTGTAGACATCGGTAATTGCTAGACTTGAGGAAAAAAGGCTAGTCTTACAAGAGATCTGGGAAAAGGTCATTGTAATGAAAGTAATATTCTCTCTGAAAATTGACTCACACCAGCAACTAAGCCACTCCCCATTCTTTCTACACTATCTTAAATAAGTTAATTGAATGATGCTGCCACCCCTTTGAATGAATTTGTCAAGGACCTTGTAGAGAAACAATTTTTTATCAAATACTTTCAGGGAGGAAAAAATATTTCTCTACCTTGACCTTTTGTGGGTTAATCAGCCTTATGCTGGTTTGAGAAGACCTACTCTTTTCATAATACTTACAGGCAACACAAAGCTGGACCATTGGAAATGCAAGGGTCATTCTGGGTCCTAAACCAACATATGCATTTTCAAAAATTTGATAGCTGTTTGTTTTGCTTACACTAAACCACAATTCAATTGGCAAGTAGAACATTAAAATTTCATTTGGAGATTGTATTTTGTTTTCATTTGGGACTGTAAAAACAGTCACACACAGAGATGTTATTTCAAACTAAGTTACCACTGGCTTTAAAATATCCACTACTTTTATGTCAGCACCTAAATTAATAAAAATGGAAAATCTAAATCACATTTGCTTAGATTGCCCATCCAGAGTCCTATATAACATTCCCACAAAGTAGCGCTTGTAATGTTGCCTGCCAAAGAAGAGAAAATGACGTGGGTATGAGTCTCAAGTCCCCAGTCATCTTGAGGTTGCTTTGGTAATCTTGTTCTTATATGCACCTTGGAAAACTATGGTCTGATAAAAAGCAGGCGCATTCCTCAAAGAATTTTCATCAAAACTACAATTTAGAAAATCTTTTCAAGGCTATTTTCACGACAACCTTTTGGTACAAGAAACAATTCAAAACCTGTTCACAGCCCTAGCAGCAGAAGTGTGTCCTGACCCTTTGAGCCAGAACTGGGAGGGTCATTCTAAATCAAATCCATTCTTTGCCACTGAAATCCCCCTGTAAAGCTTTCTTTCTCCTCATCTGCTAAATTGTATCATCTTAACCACTCAAGACGGCTTGATACAGTGTTATGACTCATAAAGAAATTTAAATATGAGACATAATTTTAAAGAAAGTGTTGAGTATGAGTCTGTTTTCTACCCAAAAATATAAAATGATGTTGAATTCTAGATTGTCTTTTTTCTTCTGTAAAATAATAGTTGCTGGTTAAGGCGGTGAGTTTAGGGGTAATTTATCACTCCTTATTCTAAACGGTCTGCAGTGTTTTGTTATCTGTATAATCAAAATAAATTGTAAAGGTCAAAAACAGTAAAGTACCTTTTCAGCACATGGGTATTGAATTTTTTTTCTAAACCAGGCTATGTAGTTGATAATAAGCTGACCGCAAATACCGAGTAAGAAGAAGAACAGATGAATAAAGATATGATGACTGTTATAGAGTGTGGTAAAGGCAACAAAAATCATGCAGACAGAGGGATGGGTATGCGCTGTCTTAAAGGAAGGGAAACGGTTAAACAGTATTATTGAAAAGCTGAGGTGGAAAACTGTTTCTTTGTTAAACATTAGCCGCAATTATACTTTCAATCGCATCATGATTAAAGGAGATTGCTCCTTATGAGCGGAAATATTTTCCTCCCAAGAAGAGTCAACCTGATTTCCCATATGGGCATAATTCCTAAGAATAAATCTTAAGGAAATATTCTCAACAATGGACATGTGTTGCCCCAGTAAACACAGCTGTCCAGTGTCTGTAGCATTTGAGAGCCTGCATATCTTGTTCTAACCCCATGACACACACAGCCCGCAGCACCATCACCGGATACAGCACTCAGCTATATCTGTATTCCGGTCTGCCTTTCTGTTACTAAGCTTCAAAGAGAGAGGTCTAATTGAAGACCTGAGGTATGTTTGAACCTGTGGTTCCAGATAAGGTTTTCCCTTATCTGAGAGCGAAGGCCCCCCGTCCATGTTGGACTTCGACTGTTTAGCTTGGGTATTCTTGAAGTCTTACATTGAAGCAGCAAAGCAGCCTTGCGAGCCACAGTAATGAGTGCTGGTGGCAGCACGGCTTACAACAGTGTTGAGGAAAAGAAACCGTAATTGTGACAACACTATTGCAGGAAAAAAAAAAAACTTAAGTTATGACTCACGCATCCCCCAAAATGACACGCTACACCTACTTGTTCGATGACTCTGCTTTCTGGGTTCTCTGAGTCAAAGCATTTAAAAGTCAGTCTGCACATTAAAATCCCATGAAATTTAACTTTTGGACATCTTTCCTGCTCAAACACTTTTTAATTAATCTTTTTTAAAATCATTTTATTAGGGGCTCGTGCGACTTTTATCCCAGTCCATACATACATTCATTGTGTCAAGCACATTTGTACATTTGTTGCCATCATCATTCTCAAAACATTTGCTTTCTGCTTGAGCCCTTTGTATCAGCTCCTCGTTTTCCCCCTCCTCCCTTGCTCCCCCCTCCCTCATGAACCCTTGATAATTTATAAATTATTATTATTTTGTCATATCTAACACTGTCTGACGTCTCCCTTCACCCACTTTTCTGTTGTCCATCCCCCAGGGAGGAGGTTATATGCAGATCATTGTAATTGGCTCCCCCTTTCCACCCCACCTTCCGGTATCACCACTCTCACCACTGGTCCTGAAGGGATCATTTGTCCTGGATTCCCTGTGTTTCTAGTTCCTATCTGTACCAGTGTACATCCTCTGGTCTAGCCAGATTTGTAAGGTAGAATTGGGATCATGATAGCTGGGGGGAGGAAGCATTTAAGAACTAGAGGAAAGTTGTATGTTTCACTGTTGCTACCCTGCACCCTGACTGGCTCGTCTCTCCCCGCGACCCTTCTGTGAGGCTATCAAAAGATATAAAGTCTGGGGTCTTAAAGGCTTGTAGATAAACAAGCGGCCATCTAGCTCAGAAGCAACAAAGCCCACATGGAAGAAGGACACCAGCCTGTGCGATCACGAGGTATCGAAAGTATCAGGCATCATCAGAAAAAAAAAAATCTTATCATAGTTCATGAGGGGGGAAGTGCGACGTGAAGATCCAAAGCCCAACTATGGGCAATTAGTTCATCTTTTTAGTGGAGGCGGAGTTATGAACAACTCGATGATTTTCATTAATAACTCCTACATGCAAAAGAAAACTCTCCAAAGTACCATAGGTAAGGTGACTTTTCCACTGTTTCTTTTGAGAATTTTCTAATCCTACAGTTTAGTCCCACTCTCCTCTCAGAGAATATCTGCCACAGAGGAGAAGAACTAACAGAATAAGTTTGGCAAATGGTCCTTTGCCGTTTTCAATCTGTAATATAAAATCAATTGATGTCATTTGCCTTTGGGGAAAAAAATAGGAACATTCTAGATCTAATGTAAGTAAATTACTTTTTAAGAATTAAAATTAGTGTTCCTGTCACATACACATGCCATTGTAAATAATAGCTTTACCGTCAGAAACACAGTAGGTTTGCTGAAAGAATGTTGAACACATTGTTGATTGAACATCTGGGACTACCTGCTTACACATTTTTTAATTCAGAATATTTCAACGAATACCTACAAGAGGCCTTCAAAAAGTTTGTGGAAAACGTCTTTACTTTTAACGCCATTTTTTGATAGATTTCTAGAAGCCTCCTTGTATGTCGTGGGCAGCCCTAACTGTGCTCTGCGTACTGTTATCTAAGCTCACTAACAATCCATTTCCTGGGTCGCGAGTGATGTGGTCCCTTTTGAGAGGTGAAAATTTATATTCAAGCCATGTCTTTTCTCACAAAGTGTGTCTGAGTCTAAAAATTGTGATTCCCTTGGTGATTTTGATAACTCCAGACAAATTTTTGATCAGAAAGTTACCAGCTACTTAAAATTATTCTAGGAATAAGTTAACCTCGCAGTTCCTTTACACACAAAGAGGCTGAGAACTCTGTTACTTATCTGAGATCCAGACAAATGCAGGGTATTAACTCTTGTCCATTCCTCTCCATATCTGACTGTCACGATGATCTCTTCCCTCTAATTGATAGGTTTCTAATTATTTGAACAATTGGCTTTATTTATCATATATTATTTTAGCAATGTCTGTGCAATTACAGCTTTCCATTGACTCTGTCTGCCTAAATGAGCTTTGTACCTATTTTTTCATAAACCTCTGAATGTTATCTCCTAAAGAAATATTCCAGATTTTAGCCATTATTATGAGGAAGTTCTTCTTTCTGCATTACTTTATTCTCAACACATTTCTTTCTACTGTGTCTTTCAGCAGAGGTGAAAACTAATAGGAAACCATAATTTATTGAATGAAAATTGTTCATTTATTTGAGGACAATTAACTAACTCCTTTTTAGTGTTTCATTTTCCAGCTAATTTATCTCAATTACCTTGCTTCTTTATTAGATAACTTGTTGATATATTTTTGACCCAGAATGATTGCCTATTAAAGTAAGATTAATACTTACCATCATTATTTCTCTTTACCAAATATTTTAGATGTTATTCATGAACATCAATAAGAAGTGTGAGAAATAAGACTCACATACCTTGAGTGCCTAGTATGAATTAGGGATGTTCCAGTTATGTAGTTGTATTCAACCATTACAATGGCATTTTGAAGATTGCTTCTGTTATTTTTAACTTTTGAAAATCAAGAGGCCCAGCAAAATGGGATAACTAGGTGAGGGTTACACAGTTACGGAGAGATGGGACAAGATACAAATCCATATCTCCCTGATAACAACCACGTCCAGACCCTTTCCAAACACCATACTCAGTCTCAAAGATAAATGAGCCAACTATTTTCCCTCTTCTGAGTTGAAATGTGGAGCCTGGAAAGGTTAAGCTACATATTTCAAAGGCCGCTTGTAAACCCTGGAGATATGAGTTCCATTTCTGTTTTCTGGACTCGAGGTTTGCCCCCAGTGTGTCCTGAACGCTGAATCTAGGGTAGGACACTGAGCTTGCCCATCTGTGCAGGAGAGCTGTAGCACTCAGGAAAGGTTCCAGATTGACATCTGGCGATTAAAGTTCCCCTAGAGTTCTATAGGATGAGAATCTGGCTTATATTTGCTTTTCCCCACATAGCAGCTCATAATGACTCGTCTGTCACTGCTGTGAAAGTGGTTGGCAGTGCTGGTGGATGCAGGCAGTGAGCTTCACAGAGCCAGAATGCCTCGTTGGTTAAAGGTGAGAGGAGAGGTCCCAAGCATAGCCCCCAATTCCACTTCTTGCTTTGGGCAGTCACTTAACCTTTCTTGGCCCAGTTCTCCCATCTGCAAAATAGAAAAAGGAATTCTCTGGTGAACCTTTCAGGGAAGTGCTGAGACAGAACACATCCACAGTTCACATAGGGTATTTTGGATATAAAAAGGGAAGTGGAAAAGTTTAAAACCACCCTTCAGTGTGGGATCCTTGGTATACCTGCGATTAAATGCACTACTATTTGGCAACTCTGGTGCAGCAAACCTTCACTATGGCATTGACTGTTATGTGGCCAGTCGTTTAGGAATTCTTGAAGCAATAACTGCCCTGGGGAAATTTTGTAGGAAAATAAGAGAAATATGCCAAACAAAAAGATGCATTGGATACTACATTTCCTAGCCCCTCAGCAGGCCCAGAGGTCATATGCTTTGTCTCTTTCATGGTTCCTGTCACGCATTGTATCGTCTTCAAAGCATTGCACCGAAGAGTTTAGAGTCACTAATCACGATATCATTCAAGGCTAAGAGGACATACAAGGAAAGGTGACTTTACTTTAAACTTTAGCTAAAATGACTTTGATGCGCCTCCTGCTTGTTGGACACACTTTATTAGTGCCTGTGTCGAGGTTCCACATCTCCACTCTCCAGTTTCTTCTCTGGGCTCTCTGGATATGTCATCAGCTTGGGTACAATTCAGAGCTTTGCTTGCCTTCAGACGTTCATGTGAAAAGTCGTCATTCATATCAATTTAGGCCTGAGAGAAGCTTTCTTCCTCAATTTATTTCTCCCATGCAGCAAAAGGAAAAGGGCTCACTGTGGGCAAGTCGTGGTTTTACATGGGATTGGTGTTCTGAAGCTTATCGATTTACATATGGAGACTTCAGAGTGAGGAAGGAAAAGAGAAAAGTAAAAGGTGTTTAAACAACTCTATCATTGCCTTGAAAAATGCGAAGGTGTTGTGCATAATCCCCTCCTCAGTGATTGACGATCTTATTCTCTGGCACTTTGCTTGTATGACAATAACAAGAAGACTGCTCCTGACTAGGTTGCTGATGAAAGACATACATCTGGCAAGATGTGAGGCAAGAGTAATCCTGACTGTGATGGTTAAGGTATGTGACCACTTGGCTGAGCCATGATTCTTGGTGGTTTGGCAATTATCGAATGATGTGATTTTGCAGTAATGTAATATTGAACTCACAGTTTTGTAAGGATAAAATTGGGTAGTTTTATGAAAATGTAATTCGATAGCCATGTAATTACATAATTGATGATTATGTAATGATGCAATTGTTCTCTATTTTGTAATCTGGTGTGGTCATCTTCCGTTTTTGTTTAACTTCATATTTTGCATAACAACCTTGTCTTTGGAACCTAACTATATCACTCAGTGAAGGGTGGTGTAACCTGCGACTCAGCGTGCTCTGAACCGGCAGCATTAACATCACCGTGAAGCTGCTGGACAGTCAGTCTGAGGTAGCCCATCAGAATCCTCATTTTAACAAAAAATTCAGGAATTAGTATGTGCCTGTAGAGTGAGAAGCACTAATCTATGACATGGGCTTCCTGACAGTAAGGACGGATTAAGATTAAACTTAAAATACAAATGAGAATGCCGTTTTGTTAGAAAGGGTTCTCTAGAGAAACGAAACCAGGACACCTATGATTGTGTGTGTGTGTGTGTGTGTGTGTGTGTGTGTGTGTATCTATCTATCTATATAGATAGATATAATATATGGATAAATATATACAGCACAAAGGAATATAACAGCTAATTAGTCCACGCAGCAGTCCAGAGGGCTAAGTTAAACTCACTTCCATGGAACAGTTAATATACTGGAAGTCCTTCAACTCACAAGGGCTGCTGGATCCAAGGTCAAGAAGCAGACAGTAGTGTCTTCCCATTGGCAATGCAAGCAGGCCAGCCACAGGCAGCAGGTGGGTCAGCAACAGTCAGCAGCTCAGGAACTTAGCAAAGCAGGCCCGATGGGCTATCAAACTCAAGTAATACCTGACAACAGGATCTGACAGCCTCAAGCTCAAGCAATGTATACACCAGCAGGGTGGCAAACCAGGTCTCAAAGGAAGGTCAAGCACAAGTGACATGATCCATGGGCTGGCTGTCCCACAGGGAGTGTAACTCACAAGTTGAGGCAGAGAACAAGCTAAAGCAGCCGCAAGCTGGTCCGATCACCAGAGAGCAAGAGAGAGGGGGCAGGGCTTGCCAAGCCATTATCTCTTTGCCTTCCAATCAGACAGCTACCTTATTAATCCCATATGTTCCTATTGGCCAGGTTGGCACCATATACCTACCTATCATAGCAGTTATCAGCAATATGAGGTCTCATCAAGACCATGTGGTTGCCGACAAATGTCCTCTCTCACAGTTTAAGATTCTGTGGAGAAAGCTGACAATGAATGTTTTCTGTATAGTTAGAGTCAGTTGCTGTTGACTTGGCTTCATCACAAGACAGGCTCGAGTGCGTCGGTGTAGAACTCTGCTCAATAGTGTTTTCAAAAGCTCATTACCAGCCCTTTCTTCGGAATCCCTTGAGTGGATTCAAACTTCTAACCTTTTGGTTAGCAGTCAAATGTGCTAACCACTCATACCATTTAGAGAAATGGGTTATGAAGACTCTCCTCTAGTCTACATGTATCTGCTTTGCTACTTGTTCCTTTATCCATCCCTAATGCTACTTCTTTCTAGATGCCAGACTCTTCCAAGATACCAAGACACCCCTTGGACTCACCTCCATTAAACTAACGAATCTCTGAAGAGTTTCAACTAGTTATGTTATAAATAACTTTGAGTTCTTTAGCTCTTTCATAGGAGGAAGGAGAAAGGAGATATGCAACTCCCTAACTAGCTTATTTTGGCTCCTGGATACCAAGGCAGATGTTACAAATGACATGGCAATTCTGCTCAGGACCTCAGCGTTGAAATTACTCAGCAGAGCAGACACGGGCCTTTCTGTTTTATTGCCAGTTATGAGCTTATGAATTGCACACCACTCTGCCCTGATTAGAGGATGCTTTCCCTCCCTGCTCATAATCACCAGGGCTGGAGGGGAATGATAAGGAGAACCTTCATGGCAGAGTTGATGGTGGGAGGCTGCCCTCTCCTTTTTCTTTATGATTTTTCTTAATGGAAGCATCCCTTTGAAGTGCAATTTTTGTTTTGTTTGGGTTTGGTTTTGATCTGCTCACCTGAGCCGTCAGAAGCCCCACATTTCCAATATAGCTAGCTTATCACTGTCCTGATTGAGGTTTGAAAACACCCAGGGGGACAGCTTTAATGTTAGCACACAGCTGTTGGGCTTGTACAATCCCCTGCTGCCAACCAGGAAATGTTGATTCCCCTTTTGTTCTGCAATGAATAATCACCTTAATTTTTATTACAGGTTTATCTTCAGACCTTGCCTAACTTTTTTGGAGTAGCCTGAGGGAATCTGGAAGTTGATTAAGTGTCCAGTTAGTATTGCTGTGGGATTTCTTCTGAGAAACTCATTCCAAGCTTCAACTCTGTCCTTGTCTGTTTTGCAGGCAAGGGCTCATGACTGAGCAAGAGACAGTGTCTGGGCTGAAGCTCCTCGTGCTCAGGTGTGTATGACTCATGTTCTTTGGATCCCGGTGGCCCAGAGCTTGGGCTCTCACCTTCCTTGACTGAGTGAAGGGCATCGAAGCAAAACCAGGGCCTGCGTTTAGGTTCTGAGAAGAGGGCACAGATGCTGCTTGGAAATGGAAAATGTACCCAGTCTCTGTCGGTAGACATTCACTTACCTTTCACATCATGCTTGACTGTATTTTTCTAGTAATAAACAGCTACGTAACCACAAACATACATAGATTACAGAGTCGCTTTTCCCGTCTGCGAATCTCCCTAGCAGCAGCAATCCTACTTGAGTTGTTTGTTCGGAAGAAGACTTACTTTAAGGCAGAGCAGAAAGCAGCTTTCATTTTGAATTGTTTATTTGATCAATTGGTAGTGAGTGCTGTAGGCCTGTGCTGAGAAGAGTATTGAAGCGCCTCCAGGCTCAGTGGGTACAAGCACCAGGACGCAGAGCTGACGACGCTGGTCAGAGCACAGACTCCTGGGAGTGGCAGCGTTTGCCCAGCATGGGTCATCGAATGAACCGTCAAAATGGTATATTCACATATTCCAACTATAATTGATTCTCTGTTAGGAAAGCAGATCGCCATCCCTGAGATGACTAGCTCTCTCGTGGACCCTTTCTTCTGGTGATATACCTAGTTCACTCGATAAATCAAGGCAGTTTGCTTCCACCAATACCAACAGCCTTTATAAATCATATCTTACAGTTTAAAAAATTATAAAAAACCTATTATTCAGAATAATATTCACTTTCTTTTTTTGTTCTAGTCTTACCTACCCCAGAATGCGGTGTTGTTTTAAATGTATGCATAACCTGAGGCTGCCTAGCCCCTCAAATTCTCTGAGTTTCGGATTTTTCCTTTGTTGGAAAGAACAAGTAAAACCAGATATACACTAATAGTCTGAATAAGAGTCACTAGAGAAACCCTGGAGGTGCAGTGGTTAGAAATTGGACTGTGATCTTCATGTCCGTCAGTTCGAAACCACCAGCAGCTCCGAGGGAGAAAGACTGGGCTTTCTACTCCAGCCAACACTTTCAGTCTTATAAAAACCACAGGGGTCACTCTGAATCAATATGGACTAAAGGGCCATGCGTCTGATTTGGTTTGAAGACATGAAGAATATCAAAGAGGGTGTGGGATAGGAAAGAGTTAATACCTCGTGAAGGTAGCATGAACATAGAATATGTAGTGAATAAATGTTAGTTAAATTTGGATCTAATAATCTCCTGAAGAAATAGAAATACTTAAATGTTAAAACACTTAAATGCCCAAGGTTTCAGTCCTGGGGCAATTCTCTTTTTCCTAGCAAACATTTCTGCCACTTTTAGGAAAGTATCTGAAAGACAATTTTGCATTTGAAACTTTTTAATTATTTCTTCTTGAAAATATCTTAATCTTTTTGAACTTCATATCCTTGCAATATTGGGAAAATGATAAAAGATGTGGAAATAAAAACAATTTTCCATATACAAAGGTGCACCTGACCCAAACCCTTGCACTTCCAATTGCCTAATATGGATGTGAAAATTAGACAATGAATAAGTACGATCAACAAGAAATTAATGCATTGGATTTATGGCATTGGAGAAGAATATTGAAAATACCATGCACTGCCAGAAGGAAAAAATGCATGTCTCAAAGGACAGTCAGGAAGCTCCTTCAAAGTAAGGGTGGTAAGACTTTGTGTCTAGTACTGAGGACATGTTATCCTGTGACACTAGTCCCCGGGAAAGGCTATCACTCTTGGTAAACTAGAGGGCCAATGAAAAGGGAGACTCCCAAGGATACGGACTTCCATTGTGGCTCTTACAGTGAGTCAAAGGTCAGAACGATGGTGCGGATGGCCCAGGACCAGGCAGTGTTCCTATACAGGGTCACTAAGAGTCTGAATGTACTTGACAGTACCTCACAACCACCAAACTATCTCTTAGTGGGTCATCTGGGAGGCCCAAGGTTTCAGTCCAGGGGCATTTCTTTTATTTCCTAGCACACATTTCTGTCATTTGGAGGAAAGTATCTGAAAGACAATTCTGCATTTGAAACTTTTTAATTATTTCTTCTTGCGAATATCTTAATCTCTTTGAACTTCATATCCTTCCTTGCAAAATTGGGAAAATGATATTATGTAACTCATGAAGTTCTA
Source organism: Echinops telfairi (assembly GCF_000313985.2). Classification (NCBI taxonomy): domain Eukaryota; kingdom Metazoa; phylum Chordata; class Mammalia; order Afrosoricida; family Tenrecidae; genus Echinops; species Echinops telfairi. The sequence continues at coordinate 81,741,608 of NW_022103915.1, read as the reverse complement.
TTGAGGGCTGGAGAAAATATTTGCAAACTTAGAAAATGATACGCAGAACGATGTCAGAGGGAGTGTCCCAATTTTATTGCTAGTTTCTGTTAAAATTGTTGACATCTCCTTTAAAATCAACCTCTTAATAGATAAACAATGGACTGATGAAACTACATCAGCATTTCAAAATGATTTGAGATCCTCAAATCACTTCAAGGTATTTGTGATGTCAACACTGTTGTATAATGATACTTAAATGTTTTTTGGTTTTAAAATTATATTCACCTTTGTTTGGGATCAGACTCCGAAGAGGAAGAGACTTCCTGTATGTAGGCACTGAAAGACGAAAACGGACACTAAGAACCAATCGGAATGACATTATTTTATTAGCTTGAGGTGGCGGGGCTTACAGATAGGAACCCAGACTTCTCAGGTGGTCATTCTTGGGGAGTCTTTTTATATCATTTACAACTTTGAGTGAGTTGGACAACTGAAACCATTAAAACAGTACCAGAAAGCACACTGTTAGGTTGATTCTGTTCTGTAGGGGAGGACGCAGAAAGCATTCACAAGGCCACGGGTTGTGCTGAGAAGCTCTGGCTACCTGTGGGGGGTTATTATCATCCAAGAGGGTGCATAGACTCTCTGAGAATGCCTGTTTAGTTCAAGTGCAGTCATTTTGAAGCACTGCCTTGTGTCCCTACAAACTGAAACAGTTGACGCAAAAGAAGTGGTAGGAAGAACGTCTATCACCTTGGTGTGGATCAATAGAGCTACTAAAATATACTAGTCTTATTGTGCTTTCTACCACCCTATAATTAACAAACACAGTAACAATACTCCATTTCACTTAACAATTCTTTCAAATGAAGTAGTCAAATGTATTCCTTTTTATTAAGTCTCAATCCCAGGGTGCATCTGGGACTTAAAGTGTATGCGTGCTTTTCTAAAAACAACTTTTGTATTTTAGTTCAGAGAAAATGAAATAAAAATATGTGTAAAGTATTTCTTTGTACTAAAATACAACGGTTGTTTTGAAGAAAGTATGTGTGCACTCATTTAAGTTGCAGGCTGAACTAGCCATCATGTTCATAGGCTACCACTTAATTTTATCCAGTTAGTTAGTTTAAAACAGTGGCAGGAAAACTGAGTTATCAGACTGGTGTATTTGGCAGTCACTTTCTCAAAATGAACTATATAAGCTTGTATGATTGTTGTCATATATAAAATTCAAATGTTCTAATCAAACAGCATTGTGGAATACCCTAATATTTTTAGATTTTTCCAAGATCAGGGATGTTGCATAATAAAAATATGTAAACATTTGGAACGTTTGTATAATTGAAAAATAGCAATATAAAATAACTCATGGATAAAAGATTCGCTCTAAGTTCATGATTGACCAATGGGTTTTAAGGTAACATAGTACACAATGTTTATCAAAATGGCTTCAGATTAAACTTTTCTACCAAACTTTGAACAGCTAACATTTGAAATTCAGTTTAACATCAAAGAGAAACATCCACCAATATAGCAAATGATTATTGAAATAGTCTTCTCTTGTCAAATCAAATAAGCTCCTTTAGATACCTCTGTGCGCAATAATGAATGAGGACTTATCACTCCAAGAAACCTCCATAGTCTTCAGAATGTATCGATTAATTTAATAATGATTGCAGTTCTTTGTGGTACAGACTCTTCAGTCTCTAGTCTGTAACCTTCCTTTTACCCCTCATTAGATGGGGTTTCTTGAAGTCATCACTAGACACTGAAGGTCTGTTTCAAAAGCTATATTCCAAGCTTTTCACGTTTACGTATAACCTGTCAATGAGCCACCAATGTGTTTGTGTGTCTATGACTACTCCCAGAAGCAGAGTCTGAGGAAGAAAAGGAGAAACCAAAGGTTATCTGGTGAAGAGGTCTTTATAATAGGATTTTACTGTGCATATTGTGAGCAACTTTTTTAAAGATCATTTTATTGGGGGCTCTTACAGCTCTTATTACAATCCATACATCAATTGTATCAGGCATATTTGTACATATGTTGCCATCATTCTTTTCAAAACAATTACTTTCTATTTTGCCCTTGGTATCTGTTCCTCTCCCCCCCACCCACCCCGCTCCCAGCTCCACCCTCGTGATCCCTTGATAGATTACACATTATTATTATTGTGTTGTTCTCCTCCCTAGAAGGGTGTGTGTGGTTGTGTCTCAGTCATTATGATCAGTTCCCCCTCTACCCCACTTCTCCCTGCACTTCTGGTAGCACTATTCCCATTCCTGCTCCTGACTTGCGTGTGTTGTGAACTCTTATCTTTTATCTATACCTGTATACATGCTCTGGTCTAGTCCAACGTGAGAGGCATCACTGGGGTCATGATAGTGGGGGGCTGAGGAGGCCACAGAGAATCAGAGGATATTGTGACCCTTCTTTGGGGGGATGTCCCATTTTCTTCAGATGGGCTTTGGATCTCTGTTCTGACCACCCTTGTTCTCAATCATATGTTTTGTTTGTTTGTTAAGGGTTTTCTGATGACTTTTACCTGGTTCTGATGACACCTCATGATTGCTCAGGCTGGTGTGCAATCTTCCATGTGGGCTTGTTGATTCTCTGCTGGATGGACGCTTGTCACTTCAAGCCTTTAAGACCCCAGACGCTATATCTTTTAATAGCCGGGCACCATCTGCCTTCTTCACCACATTTGGTTATGCACCTATTTTGTCTTCAACAATTGTACCAGGAAGGTGGGCATCACAGAATGATAATTTGTTAGAACAAAGCATTCTTGTATTGAGGGAGGGTATGAGCAGGGGGGTGAGTAATTTTTTTTTTTAACAGTAACATGAAAGAAGAATCAAATCACTCAGAATAAGAATATCTGGGTTCCTCTTTGCCTACTATTTATTGATTAAACGGTGATAGAGATGGGAAGGAGGTAGCTGAGATAACCCTGTTTGGGAAAACCTGCATCAAAATTTATAGCCATAAAGACCTTCCTCCCATGATAGGTACTTATTTACTTTCTTTCTAATAGTGAAAAACAGTTTAACAAAAATTCTTGTTGTATACATTAGTTAAATTAAATTTTATCTTGATTTTTCAATTTCTTGGTTAAGTATGAATTATATATTTAAGCATAGGTGCACATATATTGTGTTGTCTTTATCAAGAGAGGGCTACATTATGTAATTCTGAGAAATTTTAGAACCATGGAGTTAAAAGCCCAGATTTTGAATTTAACTCAAAGATTAGTTATTTTAAGTAATCTTATAATAATTTGAGAACTCACCATTCACAGAGGAAGGGCTTTTAATCTTTGGACACCGCCCCCTCCCCCAGCCTTTTATTTAAAAAATCACATGGTAATCACTTTCTGTTACTTCAAAATGACAGACTTAAGTTCAGTCCTTTAGAAAATAGTAATAGGAGCTCTGTGCCACAGTGGTTCTGTATTAAGCTGCTAATCATGAGGTCAGCGGTTCAAAATCACCAATTGCCCCTTGGGAGAAAATAAGGGTTTCTTTGTACTCCCATACAGAATTACAGCCTTATACACTCACAGGGACAGTTCTATCCTGCCCCATAGGTTAGGCATGAGTTGCCTCTACTCAATAGCAGCGAGTTTGAGGAAATAGTGAAGAAAATCCCCACGGCTCCTCTCAGTCTTCTTTTTCGAGGTCAACTATCACTGGCCTCATTGGGTTTCCATCATGGAACACACTTTATTTCTCTCAGCGTTCTGTTCACGTTTCTAGAATAAACGCTGTTTTATCTGAGTTGCTTCTCCAGGAGATTTGGTATCAAGATATATAGCTCATTCTTCATATCAAATATCAGAGTCTTTAGATAATGCCTGTTTATCCAGATTGTGAACAAATGAGCACTTTTCACATGATTTTATTTGATATATAATAAATATATGAAATCAGTCTAAGACCACATTTAATTTTTGTAGGATATATTAGTCACATTAATACAAGTGTTTTACAAAACTCTGTTATCTAAAATTTTTTCCAGGATTTTTTTTTCACACTTATTTCTTCATCCTTTTTTCTGTTTGCTTTTCTAAAAATCATTTTATTGGGGGCACAGGCACGTATGGTCCCACTAAGCTTAATTTAGGAAGTTTTAGTAATCTTCCCAAGAAGTCACTCTCTTTTCTAACATGATTCTACTCTGCAATGAATTTCCTATTCCTCCAAATATACCACCGGCAACTTGATGATCATTTATTTGACATTCTCTTCCAAGAAAGATCTGGGAACAGAACAGATCTCCAGAAACAACATTATTTAATAATTTTCAAAAACTTCACTAAATTAATGAATATTTAAAAAAATCTATATCCTGAAAATTCAGTCAGTCTGACTTTGCTTCTCCATTTTATCTCTAAGCTATCAAAGATAGTCTGTCAAATACCCCAATAAAGCCATTTGACATTGGTGAGTTTAATTTTCCAGCAAAATTTAATAGAACTTTTAAATTCATCACCTCTCAGGACAGAATAAGTATTTGTGAGATAAGGTCAATTGGATGCTTTCAGTTCTGAGGAGTCTTGTGGAGTGAAAGGGGTTATATACCTGTAATTATTAAGAGTAACAAAATAATTTACTTTGGAGAGTCCTAATCCTTCTATTACCATTCTCATCTACTGGGTAAACGACTTCATAGAACAAGAGACTAAGCTAATACAGGTCGCAAACACACACCATGATGAGTACATTTTGCACTTGAGTTCATTTTTATTTTTAAATCAAGGTCATTCTTTTTGTAAAAGAAATGGACAGCATCAATATTTCTATTATTTTCTCACTCATATTTCACTTATCCTTGAAGCATTCATAGAACATCTTCCTGGAAGGGGAAAAAGCAGATTTGACGGCTGTAGATTTTGTTTATTTGCTTTTTTTGGATGAGGACGAGACTTTCAGGCTCAAGTGAGTCCTCTAGCTATAAAGGACTAGATGCCAGCAGCTTTTGAGGGGATGCCACCCCTTACCGAGTAGGGTGGGCTCTAGATTTGAAGGTCAGAGTTCTCATGTATTCTTCCAGGACCACTTAACTGCATCATCTTTTATCTTGGTAAAAAAGACCTTACAATGACAATCATTTTCTTGGCAATATTCAGAAGTGCTGGAAGCAATTGGGACTGGAAGGAAGGCAACCATTCAGTGGACTGGTCTATCATAGGGTTATGTGTTGACAGGAGAGGGTTATGCTGTGCAGAATCTGAATCAATTACAAACAAACTCCCTCCTCCCAGGTCCAGGTGCCCAGAAGCCCCTTTGCACCAGACTAAGAATGCCAAGAAAAATCAATAAACTATTGAATTTGGTTCTCTGGAGGAGAACAGAATGTATTTTGTAATTTCAAAATAGCTCTTTTATTAGAGAACTGAAGAGGGTAGAGCAGACATTACATTTTTATGAAATATAAGCTAGGCAACATTCAGATCTGTCTTAAATTTAATAGAGCTTCATTTTTTTTCGACAATAGATTGAGTTGTAATGCCTACTAACTGTGTCTTCATTCTGATTTAGTAAGCATTTATTAAAAGCAGTTTTATATTTCTCTAACTGAAGCACCAAACCCACTCTATCCCCTGGACACTAAATTAGATATAAAATGGATTTCAGCAGAACTAAGTAAATGGATCCTTAATTTTCCTAAACAACTCACATATGTATAAAAAAATAAACGTTATGGTGTTGGGTGTTGGGAGCAGGGAAAAGGTGGTTCGTGTGTAGGTTTAGTTATCAAAATCCACAGCATATAGGCTGACAGCTTTTGAAATACATAAACTGTTTCTCGCTCTCCTGTTTCCATAGCAACAGAGTGCACAAAGCCTTAGTTTTTGCACATAGAGAGGGAAAAAAATTGGGAATGGAGTCTGGAATTGTCTGGAACAAAAGAAGAATGTAGAAAATGGAAAATTAAGCCTCTTTAGTCCTCCAGAATGTCACCCTTGTTCACAGACCCTTGCTGCTATTATTCAAAATATGTTTGAAGGCATATCAGGTTAGCTTTTAAGAGTCTTGTCAGAACCTGAAAGGTTATATCACCTCCCCCACCTTTTGGCAAGCTAACAGTCAGTACAAATAACTCATCACCACCTATGCTTCGTGAAGTTTCTGTATCATTCCCTCCTTTGAAGCATTCTTGCTAGAGCTTCCTTGATCAACTATTGTTCTTTTTACTACATTTCAGGTTAATTGTTAAGACCTTGCCATTTTCTACATTTTCTCCTTCAGTTCATTAACTTTAGCTAGCCAATACCAATGCCCTGAATTCTAATGGTGTACCAAAAAGGCAAGGAATGGAGATGGGCCACATAGCCGAAACCCAAGATAGCCCTCTCTTACTGGAAGGACCCTTTCAAGTGATGTTTTAAAGGGTTGCATTGGAGCGATACAACTCACTGACCGCCACAAAATCCACATATATGTCTTTGCTGAGACATTGCTATCTTCTTACTATGGATTCATAGCCGTTTATTTGAGATTGCTTTAGATTTCATTCCCCACAAGGCAATGGATTTGGGTAAATGAATATGTAGGAAATTAATATCTAGTCAATACAATAAATATTTTATCAAACACTCCTTCCTTGAGTATTATGAACAAGAAATTAAAATTCAGTCAAGCATATCTTGAAGTTTTACTTCCACCATTTTGAAGTAAAAGAATTGACTGGTTTCTTTTACTTCAAAATGGTGGAAGTAAAACTTCAAGGTTTTCTTATAAAGAACACCATCTTCACCTCCACCACCACCAACACCACCAACAAAAGGCTTCTTGATGTTGAGTTGATTAAGACCCATGAAGCCATCATGTGTTGTTGAGTAGAAACTGGATTTTCTTGACAGTGATTTTTACAGAATCAGTTTGCCAGGAGATTCCTTTATACCAGCATTAGGTGGATTCATACCACCAACTTTAAAGTTAATAATCAATTAGGAAGCATTTTGATTACCCATAGACCCATGGAAAGTTTCAAACCAAAAAACCTAACTCACTGCCATCAAATCAATGCTGACTCGTGGAGATCCCCTGTAGGTTTCCAAGACCAAGACTTGTGGGGTTTTGAGAGTGTAACTATTGAAGGAAGTAAAAAGGCCCCGTGTTTCTTCTCTGCCTCTGTTGATGGTTTCAAAATCCCGACCGCGTGGATCACAGCCCACACATCACTTTATCACCAGGACTCCCAAAGTAAGTCCAGTACAGGTGCAAACAGGCGAGCATCACTTCATGTCAAGCACTTTCCACCCTGCCCCCACCCCACACTGACACACAATTTCCAAAAAACACAGTCACTGTCATATGGAGCCTTTTCTGACACACAGTTTGTTGGCCCAAAAAACAATATTCTTCACAGACCCTTCACTGCTGATAAGCCATGAGCTGCTTACCCCAACAATTCACATACGTATAAAAAACAAAAGTCATGGTATTGAGTGTTGGGAGCAGGGAAAAGGTGGTTCACATGGAGGTTTAGTTATCAAGAACCACAACATTATAAACTGACAACCTTCAAAAGACATAAACTGCTTCAAAACCACCAGTCAATCCATGGTACAAAGATGAGGCTGTCTGCTCCTGTAATGATTTACCATCTTGGAAACTCTATAGAGGGTCACTATGAACTGGAATCTATTCAACAGCAATGGGTCTGGGGTTTGGGCTGGTATAAGTGGTGAGCATACTTGTTGCTAACCTAAAAGTTGAAGGTTCAAGTCCACCCAGCATGGCCTCAGAAGAACGGCTGAAAAGCCCTCACACCAAACTCATTGCTGTCGAAGGGATGCTGAATCACATCGACCCTGATGATAGGAAAAGGGTAGAACTGCCTGGTAAGTTTCTGAGATGGTAACTGTTTACAGGAGTAGAAAAGTGTCCGCTCATCAATTTAAAAACAAAAAAAGACCTTGAGAACACTATATAGCACAGTTTTACTCTGACATACATAGAGTCTCCATGAGTCAGCATCAACAGTAACTGGTATCGCTGGCAGAGTTGTTTTAGTAGAGACAAATTTGCATGCATATGCATATTCTCCCTATGTACCCTCTTAGAACAAGACCATCCAAACTTTGGATGGCATAAAAGTGTCCTCAGAGCTCACTATTTGCACTGATTGTGCTTGATTGCCTGGAGAAGAAACCAAATGGTCCCCCTTTCCAAACAAAAAAGCATATCATACTAAAATCAGAATGATGGTAGAATGCCACTGTGGATTTTGGTCCAGGGTTCTCACAGAGAGTGTTCTAAATGCTGGCTGTGTCCTAAGTGTATAACGACCTGATGGACTCTGTTAGTGTACATAAAGCCATTACTGTTTGTAAATAATCATCCTTTTAAAGAAGCATATGAATGGAAACATATGTAAGCTGTAGACAACATTAGCTTCTAGGAGGCTTATTGGTTTGATTGGGAAAATTAAGAAAACATGCTTTCTAAAATTGCCAAAACATATATTGACCTGCTAGACCACAATGGAAATTTCTGAATTCATAAAGCATGTATTAAAAATGTAAACAAAGAAAATAGAAAACTAAATGCAAATCCTCCTTGGCTAGCAACATTTGGAAAAGGATTTTCAGATGATCTCAACTTTTAGAGTACCGAAGACATATTGAGGTAGTTTAAGAATCTTGCCAGGACTTGAACAGTTACAGCTAGTAGTACAAGTAACTTTTTGTCACCTTTGCTTTGTGACATTTCTGTATTACTCTCTCCTTTAAGAAATTTTTGCTGGAGCTTTTAGCTCGATAGGACTAGCTGACAGTATTCTCTCCTCAAACAGTCCATACCTTTATCTGGTATTCTTGTGATTTCTCTTTCCATACGTTAACATGAACTGAGGGAAGTTCCATCTTTGTGCTGACCTCTCACCATTCTATTCTTCAAGCCATGTTTTATCTCTACTCCTGAAAGCGAGTGAAAGGACTCCACCGTGGGAGTTCATGCTGCCCCCCACGCAAGCTGTGGATCTGACCCTCCTTTTGAGAGCATGCAGGAGTCAGTAGCTCTGTGTCCTAAGGCTGATTAACCTTGCAACGGGTGGTCAAGGATGGGCCTGCTTTTATGAGGAAGGGACAAATATAAAATTCTTCTATTTCTAACTCGAAGAAAATTAGATTTATCCCTTTGGTCACCTTGCAAATGTATACTTTCTCTCGGCTCTTAAATGATCCCTTCTAAGACCATTGCTGTCTTTTCCTTACAGTTGTTAGCAATTTTACAACTGTTCATCTCCAAGGGTTCGCATTATTCTTTCCTTATCACCACATGCTTCCTCCATTCTTTTTTCCCCACTTTCTTTTTTAACATCTCTCACATTCTCATTGATGAAGCTGGAAATGACTTTTGCTAAAACTGCAGAAGTTATTACAGCTTGTTCCATGCAGGTCAGCTATGATAAATGTAAACGATGTCATATAGTTCTCTTCATGGACACCAGTAGTTATATCATGCTCTCGTAGGATTCCTTGA
>NW_022103915.1:81713483-81730821 GCF_000313985.2 Echinops telfairi | reverse complement strand
GGAGAGTTCAACAAATGATATTTTGATGGTGCCACATGCTAAATATAGTTTTCAAATTACCACTAAAATTTTTTGTTTTGGTTAAAGCCATATTCTCTCATTGCAAGAATAACCAGCTATTCACACTTCAATGCATATGCTCCAGAATGTTACTGTTTCTAAAGCCAACCGCGATTTTGGAGAGAAAGACGGTGGGGAGGGGGAGAACATGTTGATATCAAGTTGTCTACATATGGAGGTGGCAACGTTTTACACTGATAACCCTCGGTAACTGGACCAGTGACCAGTTCAGTCCAGTTGAATCATGACCGGGGAAGGAGCACCAGAACATATCTGAATTATTAAAATTTAGGTGAAGTGAGGTGATAATCAGAATAGGAAAATGATGGGTCACACCTTGCTAGAAATTTAATCTCCCTCTTTCTTATGGCAACCTAATCTCTTGCCAACAGACTGGGGAACAGTGGTGACTGGCCCAAGGTGGCCACTGACTTGCTAATTTGAATGTGTTTGGCTCCCCAGAGGTTTGCCAGTAATCCAATCACCCATGTCAAAATGCTGAGAAGTCTCAGTATGCCACTTCTGAGTCTCCCATTGTAGGACTTTGGCGTCTAATGTTTTCTCTTCCTGTTATTGTTCCCGTTCACCGAAAATTCTAGTATCTTCCAGCTGTGCTTTGTTGGCTATCACTGAACCAGGATGGACAAGTTCAATGCCTTGCACATTTTCCTACATGTGATCATTTAGCACACCTCTTCTTATTGCCTTAATAGGGATTCCTGTAATTGAAGTTATTCTACTTCATAATTAATATTTGTAATGGCTGTAATACTTATTTCTGAAACACGTTTTAAAAATGGAATGCTAATTTACACTCTCCCCAGCAGTAGATCATCATGCCCATCTCCTTAGCCTCTGTATCACTAAGCATTTTAGTTATTAAACAACCAATTTGGTGATTAACCATTTAGTGATTAAAATTTTTAAAATGTCAGTATGACAGGTTTTAAGTCTTTTTTTAATGTTTCACTTTTAATCATTAGAAAATGAGTCTTTCAAACCTTCGTTGCCCATATTATCCCTAAAATTGGATTTCGGTGAAAAAGAATGCCCAGTGATTCAATTAATGTTTTTATATTATTTGTGTTTTCCTCTGCTAATGGATTTTGATTTTCATAAACTAGTGTTACCTTGAATCCAAAGAGTCTTGAAGTAATGATAATAACTAACATTATTCATATAGCATTTCATAAAGTGTGAAGTGCTTTCAAAGCATTGTTCAACTTGGGCTTCCAACAATTCTTAGACTAGTAGCATTAAGATAATTCTCATTTACAGATGAGGATACAAAGACCGAGAGAAGTTAGTAATTTTTATAAGGTTGTTTGGAGGTTTCAAGGCAGAGCCCTATATGGATATTTATACATACCTAAAATCGCAAGTAGGACATCCGCAAGTTATGGTGGCTAGGAATTTTTTTTCCCCTAGTCTACACCAGAGCTGGTTAGCATGTGGTCCCCCAGGGAGCAGTATAGCATCACCTCAGATCTTTGGGAAATGCAGCATCTCTGGTCCAGGTACTCTGTGTGCTCAGCAGTGTTTGTGAAACACTGCCTTAGGCCAGCCTGAGAGCACATTCCCGATCAAGCGTGGGTAGACAGCTTACAGAATTTGTGCGTAAAAGTATAAGGAGGGAGTAAACGATGCATCTGATGGTCTCTTAAATAATTTGTAAATACGTATGTTTTTTTCTTTCCTATATCTTCATTTTCCATTTAGAGAGGAAATTTAAAGAAAAGGGGTTTCTGTAACATTCATTAATAAGACTTTTCCTACAGACAAAGGCATCAATCAAAAGCATTTTGAAGAATGGGAGGGTGCATTGTCCTGAATGGAAAAAAAATCCTCCTTAGTGCAATTTTCCTGGCCCTTCCCTTAGCAATGTAGCAGGACTATCCTGTGAGAATTTTCTTAGAAAAGTCTCACCTCATCCAAGCTACAACCCTGATCTTGCCTCTATCGGCATTTTCAGGTCCCCAAACTCAAAGAGCCATGTGATGGCATCCCTGGATGATGTCAAAGCTGCTATTTTGACATGATGTAAGCCAAAGAGGGCAGAATTCTTTGGGGAAGGGTGAGAGAAATGGAAACATTCCCTTTGGACAGGTACTGATCTAGGTGGAGGGTATGTCAAGAAACAATAGCTACATATTTTGATTTGTGTTTTTAATGATGTGATAGCAATTAAAAAACATTTGCAATGTTGTTAGGCACACACACAGATATTTTTACATGTAATGGGATTATATGTATGCTTTTGTTTTTAATGCAGAGGTTAGTCTCCCAACTTCAAACCCCATCTGATCCCAAACAACTATATATCAAAATTCATTGTATCTACATTTTTACAATCAGTAGTAGAACTTTTCATCTAATGATTTTCTGGATATTAATAAAAAATCATAGGATGAGGACATATCCCATCATATTAATCAAGAATGAAGGTATTGTATTTAAGAATCTATCATGAAATGTTTCAAAGATAATGGTGAGTTATTCAATTAACATATCAGGATCTTTCTTATGGATAAAGAGGAGGGTAAAGAATAATTTGGGAAGGCCTTTCCAAGGCCCTCGGCTTATTGTTGTTGTGTTTTCCTAAAGAAAAAGGATAAAAACCCTAAGTGAACAATACCAGAATAGAAAGAATGGAGCTACCAGGGGCGGGGGAAGGAAATGAAAATACAGGTGTCAAGGAAACAAAAATCATTTTCTTTGAGTTGTAAGTCTTCCTAGAACCAGACCTCAGTTATGGACAATAGATTAGAATTTATCACCACCTGGGGCACTATATTTAATTGTGAAGCTTGTCACTATTATATATGGCGGGGGGGCGGGGGGGAGGCCTCTACAAAAGTTCTGGGAAAAAAAACAATGTTTTTTAAAGTTTCATTTTGCCATGAACTTTTCAAGCCCCTTCAGCCATTTTAGGATTCTTACTTTAATGCCTCATTTTATATGCTTCCAAATGGAGAAATCAATAGATCCTCATTTCATAGAGAATTTTTTAAATTCTTTACTCTTATAGGACATCATCTGCTTAAATGTGCTCTCTTTGGCATTCCGATAGAAGTGCTTGGTATTCTTATGCCCTACGCATACAAATCTAACATGCCTCAAGAGGCCAGTGGCTAGAAATTTCTTGTCAGCAAAACGGTGCCCCGGGTGATTGCAGTAATCTATAGCTGCACAGTCCTCCGGTCAAATTTACTCACTGCGTTGAGTTCATGTTTGTAATAATGAAGTTGAAAATGCTGCTGTATATTATTTTAATATGATAATGCACTATAGTATAATCACTACTGTAGTAATACATTCCTTACCCTTAGTATCAGCTACACTATTGTGCACAGATAAGAAAAAACTAAAAGCCTGTCTTGCTAAAAATATGTGCACTTTGTCATCATGTAAAGAGTGGATAATTGATGATTGGATGATTACAAACCATTCTTGTTTGTTTTGAGTAGCTGCCTATTTGGGGTTTCTTCTTCCCTTCATTTTGCACCAACAAGCTTTTGGACTGATAGACAAACCAACACAGAACAAAACAGAGCAGCAGTGAGACTCACTGCAGGACCTACGGGGCAGGTGTCATTTTCTAAGTTTAGAAAGCTTCCTTTCCAGAGTACAAACACTGTCTATAAATCTCACCAACAATAGTTACCCAAACGAGAAAGGCCTGTCAAATGTGTTGATATAAATGTCTGTCTTATACTTTACGTATTTTACTGTTATGACTTTACCAAACCATAATGAGTTTCACCTGTGTAATTTAATTTTTTACTCAAAATTGTATTCTTTACTAACAGGCCATTGGTTATACCTTGGTAATAACACCACTTGGAAAAGTTCTGACAGTTAGTTTGTCCTTGATATAATTTTACTCTATTTAGAATTACATTCCAGCTACTAAAATATAAGCACAAAACTCTTCAAAATTAAATATATATATGGAAATTAAAGAAAGATTTAAAGAACTCTTGCCAGACTTAATATTTCTATCATTTTAAAATAAATTAGTCTTGCTTAGTTTCCAAATGGAAACGATCCTGATAAATACAAAGCAAGTGAGCATTTAAAAAGTGAGGAGCTGATATCAAGGGCTCAAGTAGAAAGAAAATGCTTTGAAAATGATGATGGCAGCATATGCATAAATGTGCTTGACACAATGGATGGATGGGTGGATTGTGAAGGGAGATGTAAAAGCCCCCAATAAAGGTATTTAATTAAAAAAATAAGTCTTGCAAGTACTAATCTTTATTTTCATGCTTCTTAAGATAGAGCACTTATAAATTTATTGGTTGCTTACTTGGTATAGGCATTTTGTAAGAAAGCAAGAATTATAAGAGCATGTGCTGTATTCCTATTTTCTTGTATTTATATTTTTTACAGAAACTACTCTTCATTAAAATAATCATATCAATGAATAAAGTTGAATAAAAACATGAGAGTCTGTGTGGTGAGTGAAGTTACTTACATAGGCTCCTCTAGCCATGTCGTTGTAACTCTTATCAAATTATTGGTTGGGACCATGCAAATAAGGTGTATAAAACACTGAAAGAGGAATTGATCCATTTTGTCACTCTTCTGGGAATATGACAGCCATATCCGAAGCAAACAGAGGAGGAATCCCAAGGGCCATCAGAAGAGAAGAGTCACGAGCAGAGCATCCTTGTCTGAAGTGACGGACACAGCAGAAGCACCGGAGGCAAGAGTTGGGAGACCATGAAGCTGAAAAGAGGGCATACTGCGACTTTGAAGCAGACTGACCTGACTCCTGGCTCATAGAATAAGGCAGAGGTGAGAGGAAGAGGACCAGAGGAAAGTGTGACTGCTGGCTGAGAGGAGGTGATGTTGTAGATAAGAACTGTAGCCTTAAGGTTTTCTGATCTTGACTTGTGATAGCCTGTTATCTTCCCTAACAAATTTCCATGATCATGAATATTGTCAGTACATTCTGTGAAGTTACTGCAGTGCATTATTGAAACCAGCAGAGGAGCAGAGTGCCTTGGGAAGAATGGTGTGGTAGTTGCATAATCTGGTGTCAATTTGGGACTTGAGAGCATTGAGTGAAGGGGTGGAGTCTAGTCTGTCAATCAGATCATAGCCAATGAGACCTCTATGTGGGCATGGCCTTCTCCTGAGGCTTCTGAGAATTCCTGTGTGTTTCTCCTTGGAGATGGGAGACACTTTCTATCTCTCTCTGCTCAGTCCCTGGGAGACGCGCTACTGACAAGACACATGGTGCTATGCCCTGGGAGCTGGAGAAGCCACATAGACTTATCCTGCTGCAACCAGACCTCTGGGACCAGAGAAGTCACATAGAGACCCTTTGCCAGCACTGAGATGCTTACAATGCCACTGGATCCAAAGACTTTCTACCCACTGGCCTGTGATTGTCCTGCATTTGGCATCATTGCATGTGTTTTGTGAGTCTGAGGAGGACCTTATAGATTGGTATCATACATATGGGCTAATATTAAACTTAAGGGCTTGGACTGGACTGGGTTGAGATGCTTTCTTAATGTACAATTACCCTTTATATAAAACTCTGTCTTATACACATATGAGTTTCTATGGACTTGTTTCTCTAGTCTACCCAGACTGACACAAATGGTTATTGTCAGAATAGAGTTAAAAAAAGAAAAAGAATGGGGAGTAGAATCAGCCTTGGGCTAGTGTGGAGTTGAATTCTCCTTCTCCCTACTGAAAATGGAAGTCAGACGTCGCCCTCACAACATTTCTTCAGTGAGTCAAAAACTATTGCTACAAAGTAAAAGAAAACTTTATTGAAAAAAAAATCAACCTGTGAAGCAATTATTCCTCAATATATACTCCATGTAGGTGTACACATTTCTGAAGGAAGTGTTTCTATTTTAGTAAACCATCCCCTGAGGATGCTGAGTGCTTCAATTTACACCACATCCAAGCAGCAGCTTCGATGTCTTCCAATGACTCAGATAGTGTTTCTTTTAAGTTGGAGAGCAAAGAGGTATCTGATAGGACAAGATCGGTTCTGTAAAGTGACGAGGTAAGGCTTCCCAATGAAATGGTGGCAGGAGAGCTCTGCTACCCTCAAATTATCAAGGGCATTGTCATGATTTGAGGGGACAATCCATGGCAAAATATTCCTGGCCCTTTTCGCACCACTGTAGTTTTCACTCAAACCGATGAACAAAACATCTTTGCAATAAGCTCCATGATCATCCTGTGCACCTTGAGAAACAGCTATCATTTTTGTCCCTTCCAGTTCCACTGAACACAGCTGTCGTACACTTCTGGGCAACCTTGAACTTAACTGGCCCAGTCAATCCCCTTGGAAGTCATTATTTTAGTTGGATCTCTCTCTCGCTCTCTCTCTGTCTCTCTCTCTCTCTCTCTCTCCCTCTCTCTCTTTCTCTCTCTCCCTTTTTTAGGGGCTGTAGGGCGGGTATCCTAACAAGACAAGGCTGGGGCTGTAGGCCATCCACTGATTGCAGATAAATGTTTGACCTTTTTCTCTGTGGGGGGAGGGTGTGAATCCAGGCATATATGATCTGGAATGATAGCAGCAATGCTTTTTGACTTACCCTCCTTCAAGTCTTGAACGCCTTTCCCCTTGCACATGGGATATTTTTAGGCCTCAACTGGAGAGTAATTTTTGTCCATGTCTGCTCTATGCCCTTTCTTCCTTGTCCAGTCATTATTCTTAATTAGTGATTGCTTTGGACAGTCTTTATGTATCGAACTCATTTAGAGCCTTGGCCACAGTTTCACCAGCTCCAAACTTTCAAGGGTACTGAGTATGCTGGTAGGAAGCATGGTCTCTGCATAAGCAACTCCGGTCCGTTCACAAGCATCACATTTTCCGTTTCAGCCAGCATTCTTCGTTCTCTGGGAGTGAGCACCTGATTAGAGCTGCTCTTTTTGCTAATTCAGCTCTCTGAGTAATAAATATTTTATCTTATCAATAAACATGAATTTCTGTGATCCAAAGATATTTAGATTCTTAATTAGATAGTACATCTAAATTGGTTAATCAGAGTGTTTTCTGGCAGTTTCCGAGTCAAAGTTACGCTTCATCTCTGGTTAGCCTTTGTAATATTCAAGACGAACAACTTAAAATTCTTAGTTCAAGCTACTTACAATCTGTGTTAATCAAAATGCTGTAATTAAATTGGGCATGGACTTATTCTGTAACCTTATCCACTTTGCATTTAAGTTGTCTCTACATGAATGTTTGACACTGGTACGGTCTTTAAATATTAATGCATAGGGGGGAAAGAGAAGAAGATGATAGGAGCAGTTGGAGCCAGAAAGTAAAAGATAGCAAGGGGCATTTGTAATAAAATCTGGAGGAAAGTTAAGAGAGGATGGCAAGAAAAATAAACTTATCAAAACAGTTAGTTACCAGCATAAATTAGCACACTTGTCTCCAAATTCTAAAGCTCCAATGATTGGCTAGCCAGAGCAAACTTGTGTGCAAGAAAGAGAAGAATCTCTGTGAGGCCATGTTGTGTGTGTGTGTTTCTGCTTTTGAATTTTAGTTTTAAATGGGTGCAATGCGACAGATAGGTTAAAATCCAAACAAAACCTAACACATCCTTTTTCTTTCATGCAAAAGAGAATAATAGACAAGGAACCATCTGATTCGATGTCTTCTGATATTCACGCTCCCTGTGATATGATCATAAAATAGCAATGGACCAAATAACAGTAGAAAGCGAGGCGCTATTGGCATGCATGCACAATGGAAGATTGTTATCTGTAGACGTTTCAGATGGATGTATCAGCAAATATCTGGCATCTTACTAAGAAGGCGGGAGAGAATGAGTGTATGAAGCGAAATGTATAGCTAGTGACTCTCATTGTACCAGATAGAGAAATTATATTTGTTGAGAGACTGCACTGTGGAGATTCGAGGAGAGAGTGTGCCCTCAATTTCTCTACACTATACTCGTGTTCATTCAACTGATGAAGTTCTCAACTCAAAGGGCAACATCCACTTTGTTCTAAGTTCTGCTGGAATGGAAAAGCTGACAGGGGAAAACTTACACAAAGGATATTGTGCTGTTAAAGTTTGTTCAAAGCCACACTTGTCAGATCTCTTTGAAATGAAATTGAAAAGGAAAAACCAATTTTCTTTGAGGACAAAGTTCATCTCATTTGGTGTGCTGCACCTGTCTAATTTTCTGCACTGAGAGAGAAATCTTCACTAGTTTAATTTGAAAAAATAGTTTATACTAGTACAGGTATGTATCATAATGTTTAATTCAGACTAGTGTTACACTCCGAGAAAATAAATAGAAGTGAATTGCGGCCTGTTTGAAACTGTGATAAATACCTAAGTTAGCTGAAATTATTAGACACCATCATTCTGTGAAGGGCTACAGTCTGAACTGTCCTGAAATGAGAGCTCTCTGACGTGTGTCTTGGTCAGTGATGTGCAGATGCACAGTGCCATGTTGAATTACATGATCACATTGTAAACCAAGAGAGACCCTCAAAGATGTTCTAGGTAAATATCTTACCTATTTCTAAACATGAAGGACTTAAAAAGAAGAAGAAGAAACAGAACATTTTTAGATTGGAAGATTGATGAATACCAACAAATCGTAATTTATTTTTTCTAATGTGACACTAAATAATGATTTGGGTAAGTTTGTATCAACAGCAAATCTGATTGCTTTGCAGTTTTGAAAGGCACAATTTCCTGCACATAGGAATGTGGCAAGATTGCAGGTCAAGGCAAAATAAAATAAAAAATAAAGTGAATATGTCATTTAAACGGGCACAAAATACAGCTGTGACCCTAGACAAGGACCATTCAAGGTAGACAAATGTTATTTTAGTCAGCAGGGAAAAATAATGAAACAACAACCCCAAAGTAATCTTCTCCTTTAAAGCATCTTGTCTCTGCTTCCCCTGTCTCCTTCGGCATTTCTCTGCATCTATGTCAGCCTGCCTTGTTCTTGTTTACTCTCTGTGATTGGCTGCACGTGTCGATGAATCCCATACATCGGCAATCAATGTGTGTCTGATTTTAAAGAAACATTCTGGAAATAGGAGGGCAACTCAAGCAGATTTACAATTTGTTAGATCACTGGGAAAAGATCATCTTGGTTTTTATGAGAATCTCCCCAGGAACTTCTACCCCCTGGCTTCTTTCTTTGTGAATGATTTCTATTTGAAACTGAATTGCCAATGCCTCTTTATTTGCTCTGTGTCCACATGTGGATTCAGCTGGATTTCTCTGCTTTTGTTGTTCTTCCATGGGTATCTCTGTAGAAGACTGTTTCCCATATTCACACATTTTGAGTAAAATGCAGTTCCCTTTCAATACAGTTTCACCATGACCACGTGAAACAAAGGAACACTACTGGCACTTGGGTGATGGCAACCTTCCTGTTAGAGCAAAAACTGGAATAAATAGTGTCCTGATAAAAGTGAGTCTTCTTGGAGTGGAAATGATTCCATTAAATGAAAACTCGGTTTGCTGATGTCCATGCCCCCTTTTGTTTAATTATTATTTCCTTTCTGCTCCATCTGTGATAGAGTAAATGTGTCTCAATTTAATGAAAATATTTTCAGAATTTAAGCACTGCTTGTTATTCAGGTTCAATATATTTCTCAGAATCATAACTTATTATATCCTTGCGCCTGAGCTAATGCCTTCCCATATATCTTTTAAAGTCCATGAGTCTCCGGCAGGCTTTCTTTCTACCAGGGAACCTGGTCTTTGCCCCGTGTACCTTGTTCTTTTCCCTCCACGCCTATTCAGATACTCAGTGTTTGTTGAAGGCATGAAGGCACGTAACTTTCACTCTTCCCCTGGAAATCACACTTTGGCTTTTCCCTTTACGGTGCCCAGGGCATTGAATTCATGTCACTGTGAGATCGTCATTTCTTCCTTCACATGCACACACTACTGAGACATGCCTTCATCTGGGCCTTTTTCCTTTGGGATAGCAAATGCAGTGCCGCTTCCTGACATGGAGTCTTTTCCTGATTGGAGGATACTTCCTCTAGCCAAGGTGTTTGCTTGACAGAGGAGTTTTTCCTTCATACTTTTTACACCTTTCAAGCATAAACACATCCCCAGCATAAAGTGAAGCAGTACTAGCTGTACCTTATTCTGTGTTTCTTGCAATAATGTAGCCGGTTGTTGCTACGTCTGCTTTCTATCGCCTGTGTTTCATAAAGACTTTCAACTTGGGATCAAAACATGTGCCCTTTGCCACATAGAATACAGGGTCAAGTCCTTCGTTGGTGTGTTTGGTTTTTTTTCTATCCTGCCCAAATCTTTCTATACATCTATCCATTCAGCAAATGCTTCTAAACCCATGGGTAGGCTTAGTATGGTAATACAGGGACTACACAGAGGTGTAAATGCAATAGTTCCTTAAAGTTAGAGAGAAGTTTGTGTTTCCTAGAGTACTACTACACTAATAATCTCATTTAATGTTCAAAACAACCGAGGGAGACGAGATGGCAAGGATTAGCATACATGCATTCCAGAAGAGAAACGTGCAGCTTGGGAATCTAAGTAGCCATCAGTTATGCTGGACTTATTTTACAATGTTTAATTGTTTAGTCTGTTCATGCTACATAATAAATCTAAGTTTTCTACTCGGGGAAAATGGAGGTGTTTAGTGATATGTTGCTTCTCAGGTGATGCACAATATTTATTCCAAATGCCTCTTCTTCGTAAAACCTGAGGAATGTCAATGATTAAAGTACTTTAGATCTAAATTAAGCTCTTTACTTCCAAAAGAGTGTGCCTTATAGAAATGCCATGCTCCAAACCAAGATCTGTTCTTTGAGGATCAGAAGTAATACTTCTCAGAGCTTTGAATTTTGGAGGACAGCTACAGCACACAGTGCCCCCTCCTCCCTCTCCTTCCTCTCCTGTTTTCCTAGCTTCTGTCATTACCTCTCTGACTTCATTCATCGATTAAAACTATCCAACTGTGCTCCTTACAAAACTGACCATGTATATTTTGTTGCTGGGTAAATCATACTAAAGTGTAATTATCTTCTAATAATTATATGGCTTTCTCTATGGTTCCTTATAGCTTATTGGTTTGGATTCAAATTCCTTGGTTGCTGTATAAATTGACCATATCTTACTTTCCATCCTTCACTAGAAGGACAATAAAATACACAGTTTGCTGCTGTCCGTACACACTCCTCCCTGCCCAAGCAGGTGCTTTTCTTGACATTTATCCTTGCTAGGATGTGTACTGTTTTCCAAATACTTCTCCATTGACTCTTCCTAATATAAATATCACTAATACTGAAACCAAACCAAACCATTGCCATGGAGTTGATATTGATTCATAGTGACCCAAAAGGGCAGAGTTAACGCCCCCCACCACCACCATCGTTTACCGGGCTATACATCTTTGTGGAAGACAGCCAAATCTCCTGTGAAACAGCTAATAGGTTCAAACCACCAGCCTTTAGGTGGTTAAGTATTAGGTTGCTAACCTAAAAGTGGTTGATTCAAACCCACAGATGAGCTCAGAGAGAGAAACATGCTTGTCTACTGCCGCAAAGATTACAGACTTGACAATGCTTTGGGGTGCTTCTGTCCTATCGGGTCACTGTGGATTGGAATGACTTAAGGACACACTCACTTGCTTGCTGCCATTGAACCGACTCACATTCAGAGAAACCCGATAAAGAGAGTGGAGCTGCCCTTTGAGGGTTTCTGAGTCTTTAAATCTTTAGCAGAGTTGGAAGCATAATCTTCTCCCTCACTTGAGGACAGATGGTTTGACATAGCAACAGAGCCCCGGTGACCTGCCAGGTAATGAACTCACCAGCTGCCGAGGGGGAGGAAGATGAAGGTATCTATCTGCTTTTTTTCTGCCAAGGGCCACTTGAATCTTCGTAACATGATTTGCTGACCATATAAAATGATCAACTTAAAAATTAGCCTGTTATATTTGGTCAAATGGTTAATTAATGCGATAACAAGAAGAAGCCCTGGAATCATAGTGGTTATGTATTGGGTTGCTAACAACAAGGTCAGCAGTTCTAAACCACCAGTTTTTCTATGGGAGAAAAATGAGGCTTCTGATTCCCATAGCGAGTTAGAGTCTCAGAAATTCACGGGGGGGGGGGGGGGGATTCTACCTTGTCCTAATGTCCTAATGTAAGGATTGACTCAATGGCTGTGTAGTAGTTACATAATATGGTGTCAACTTGAGATTGTTAAGAGTGAAGGGGTGGAGTTTAGCCTGTCAATCAGGTCGCAGCTTGATGACCTCATTTGGAGGCACAAAGGAGATAAATAGATCACTGGAGGCCAGATACACACTCTCCCTGCAGGACATTCATGTTAGCAAGCCACATGGAGAGCTACACTGATGAAACCAGAGCCCTGGAGCTGGAGGAGCCACGTGCTGAGATGCCTCCACCACCACTGGAACCACAAGACTTTCTACCCACTGGCCTGTGATCTTCCTGCATTCAGCATCATTGCATGTGTGTATGAGTCTGAAGAGGAATTTATAGGCTGGTATCGGACATATTGGGCTAATATCGGACTTATGGACTTGATCTAGAGTGGGCTGGGATGTTTTCTCAATATACAATTGCTCTTTGATTAAAAGTTCTCTCTTTGATATAAATTTCTCTCTTATACACACAAGTGTCTATGAATTTGTTTCCCTAGTCTACCTGAACTAATGTACGGTGAGAGAGAAAAATAGGGCTGGAACTGCTTCTCTTAGGTAAGGCAGGCGATCTTAGCTGTTATTGGTGACTTCTGAGGTCTTATATGACCCATGGGCTGGACATTTATGCCCTGGTTTACAACTTTGGAATGCCTATACAGAGTTACCATGAGTCAAATTTGATTTGGTAACAGTGAAAATTAACAGCATCATTGTAAGCCTTTCATCTTGGGTCCAAGTAGGGATAAATATGACTTCTTTTTATCTCATAGAATCCTTTACCCCTTCCCTGCATATATGGACATATCACAGATTTTATAAACCAGCAGATGGAATTAGATTAGAATCTTGACCTAGTTAAATTTAGGCAATTTAGGGAAATTACTTAGATGAATTACTTGATTTCTCTAAGCGTTCATGTCTTTATCTGGAAAATCATTTCATGTTTGTTTTGTCTCTGTGTGTGAGGGTTATAAACTTTGCTCTTCAGTTGTATATCCACAGGTTATATAAACATCTATGCTTTGTCTGCTTCGTTGGGGTGAGACTATGGTTTTGCTGACCATGATTTTTGAAGATCTTGCTTCTTCATCGTTGCATCCATATATATCTTGGGACCAAACTAAAAAGGTTCTATTTGCAATATTCATAACCTCAATGAACATTTATTTCATCTTATCAGAATTATAAAAAAAATCACATTATTGGAATTATTCTATCTGGCAATGTCATGTCTTATTCCATCTCTTGAGTCTCAGAAAAAGTGAGCTGGTTTAGCTTAGGAATTTTAAAATAGTATTTCATAGTTAAAAATTGGTTAGCTAGGGAAAGTAGGAAAAGCTAATGCAATTAATGTAGCCCAGGAAGTCAAGATTTAGATATTGCTGAAACCTATGGGTTTCAGCTCATAGAAAAATTATGTACAACATAACAAAGCAATGCTCAGTTCTGCCCCATCCTCACAATTGTTTTTATGTTTGAGCTCATTATTGCAGCCGCTGTGCCAATCCATCTTTCAATGACCTCCCTCTTTTTCACTGTCTCTCTACTTTAACAAGCATAATGTCTTTCCCCAGGAATCGGTCTTCCCTAACAACATGTCCAAAGTACATGAGATAGAGTGTTGCCATTCTTGCCTCTAAGGATCATTCTGGCTTTACTTCATCCAGGAAGCTTTCCGTATATCCCACCTGAATTTGGAGAACATCTCAAAAACAGATTTGATTCATTGACCACTAATGACATAAAGCCTGATGAGCTATGGGATGGCATCATACACGAAAGAGTAAAAGGCAATTATAAAGACAGGAAAGAATGAAAAGGCAAGATGGACAACAGAAGAAACTCTGAAACTTACTCTTGATCACCAAGTAACTAAAGCACATGGAAAGCATGTTGAAGTAAAAGAGCTGAACAGAAAATTTCAAAGGGCTGCTCAAGAAAACAAAATCAAGTTTTCTAATGAAATATTCAAATACTTGGCATTAGTAAACCAAATAGGAAGAACAAGGTAACCTTATCTCAAGCTAAGAGAACTGAAAAATAATTCAAGCCTCAGGTTGCAATAGTGAGAGTTTCTATGGGCAAAATATTGAATGATGCAGGAAGTATCAAAAGAAAATGGAAGAAATACAAAGTCACTCTACCACAAAGAACGACTTGACATTCAACCATTTCAAGAATGTGGTAGTTAAGGTTTATGTCAAGTAGGCACTCCTGGCTAGGTGTGGGGTCAAACCTGTCAATCAAGTAGTCCTTGATGGCACTTCCTTGGGAGTGGGATCTTTTGTACATGAGTAAGTGACTCTGGAAACCGCCTTTTTCTCAGTCACTTTGCCTTCCTCCTTGCTGAACCTTCACTATGACTCCGTGTCTGCTGGTAGAGACAACCTGTGGGCCGTCTGACCCAGAGAAGTGTCAGGGCAATGCCATGTTTCCACTGACCTTAGATCCACTCAACTCTGTACTCACCAGCCTGTGACCTTCCTGCATTCGGCATCACCTTTCTGTGTCACCAAACCACAGCTATGTGAGACTGAAAATGGCACTGACCTTGTAGACTTGAATTGGACTAGGCTGGGTTGCTTTCTTTGATATAAAATGACTTGTTGATATAAATCTCTTTCTTATACATATATGAGTGCCACTGGATTCATTTCTCTAGAAAAAAAAAGTAGCGTATGACAAAGAACAGTGGTATTAAAAGAAGTCCAAGCTTTATTGAAGGCATTATTGAAATGTAAGAGTCCAGGAATTGATGAAATACCAATTGAAATGTTTCAAGAAAGTAATAAAGTACTGGGAGCACTCACTGGTCTTGCTAGGTACCCTGAGAGCTGCCAGAGTCCTGCTATTTTCCCACCAACTTTGGATCTACACAACTTTGCAGTCACCAGCCTCTGATATTCCTGCATTCTGCATCCTTGCATGTGACTACATGAGTCAGAAGAGGGAATTATGGACTAATACGGAACTGATGGACCTGCATTGGAGTAGGTTGAATGTTTTCTTAATATATAATTACTTCTTGATATAGAGCTCTTTCTTACACATACATATAAGAGTTTCTGTGGATTTGTTTCTTTAGGCAACTCGACCTAACACATTTGGTACTTTGAGAGTGGGTACAAGAGAAACAAATCATGAGTATAGAGAGTGGAGGCTTGTCTGACCTCTGTCTGTAGCAGTCCCTGTCCCTCCCTCCCACCCGAGCTCTGTCTGTGGCAGCCCCCGCCCCTCCCCCAGCCACACACACATTGGCTAGCCAGAGGTCAGCTATGGCTACATGGTTTACTGGGTTGATTTTTGGAAAGGACATGAGAAATGAATTCTTATTTGTCTTTGGTTAATCCTAACCAAAATGGCAAAAATGCATGTGATGAACTTAGATTTGAGCTTATTATGGGGTGGGAGGGTGGGAAAGTCTCCTGAACTTCTCTGAGGAAAAAGACATACTTTGTCAACATGACTGACAGAGGGGCTGGCCCTACCTTGATCCAGCCAGAGTCCTAAGGCCATACTGCATTTGAATGGTATAGTTTAGCTAAGAAACGATTGAATTTGACTGTTTTAAGAATTGTGTTTAGGATTTGGGTGTCTTAATTCCTTCTACCTATTGTTATTAATATAATGAGTGATAGAAAATGATTACTGGGAAGTATAAATAGAGATAATTTGTAAACCTACTGCCTTCAGGAATTAAGTTGGATCCCTTTAATGGGTATAGAAAATGCCTGCAAAGGATGCTTAAAAAACGTAAAACCTACCCAGTGCCTTGAGTGCTCAGCATATTGAAAAGACAAGCCATTAGAGCTTTTGGAAGACTGAAGGGGAAAACAAAAGAAAGGAGTCACTTTGGCTTTTTGAATTTTGATATAGTGGTTTGCATCTGAATTTCGAAAAAATCTGGAGCCATGAAAGAACTCTCCTCTCTAGGACTGAACGTTAGAGGGAACCTGTGGGCAGCCTGAAATGCTCACTAGGTACCACCTGGATCAACTTGTAGAGTGGAAGTAGGGGAAATTCAGCAATACAGACACGGGTTAAGTCTAACCACGGACACACATGGATTTGGTTCCCAGGTACTAGAGGTGAGACAAGAGCAGGTTGGCTGGTCTGAAGTCTGAAGTTTAGAGTTGTTTAGAACTTGAGCTAGGTGCTACGGTTGTTGAGAACTTGTGAAGGGACCCATGTTGAAAGGCAAGGCAGCCAATGGACACCCACTGAGCTGGTCCAGAATCTGACTAGATAAAGATACTATTTTTGAGCCTGTGATTTGATGTTTATTGCTGCTGGCTTTATGGAAGGCCTGTCCTGATTTGACTTTCCTTCTGGATGCAGACTCTTAAGGTTCCAAATGAAATTAAATTCCTCACAACAAAGAGATCCTTGTCTCCTCAGAGCCCTGGGTTGACAGAAACGGGCAGTATAGAAATTGGGTGCGCAATACGGGCGGTGATAAAGACACGAAGTGGATGACTTGCCAACTTTCAGCGATAGGGGAAAATGTTGACAGTGTTATAGAATTAAGTTATAGATGTTCACATAGCTTCAATTGTTAGGTATAGAGTACTTTTGGTTTGTTCACTTATAGAACATTACGTTTAAGGGGCTGGCACATTTTTAGTTGTATCCATTTTAGTTTTACCTTACTAGGTACAAACATGATTTTATTATTGTTTCATTTTAAAATCATCTATACTTAGAGTTCTGCAAAGGTGTCAAGTTGACAAGGGGTAGTCTGCGATAGTTAAATAATTTTATGTCAACTTGAAGCTATGTAAACGTGTAGGAGTGGTATTCAATCTGTCAAGCAGGTCAGTGTCTGATGGTGCCTCCTTGTGGGCCTGGTCTTCTCATAAGGAGGAGCACAGAACTTTCCTCTCTGCTTTCACCTTCCCACTTGCTGGCCACCCTGAGAGCTGCCGGAGCCTTGCCATGTTTCCACCGACCTGCCATTTGCAAGATTTTGCCATCACTGGCCTGTGAGATGCCTGCATTTTGCAGCATTGCATATGACTGTGTGAGTCTGAAGAGGATGTCTGGACTAATATTGGATTTATGGATTTAGGTTGGACTGTGCTGGGATTTTTCTTGATATAGAATGACTTCTTGAT
>NW_022103915.1:81702308-81712216 GCF_000313985.2 Echinops telfairi | reverse complement strand
AGAGTTTAGAATTATGAAAAATTTGCTACTTAAAGATTTTTTCTCAGATTATAAAATGGTTTCCATTTCATTAATATGAAGAAATATGCAAAATCAACTAGAATTAGAAAACTAGACCATGAAATTCTGTATCTGAAATTTCTTAAAATACTTTACAAGTTGTTTACCTTTTTATACCACAAATTTATACTTCAGAGAACAAATACTTGGCCATTTATCTCCTTATAATAATCTGGTATTAAAACAAACAAACAAAATAACCTAATTTGAGGCTGCTGGCTATTATAATACAGCACTTAATGTGTATACAGGGCCTTACAATGATATCTCATGCAAACTTAGAATGAATCTATGCATTAGGCAAGATAATAATAATCAATATCATTTGACGGAAAACCGAAGCTGAGTTTGATTATGCCATTTGTCCAACTTGAGCTTACTAGTGATACAGTTGGCCTAGGACTCAGATCCCTTAATGGCAAGACTAATGTGCTATTGCTAGTATTTTGTTCTTTCTTTTAAATGTGAACATGAAACATCAGATATTATATTAGGCAGAGTGCAAAAAAACATTTTTCTTCTTTAGGTATTTGCAACCAGATTTAGAAGACTAGATATATGACACATGAGAAAGCAACATAGGACAATAAATAATGAACTATTTCAATTTACAAGAATAAGTCTTACCCATGTGGAATGGATGATAAAGTCAGGGTACAGTTTGTCACCAATGAACTACATAACTACCCTCTAGTTCCTAAGTATTTCCTCCTCTTACTATTTGGGTTTTACTTGTGTTACCTCATTAATTAAGTTAGATTTGCATATGATCATTTGTATATTTAAGATTATGCAACACATGAAAGGCAAGATTGACAACACATCAGAAGTAGTTATAGGAGTAATGGGTCTCTGAGAGTACAGGAAAGGAGAGGGGCGAGAAGTGGAGTGGGGAGGGGGAGCTGAAAGCATTGATGATTGTGTAACCTCACTAGATGGGATTGGACACCAGAATTGACTGTGAATGGATATGTTGGGTTGTGTAAGATAAGTCAATAAACTTATAGTATAATAATAATAATAAATAAAATGGTCTTATCAAGTACCACAAACTTGTATGTCTAATTTAGGTGCCAGTATCTTAGTAGTGTTGTAATTAACTGGACCCAAAAGTTTTCACCAAGAAACATTTCTAAATAAAATAAACAGAAGGAGATGTTCAGATGTAATAACTACTTTATTGGAATATCAGTGTGCATAAAAGCATAAAATGTAAAACAATCTAAAATTAGGGTCCTATGATGTCACAAGTAGTCATAATAAAACAAGAAATCAAAATACAGGATACTAAAAATCAGTGACAAAATGTATATTTTGAGGTTCCTTTGCATTTTGTTCGGTAGGTTTAATTAAGCTAATGAAATATTACCATATGGTCTTTATCAGGATAATATAGCTAGGCCTAGCATCTCTGGAAAGTAGTAGGGGTATACAGTCTCTGATCTACAAAACAAATCTGATCTGTTGAAGTTCTCTCTGATTCCAAAGCACAACATGTGTGGCACCAACAGAATGATTTGGAATGATAGGGTAATTTCTGTCCCTTTACTCACCTTGTCACCCGGACTGATGATTGGACTAGAGATAGAGATCGGGCACCCGGAAAGGAATCAGCAAAGGGAATGAAAGGTAGTTAGGGATAAAGAGGTTGTTTCCACCAAATGCCTACACTCAACGAAAATCAGCTGTCCCTGCCACAATAAAGGGGTTGGAAAGAAATCAGGCACACTAATTAGAAACCTGTGGGAAAATCCAGAATTGAGCATGCTCAGGCCCAAGTCACCTAGATCAGGTGGGAGGTCCACCTGGCCGCACAGACTTGCGCCAGCGACATAACATCACATTGGTGCACTTAAACACAGCCAATAAGATCACCAATACCCTCAACCACCCCTCTGCAGCCAGTGGGGATAGGAGGGGATAAAGGCAGGCCATGAGCTGGCCATGCGCTTTTCTGGTTTGTGTGCTTTCTTAGAGGGTGGGGCGTGGGGCTCCCAACCATCGCTCTCAGTGCACCCATCGCTCTCAGTGCAGTCTCTTGGGATTTCTGGCTCTTGGTTCCTGCTGTCAGCTTGGTCTTTGTTTGCCTGTCTGTTGCTTTCTTTCTTTCTCTCTTTTCCTCTTTCCTTCTACCAAGCTTTGGCAGAAGGCATTTGGAAATAAGGTCACTAAACAACTGCTAATCCAGTCGTTTCCAAGACCACTCAAGAGACTTTGTAAGCACAGCTGTGCCTCCTGCCTCCGCACAATGGATGGGCCCATATACCAGGCTATTTACGTCCCTGGTACAATTCTGCTGGATTAGTATATACACAGCCAAGGATTCCAATTTCCCTAGAGTTGACTGCATTCAGACCGAGCCATAAGATAGGTCCCTCTCCCCTTTAAAGGTCCTTGTTGGTCACCCAGAGCCAGTGGTCCCCTTCGAAGGTCCTGAAGATGCCACCCATAGGCAGTGGCACACTAATGCCTGGCTTGCTGTCAGAAGAATTATTGGGATCTAGCCATCCGGCTGAGGCTGGGTCCTGACACCACCCAGGATGGAGGTGTCCACCCGAGGGCCTCAGGTCCCACGGCACACCAGAACCTCTGGTTAAGAGCCCAAGGTGCTGGGCAATAGAAACTCTTTGCAGTTTTGTTTTCTAGATGAGAAACCAAGAGTCTGTTCCCAGGGGAACATCTCCGTACTACATCCTGACAAATTAATCTAGAGCTGACCTGCAGACCTAAAGAAGCAGCAACTACTGTGTCTCCCTCCCTACTCTGATTCACTTCGAGCTTTTCTGAAAGGGGATTGGAAAGTGTGCCGAGGTCCCTTATGTTCAGGCATTTTTCCTCGTGAGAGACAGTAAAGACCTTTCTTCCAAATGTTCTTAATACCCTATAAAGGGCCTAGTGTCTGGGGCGGAACATCTCTGAGCCCCTAGCCCAACTACACCACCCTCTGTCACTGAACCTATAGAACCGGAGAAGGAAGGGGGGCCTGTCAAAGTTCTGTCCTGGGTAGAGGCAGCTGGAGACTTTGGTTCTTGGATGGGTCATAAGCCTCTCACCCTAATTGAAGTCAAGCAGATGAAGAGCAACCTAGGCAGTTCTTCAGACACTCCAGAATAGCACGGAGATAGCTTTCTAGGACAGGCTGCGATCGATGTTGAGAACGAGTTAGTACGAAAGGAAACTAAGAAATTTGTAGATCTTTTACATTTGATGAATGACAGGCATCCAAAAGGAGAAATAGCTGTGCCTCCAACTGGCCCCACCTGGGATTATAATGATCCCACTGACAGGTGGGCAGGGGAACATTTTCTAGTGTTTGTCAAGACTGGACTAAAGTCAGGGTGGCAAAAGACTAGCAGTTACACTAAAGTAATAGCCCTTAACCAGGAGCCTAATGAAAGACCTGTAAGCTTCTTGGAATGGCTGAGAGAAGCCCTGAATTAGCACACCATAGTAGATTTAGACTCCTAAGAAGGGCAAATCATGCTATGAGACAAATTTCTCACACAGGCTACATCAGGCATTTGGAAGAAGCTCTGGAAGCTAGAGCAAGAGCCTGGAGGAGCTACCCTAGAAAAGATGGTCATTAATGCCAAGGCAACCTCTTACGATTGGGTCAGAGACCAGGAGCCTTGGACTCAGGAGAAGGAGAGAAGGAACAATGCTAGGCATGGACAAGTGCTGGCTGCCACTGCAAATCAACACCCGTCTCCTGCCTCCCAGATTTCAAAGACCCACACACAAGGTACGAAGTGCCATGTATGTCGGCGGGTGGGTCACTGGGCAAAGGAGTGCCCTAATAGGAATAGTCTTCCACGAGGGCCATTCTATCACTGCCAACAAAGTGGCCACTGGGCAATGCTCGGTTTTATGGGGAAGACCCAGTAAGGAAGTGGCCCAGGGCGAATCTGCAGCTGATAACTGAAGACTGAAGTGGCCCAACCCGTACGGCCCAGCAGCAGAAGATTCTTGGTACTGGTCCAGTGAATAAAGATGTGGAAGGTAAGTCAGTGAATTTCCTCCTAAGTCCCGGGGCCACCGACTCTCTCCTTACCTCCTTCCCCTGACCCCTGGCACCACACACATGCGCCATCATGGGAGTGCCAGGGAAACCTGTGTCAAACACTTTATGGACCCCTTAGGGTGCCTCTGGACCAACTTTACCTCTCTCATAGCTTTCTTGTGGTCCCTGAAAGTCCAGCTGCTCTGCGAGGCCAGGATATATTGTCTCAACTCCATACATCCATCCTCACAGGGCCTCGTCCTAGCCCCTCTTAGCTTTTCCGATGTTCCACACGTCAGAGGAGCTGCTGCGAAGTCACTGACGAAGGTCTCAGGCATCGAGTCATTTCTAAATGGACATATACTTCATATAGGTATATTTGACATAATAGCGATTCCTAACATGGTCATTAAAGTTTGAGCTTTAGCCTTTTAAACTCGGTCAAAGACCAGAATATGGGGACAGAGCAGAATTTTATGCCATTGGGGCAGAGAGCAAGAGGCTTGGGCTCAGGAGAAGGAGAGAAGGAAAGAAATGGTAAAAAGTAAAATATTCCATATATTACCCAATATATATGTAATTTGGGGATTTGGGAAAAGCTGAGATATTAGAGAGGTATCAGGCAATTTCATGGTATCAAATGTTTATTCAAGCAGAGACTAAGGAGTAATAATTGCAGAAGAAATGGAAGCGAAGGACTTCATGGGGTAAAGCAGCTAGAAATATCTTTGTAGCAGAAACGGTGCCACTCACCCTAGCAGTTAGCATTGAGAGGTTTGTCATTCGAAACCAAGAGCCACTTTTCTAGAGAACGACAGGGTTAGGTTTCCTACACCCATCCCAGAGAGGCAGTTCTAGGCTGCCTGATCGCAGTGAATGAGGATTTACTTAAATATAGGTGAACAGAGAAAATATGCCAGTCGCATAGTAATGGGTGAATGAACCCTGGAATGTACAGTAAGTATACTATATAGAGCTCAGCTACAATTACACACTTTAATAGTAACCATTGCTTTGTAGCACGGAAGACCTCTGAGAAGCTTTGGCTACATCCTTGCGTTTCTGTTGTCAGGTGTCATCAGTCGTTTGTGGCCCTTCCGAAGAGACACTGTGCATGACAGGACAAAACGCTGCCCCTTCTGCGCCGTTCTAACGATTGTCCTGATGCTTGGTCCTCTTGCTGCAGCCATTGGGTCGATCCATGGTGGAGAGGGCCTTCCCCTTGCTTGCTCCCCTTCTACTTAACCAAGTATCATGTCTTCCTCCAGGAACAGGTCTCCCCTGACATCATGCCCCAAATGGGGTAGACAAAGCTGTATCGTCCTCGCCTCTAAGGAGCATTATGACCGTCCTTCTCCCAAGACATGCAGCTTCAGAAGCCACATGGAGCAGTTCTCCTGCGTCTCTTAGGAGTCACGTGAGTCAGAATTGGCGGAAAGGCAGTGGGTTGGTGTTGCCGTCTTAAGAACTCATAACCTAGAACAGTTAAATAATCCCCATGACACCGTCAGTAACCCAGTCAGAATTTGCATAGTGATGAAACTGAGGCCGCAGCCTAGTTCTTCTCCCTACATCATGCTGCCACCCTTAGTCTCCCAAACAATGCCACGAGATACCACAGAAATTCATATTCGGTCTTCCACGTTGTAGAGCCAGGACCATAATGAAGCGAAGGCAGAATAAGGCTCCTGATAAATAACTTTGGTGCTTTAGAAGAAAGATAGTCTAAGCATGTCTTACAGTTTTACAATGTTTCAAGTAAATGAAGTTCCAATATCATTTGGGGCCATAAGAAGGAAAATTAGGG
The DNA here is from genome assembly GCF_000313985.2 of Echinops telfairi. Classification (NCBI taxonomy): domain Eukaryota; kingdom Metazoa; phylum Chordata; class Mammalia; order Afrosoricida; family Tenrecidae; genus Echinops; species Echinops telfairi. The sequence continues at coordinate 81,706,349 of NW_022103915.1, read as the reverse complement.
ATAAAGTTAAGAATACCTCATTTTCATTAGGATGCACGTTCTGATCATTTACCCTTAATCACCTCACTCCAGCCTGCTAAAGGCCTTTGATAGGGTCTCACATGAAATGCCAAGAGACCAGCCTCCCTGACTCATTAACCTTCACCAATTTCTATCTTTTACACACAGTAGATATCTACATTAGTCTTCGTCTTCCAGATTTTTCTGTTACCAGACTTCATAAAAGAATTTGCAAATAAGTTTTTATCATCATTAACAATACTATCGCTAAAGGGCATATGTGACGTTTTATGATGGTTTAGCACATTAATATTTTACAATCAGGCTTTAACATGCTTTTATCCTTTTTTACACAAGATTAATATCCTGCTTGAATTAGTTTTATTACATGCATTTTCAATTTTCACTAAGCGGATTTTTTTTCCAACTAGAATTTATTTTTCATACATTTTGCCTTTCCTTTGTAGGATTTAATATAAATTATCTATTTTAATTTTTTTCACAGCATTGCAAGGATTTTCCTATGGTGCTGCCACTACTAATGCCATTCTATTAGTTAATCACACCATTTCGTGTTAAGGTTTGGATTCTGTACACCATTTATAATTTTGTGACCTCCCAAACCTGAGCAATTGTTGCTGTGATCAAATAATGTAAGAAAAGTGAATATTTAGCAAGTTATTGACCAGTTCCACAATCACAGATGATCAAATCCAGCAATTCTGGATCATATTTTCACTTGAGGGGAGATTAGGCTTTATGTTAAAAAAATACAAAAAGTTACCTATTGTATCACATTTGAAACCACTCTGAGGAACTAAAAGGCATGATCAAGATGCATCAAATTAATGAAATCTTGAAATCTAGTTCTTTTAAATGTGGTTTTGTCAATTCCCAATCTTTGTTTGATCAATCTTAGCAAAGTTCAGCTATCCTCTCATATTTCAGTCTCTAAGTTTTTGCACATCAAACTTTAGAAGTCAGTGTCTAAACTCTCAGATGGACCTGCAAACCCACTCTTTGATAAAGTCTGGCTTATTTCATACAGACACTATGGATGATAGATATGGCAGAAAGAAACAAGAGTAACATAATACCAGTGTGGTAACCAGAAATTAAAAGTTGTAAAAATATGGACATAAAATTGATCTGGAAAAAATCCACCATTATGCTTCAGCCTCTTTTGGTCATAGTAACTACTATAATTTTCTCTCATATTATCTTAGACAATACTTCACACAATTTACCTCTGAATGCTAACTTTATACTACTGGGTTACCTGTTCATCACTGGAGACACAGTTTGATTAATATTCAAAAATAATATTTTAATGATGGGCAACTACATTGTACCTACCACCTTTAGAGAGGAATTATTATATGAATGGCCTGATCACAAGGATTACATCCTTATTCCTGGCAAATAAAGAAGCTATTTTGATAGTGAACATGAATTATAATTGAGATACATACTGATGAAACATAAATGACATATGTAGATAAAAAGTGAGGAAAACCACAGGCCAATTACATAGGCCGAGTTTCTTATTAAAATTTCTACTTACCCTTTTATTCTGGTGACTGACCTTGAATTACACTTAGTGCCCTTTATGTTGGTGCCATTGAAGTAGAACAATAAGAGACATAGAATTCTAGCCAGCATAATTTTCATGTCTTAAAAACACTCTTCCCACTGGCTAATCATAAAAGAAAACAAAAAAAAAATAGTCGTTATAATTAAGCTTGTAAAGAATCTATGCACTGTAGATATTATCATTACATTTTCCCATTCAAAAAGAGGAAGACAATCAAAGAATAATTTGACTGGTGGGAAACCTAGATCAGTAATTCTTTTCACTCTATGAAATGAAACAAATATGGTTACCAAAAAATAATAGCAGAATTAATAATATGACCAAAAATCCATTTTAAGAGAAAATTTCAGCAAGTATCCTATATGTGCAGCATGCAATGTGCAGGATCTGTGAATATGCACATAAAAGAGAAAAGTTTCTTGTGAAAAGCAAAATGTGTATGGAGAGGGTTGACAAGACTCAAGTTCCAAGACTTGCTCCCAAATAAAGAAAGCAGAGCCTTCTATCTGAGTTATAAAAAATGGAACCTTTGTTCTTGGCATGAAACAGGAAGAAGAAATTCCCATGGCAGTTGGTATATGTGTTAGCCTCTTCTGGTGCACTAGAGAAAAGAATGCTGTTTTCATGAGGGATAGAATGACTATTTACTGAATGAACGCCATTAGGACTGCCTGCTGCCTCTCCCTGCATACTAACTATCTGGTTCACAAACAAAATGGTGGATGAGAGGCATAATTAATATGATGTGGACTGAGAGCGAACACTGTGGGGAGTTTTGAATTGCAGCCATGCAGATAAGGTAAGCCTTAAGTGCCAATTCAATTACTATTAGAATTCATCTGCCACTCTACTCTCCACTCCATATTTAATTATTCCAGTGAAGAAATGCAAGTGATTTTTATCATTTCCATTCATTTCCCTAGTTCACTTCATTCTTCCCTGGATACATTGTTTCCACGGTATAGACTTGAAATAAATGTACTCCAAAGACCAAAGAACTGAAGAGAGTTGGTATCAGACATCATTTACCTACAGATTAAATTTTTAAAAGGCTTGTCAAGTTATGGCTACTTCTTTAAAAGGCAGTCCCCTGTCTGGCTTGCATACAGCCTATAGTTATGTTAAAGATATTTTCATTTATCTGGAAATGATTCTCTCATATTTTATACAGAGAAAGGTAAACTATGTACTGACGGACATTTGACTGTCTGAGTCTGACCTAAGTGTTCTAATGAACATGCAAATTTGACTTTGAAAAGACAATCCACCAAAGAAGACATTCAGGTAGCCAACAAATGAATGAAGGAATTGTGATCATTAATCATTTGAGAAACGAAAATCAAAACAGTCAGATATCACATCACCCTAGTCTGAATAACTAATTAAAAAGAAAAGAAAAACAGAAATCAATAAATGCTGGCGAGTTTATGGAAAGACTGGAGCCCTCATACACTGCGGGTAGGACTCTACAGTGTTGTAAACACTGGACAGTAGGATGGTGGTTCCTCAGAAGGCAGGGAATAGAAATATCACCTTGTTAATTGCCCTTGAGTAAGGTATGCACAGGAGAAGAAACATCAACTGGTTCTCTGCCATTTTAAAAATTGCTGTGTTTGAGCCCATTGTTGAAGCAACTGTCTCCATCCATCTCATCAATGGTCTTTCTCTTTTCTCCTGCCCTTTTATTTGACCAGTTATGATGTCCTTTCCCAAGACTGGTCTCGCCTGATAACATGTCCAAAGTATGTGAGGCAATCCTTACGTAATCGGATCCTCACTTTTAATGAGCATTTGGGCTGTACTTCTTCCATGACAAATTTGTTTTTCTGGCAATCCTTGGCACTTTTAATATTCTTCCCCAGCACTGTAATTCAAATGCTTCAACTCTTCTGCGATCTTTCTTGTTCAAAGTCCAATTTTCACACGCATATGAGGCAATTGAGAATACTATTACTTGGGTCAGGTGCCCTTAGTCCTCAAAGTGCAAGGCAATGCATCCTTTGGTTTCTTGACTGCTGCTCCCATGAACACTGATTGTAGATCCAAATAAGGGGAAATTCCTGAGAGCTTCCACTGGACCAATAGGTAACATCAAGACAAACAGAAGATTCAAGTTCAATCAGAACGAGAGAATACTGAATGGGTTGAAATTAGGAAAGCTGTGAGTCATACTAATTCAACCTGAATGCTGAACAAATAATTTGAGAAGCTAGACAGTATGAAGAAGAAAGTGAGGAGAACTTGAATCACTTCTGATGAAGATAAAAAAATACAGCCTTTAGTATGGATTATAGTCAATTTGATAAAGAAAACAAAAATCTTCACAACTATAACAATAGATAGTGATATACATAGGTTCTCCATAAATATAAATATGTGCCCAGGGTTATACATTTGGCTACTGAGTTAGTCTGGGTACATTAAAGAAAAAAACCCACAGAAACTCA
>NW_022103915.1:81693672-81701651 GCF_000313985.2 Echinops telfairi | reverse complement strand
TCCTAGAAAGATAAAAGTAGAATGTATAGATATATGCACATCCATGTTAAATCACATTAATATTAAAAGTAGCAAAAATATGGAATCACCTTAAAATCAGGGGAAGAATGGAGTACTACGCAACTGTAAAGAAGCTGCGAGGCACCTCATAACATGGATGCACCTGAAAGACTGAGTGAAATCAGTCAACCCCAGCTGGAGTTTGTTAGAATTTTTCATATTTTCTAGCTGCTTTTTGATAAATATTTTCTCTTATACTTTGTTATTGTTGCTGGGTTTTGTTGTTTTGTATATATATTTTTGTATATAAATTCCAGGTGAAGTAAATCTATAGCGATAGTAACTGGATTAGTGGTTTCTTGGGGGTGTGTCAAAGGAGGTTGGGGGGGAGCTGATGACAATGAGTAAAAAAGAAGAAATGCTCAAAAATTGATTGTGGTGATGATTGTATAAATCTTTTAATATGATTGAGCTCTTGAATTGTATGATAAGTGAATTATATGCCACTAAAACAGTTTTAAAAGGACAGATATTATATGAGACCACTATTGTGAAAGGTCAAGAAAAGAGTTTCATACTAACAGAAACATCTTTGAGGGTATCAGGTAGGGGAATTGAAAGAAGAGGAAGCGACTGGCTTCAGTGTCGGTAAGTGTTAACTTGGGTTAGGGGAAGGGGATATACAGTATACAGTCAGGAAGAAGGAAAATGTAGTGAAGGATTGGGGAAGGGCTAGGCCTTGAACCCCGTATGACTAGCAGGAGAATGCATTCTGATACAGGACCAAAATATGAGCCAATTATGTGGGAAGGCACTCAAAATAGACGGGAATAGAGCTGTTCCACAAAATAGAGTCCACTTCCATGATGCAGATGGATAACATATTGAGAATCTTCAGTTGCAGAAGGGACACTACTCAAAATAAGAAGAAATGATTTCAAACATCCACTAATAACGGGAATGTGGAATATGACGTATGACTCTGACAAAATTGAAAATGGTAAATACAAAATGAACATGCATAAAGATCAATATCCTAGGCATCAGTGAGCTGAAATTAGCCATTTTGAATTGGGCAATAATATGATTTACAGTGCCTGGAATAACAAACCGAGGAGAAATGTAATAACATTCACTGCCCCCCCCCAAAAATTCAAAAACCAACCTGAAAGAAAAAGCCGGCCAGGAAGGGAATAAAACCAAAAGGCCAAAAAGAAAAACAAGTAAAAAATCTGCTATTCAAAGTTATATACTAACCATTAAAGTTAATTATGAAGAAACTGAAAATTTCTAGAAACTTCTTCAGTTTGAAATTGATCAAGTAGGCAATGAAGATGCATTGATCATTATTGGTGATTGACATGTGAGCGTTGGTAGTTGGAATGTTGTAGTTGGAAAACACAAAATAGTTATAGAAACAACGCTGTGATTGCATTTTATAATTTTGCAAGGCTAAAGACTTACTCATTGTAAATAAAACATTCTAAGCAACCAAAATGGTGAATATACATGTTGGTCTTGTCAAATGGAATATATGGGGAAAAATCCATTACATCTGTGAAAGAGATGACGATGAAAACTCCATATCATCAGCTAGGGGCCAACTGTAGAAATGCCATCAACTTCTCATATGAAAGTTTAAATTGAAGCAGCTAAAGAAAATTAAAAGAAGCCCATGAGAAGCAAAACACTACCTTGAGTATGTCCTACCTACATGTACCGACCCCCTGCAGAGCAAATTTGACACACTGGATACTAATGACCACCCACACTAAAGATGTTCAGCTCTGAGCTGGTTTTCCTCAGTTCTTACTTCTCAGCCCTGAAAGAATTCACACAGCAGACCCACTGTTGTAACCCAAGTACCTTTCATGAGGGAAAGGGAAGTTTCAGGTAGTGCAGTCTCAGACAGTGCACACTATCTCTGGAAAGCCAGCAGGGCTGTGCGGGTTAGTGTGCAAGAGTTCCAGACAAAGATGGGCACTTAGGGGAAAGCAAAACGTCACATGGAAGGAGTGCTGGAGCAAAAGGAGGCCATGGAATCCAAAGAACACCTGAACCCAAAGAAGGAAAGAAGAGCTTGGGAGAGAGAGAGTACAAGCCCTGGGAGGGCAAGAGACAGCCCTCTGACCTGAAAGAGAGAGGCCTGCCCTCAGTTTCTGCTATTTATGCCCTCCTATCCCCCTGGAGGGGGCTGGGGCAGTGGGGTGTGTGTGTGTGTGTGTGTGTGTGTTGGGGGTGAGTTGGTCTTGTTTCTGGGTATTGGCCATTCCTAGTGTCTGCGTTCAGGCATACTTGTGACTTAATGTCACTGGTGCCTACTGTGTATGCCCACGTTGACCTTCGCCTGTGTCTAGGTGACCTTGGTCTGACCATGCCCAGCTTTAGATTGTCCCTATCTAATTTCTTTCAAACCCCTCTCCTGTGGCATGGCCAGCTAAATTTTGTTTCGCTTAGGTATTCAATGGAGACAACATTCTTTACCCCTAAAATGTTTACCTTTTAAAAACACCAAGAAAATCATACAGGAAGAAAGAAAAATGCCATTAAAAAGACAGAAAAGAAAATACAAAAACAATGTAAGAAGAGCTTCTGATATTTGCACTTGAATGAAGAGTCGTTAAAGCACGTAGAAGAAATCTTCACGTAAAAGCACTGGACAGAAACGTTCAAAGAGCAACTTAAGCAACATGAAGAACTTTAATGACCTGGAGTTTGGTTGTGTTTTTTTTTTAAGGAGCGGTGAAGGGAGGGAGGAAGAACACGTAGCATATTTCAAGCTTTTAAGAACTCAAGAAAAAAAATCAAGGCTTGAGTTCCAAAACTGAAAGATGTTTATGGACAAATATTTAATGATGCAGGAAAGATCAAGGGAAGATGGAAAGAATATACAAAGTCTAAAAATGAAAATTGGTGGGCGTTCACACATTTCAGGAGGTAGGATACAATCAAGACTATGGACTGAAGGAAAAGATGCAAGCTTCACTGAATACATTGGGAAAACAAGGTGCCAGGACTTGCTAGAATATCAATGGAGATGTTCCAAAAAAGACTGGGGAAAAAAATCAAAATTCACTTGTCTCTTCCAAGAAATCTGGAATACCACTGTCTGGCCAAACAATCTATGAAAACAATCTATGTTTGTGCTCCTTCTGAGGCAACATAAACCACCAGAATGTTAACATTCCATTCAACTATTTTGCTAGAGATCATGTAAAAGTGGATGTGACCATACCCCAGGGAATGGCCAGAAATTCAAGTCAGTCTCTAAAGAGAACATGGAATGAGGGATTCAAAACCAAACTTTTGCCATCAAGTCAATTCTGACACATATCAGTGCTTTTGTCACACGAATCTTGGCCCAAACAGAGAATCCCAGAAAGATGACTACGTGCACATTATGAACTATGCACAGGTATTTGACTGTGTGCATCATAACATACTATGCATAACATTGCAAATGGAGATTGTGCTTATGTGAAACCTATACACAGATCAAGATCAAGAAGCAGTCATTCACACAGAACCAGAGGACACTGCACGGTTTAATATCAGGGAATGTGTATGCCAGAGTTGTATCCTTTTACCATACATATTCGATCTGCATGCTTGGCGAACAGCCTGAGCAATTGGATGATTTGAAAGATTGGAGGGGCAGCTCCTTAACAATCTCTGATAGGCAGATGTCACAATCTTGCTTGCTGGAAGTGAAATAGGACTTGAACCACTTACTAAGGAAGATCAAAGAATACAACCTTCAGTAAGAATAACAACTCGATGCATAAAAATTTAAAATATTCACAACTGGACCAATAAATAGCATCATGATGAACAAAGAACATACTGAAATTGTCAAGCATTTCATTTGACTCGATCTGCAAAATCAACATTTGTGGACTTAACAGTCAAGAAATTAAACAATACACTGCATTAGGCAAAACTGCTGCAAGACACCTGCTTTGCAGTGTGGAGGGCACACCAGACCCAAACCGTAGTATTTTCAATCGCCTCATGCATATGTCAAAGCTGGACAATGAAAAAGGATAACCAAAAAATCGATGCGTTGGAAGTTTTCGTTAGTCTTAGTGAAGAATAGTGACTGTACCATGAACTTCCAGTAAAACAAATCTGTCTTGGAAGATGTGCAATCCGAATGTTCCTTAAAATCAAGGATGGTGACATTTTGTCTTACATACTTTGAACATGTTATCTGAAGGAGTCCCTGGAAAAGACCATCAAGTTCGGCAAAATAGGGGGCAGTGAAACGGAGAAAGGCTCTCACGGAGATGGGTTAACACAGTGCCGGCAGGAATGTGCTCAAAAGAGCAGAGATCGTAAGGATGGTGAAAGATCCAAAGTTTTCACAGTAATAGAATGTCAATACTTCATTGCTTTGCTCCCCTTGCAGCTCTGTTGCATGCCCTTAGTGTTTCGCCCCGGTGTGATATGGTCAGATGGGGCACAATTCCTGCACTGTGTCTCCAGTGTTGTCGCCCAGTAATGCTGTGGGTCAGTGAGGGGCGTTGTGCCTGGGTCTCCTGGTGGGGCTGGCCCTGTGGTCTTCTCTGTGCGTTGGATGCTCTGAGCAGGAATAGAGTCCATGAGGCTTGGTGGGCCAGGATGTGTTCCACTCTTTCCTTCCCTCTTCGTTTGCTTCTGTGTGCTCTAATCAGAAGTGCCCCTCTCAGGGAGCTGTAGCTTCAGTGCTGTCCTCTGAAGTGCATTCTTCTGGGGGGAAGAAGGAGCAAGGGGCAGGGGTGTCCAAGTACTTGGGATACAGAACAGCCCTACAGACCTCTCTATTAATTCTCTGCTTCCTGCTAGTATGCTGCATTCACCTCTTGGCACACCAGCTTGAAGTCTGGTCCCTCTCTCCCTCTCCTATGGAGATATAAACAACACCCTCCTCTTTGGGGGGGTGGGTGTTACCTCCCTGTTCTGCCTGTTACCTGTGTCTGTTTTTCCTTTCTTACCTCCTCCTTTTCAGTTTATTCTAATAGCCTGCCATTCTGTGATGTTCACCTTCCCCACAAGATCACTGAAGACAAATGGGCACATAAGCAAATGTGTTGATGAAAGCTCATGGTGCCCGACTATCAAAAGATAAAGCATCTGGAGTTTTAAAGGCTTGAAGATAAACAAGTAGCCAGCTAGCTGAGAAGCAACAAAGCCCACTTGGAAGAAGCCTGTGTGATCATGAGGCATTGATGGGATCAGGTATCCGGCATCAAAGACCCAGAACAAAAATTCATATCAATGTGAATGAGGAGGAGTTCAGAGTGGAGACCCAAAACCATCTGTAGACCATTGGGCATCCCCTTACAGAAAGGTCACAAGGAAGAGATGAGCCAGTCAGGGTGCAGCATAGCACCAATGAAACATACAACTTTCCTCTAGTTCTTTAATGCTTCCTCCCTGCCACTATCATGATCTCTATTCTACCTAACAAATCAATCTAGACCAGAGCATGTACACTGGTACAGATAAGAGCTGGCAACACAGGGAATCCATGACAGATCAATCTCTCAGGACCAATAATGAGAGTAGCAATACCAAGAGGGTAAGGACAAGGTGGGGAGAGAAAGGAGGAACCGTTCACAATGATTTACCTATAAGCCCTTCCAGAGAGATAGATAACAAAGAAGTAGGTGAAAGGAGACATTGGTCAGTGTGAGACATGCAAAAAATAATAATAATTCATAAATTATCAAGGGTTCATGAGGGAGGGAGGGTGGTGGAGGGGGAAATGAGTTGATACCAGGGGCTCAAGCAGAAAGAAAATGCTTTGAAAATGATGATGGCAACATATGTACAAATGTGCTTGACACAATGGATATATGTATGAATTGTGATAAGAGCTGTATGAGTCCCCAATAAAATGATTTAAATGGAAAAAACTGTCAGTAGCTTTTAACTAGTTTGACTAAGGAAATCATATTCCAACCTGATGCCTCCTCTCTGCATTCTAGATCTGTTTCTTCCAGCCTCAGCTGTTCTGCATTTGTTGCTTTTAGATTTGGGGCCATCAATATCAAGCTATTAATTTTGCTATGATCTCTATGAAAATTAGATTTAAAAATCTGAATATTTATCAGTTGATTTCCAGAAAACCTTCCTACCACCATTTAAACTCGGAAAACTTGGGGCTTTTTTTCTTTCTATTTTGAGTTCTCCTAAGATTGCGTGCCTATTTTACATACATTCAATTACTTCTTTCCACCACTAAATCATAAATCTCTTTAGGACAGGAACTCCTGAACATGCATCGTCAGTGCTGTCACAGTTCCTGGCACAGAAGGCTCATGAAGAATTTGTTACATGAATGAATGGATAAAAACAAGAGCAGGCTTTCACTGTTGCAGTGTATAATTTCTAGGAGCCTGTGGTAGGGCTACATAGAACAGCCTTCTCCCATTTTAACCCCAGACTTCATCCTCAGGAAGCTTTTAAAGCTAATTTGATCCAAGATTTCATTGCTACTATTGGCTTCTTTCTACCGCCTATCAAAAGGCATCCGATTATTGCAAAGGAAAAAACCCACTATACTACATCCTCTTTCTGGAAGAAAGAAACTTTATCAAAATCAAAAGACTTGTTTCTCTCCAGAGAGCCCGTACAATCCTTGGCTCAATAATCAAATGGGGGAAGATTTCCTAAAATACTTTGCTGTAACGAGCCACTAAAACTCTCTCAAATGACTGATAAAGGAATGAAAGTTTTAAAATCCTTCCCCACACATCAATCCTGCATTTTAGAGTGTCCCATTTTATTGTACTGATTAATCATATGCTCAGAGGAAGTTGGCAAAGCTATCAAAAGCCAACTCATATTAACTTGAATGCCACCTTCACAAAATAATCAGGGTCAGGTGGGATGTGTAATAAAATATGCCAGGATGGTCATTCTAATGCACTCCTGAAAGAATTATACATATTCCTCCTCCTCATTTAGCACCTGAATGACAGCAAGCAGATGAAAGCATCAGAAGCAATGCGTCAACCAGACAGTTGCCATTATGAGCAAAACAGGAGAGAGAGGGCCGCTGCTGAAAAATGTTGAGAATCTTCTACTCCCACCTTGCCAGGCCTGAGCTCTTTTGATAGGGGGATGAAGCTTGCTGGGGAAGAGAGAGCTGTGTCTTATTGTCATGGCTGGTCACATTTGGGGGTGGGTGGGATTTACCTAAAATATCCATTTTTTAAAAGAATTTACCATAACTTTTTGTTTTGTTTTGTTTTAGATGAGAGGGAGTCCAGAAAAACCATCAATCTGCAGTAAATGTCTTCCGTAAATACCTAAGATCGCTGAACAATGGAGGGTTCTATTAATCACTAATGAACTCCTAAGTGCCACCTTTGGCTGAAATAATGGTAGGTAAAATTATACGATGACACACTGGGTGACAAAACAGCGCCCTTGCCTAGTTTCACAGTGTGCTATTGGATCGCGAGGCACTCTTAAAGGAATGAAGTAAATAGCTAATGCAGTCCAGCAGATTCACATCCATTTTACTGTGTATTTATATATTTATGTGTATTTGTTCTTCCGCATAATCTTGACAAAGAGTTGTCTCTAATCCTTCAAATCACTGTCACTAATTTACACCTCCTCACCTACATGTGTCAATGTAGAAAGCCCTCTTTTCTTCAATTAAGACAACAGCATGTATAACTAAAACTATGTAAAATCACAGAGAAGCAAAATAATGACTCAAACTTTGGAAAGCATTGATGTTTCCAGAGAGAGAGAGAGAGAGAGAGAGAGAATGGGACTGATTAAGAGAGAACTCGATTCTTCAACATAATTTTTACATTAAAAAGCATTTGGTGAAAGTGATATTTGTCTCTTTGAAGAGTGCAAAGGTTACTCCTAGGTTTCCACAAGGAAGTTAAAGGTAGATAATATTCTATGGTGTCCTGTGTGATCTGAGTTCCTACTCCTGGGCAAGTTGAGCTCTTGATTGCCATGGTAGTCACCTA
>NW_022103915.1:81689876-81693259 GCF_000313985.2 Echinops telfairi | reverse complement strand
CTTATATACATATGCATGCTTATGAATTTGTTTCTCTAGTCTACCCAGACTGACACAATTGCCTTCACCTCACACTTTCCAAGGAAGTATGCATTGTGTATAAGTATGCTCTCGTGTCTCTTATTTATTCATCCACGATTGTGTCCCAAATCACAGTCCCTACCCATCCGCCATCTACCCCCTTGCCCCGGGAACTGCACCTTTTCTGATTCCTCGGTCTGGACCTCGAGCAGGCGCAGGGTATGAATGGGTTACTTTGGCCTCCTAGAAGCGACAATAATAATGATTAGATAATCAAAAAAAGGAAACCAATGCACTGAATCGGTGAGTCCATCCGAAGATGATGGTTTTACTTTGACAAAGAAAATTTTCAAATAACAAAAACAGAGTCTGCATTTACAGGGACTCAGAAAAACCCTTGTAGATGTTTAAATTCAGCCTGCATTAGCTTTCAACAGCACCTACTCTATACCCAAAGCAAAGCCCACTCTTTTCTTCTTATTGTTAATTTGAAGGTATTTAGAAGAGCTGAACTGAAAGGCTCAGGAGTTTAACTATCGCCTACAAACTGCCTGGGATAATGCAGTCCCTCCCTGAGTCTCTCGCCCTTTTCTTCAGTTTCTTTTCCAGTTATTATCCTTCTGTTAAATAGGGCCTTCTCTGAAAGAACAAGTATTGGGAAACTGCATTGCCTGCTGCCTAAGTCAAAACCTTTTATCTCCTTGGGGAAGAAAATGTTTCACAGGAAACTTCTTCCCTTAGCCCAGAGCAAAGCTCTAGAGGATTCCAAAATTTAAGGTTTTCTTACAAGTCATCTGTAGGAGGTGAGGTTCAGAAAAGACTGGTTGACTACATATAGCTTTATTATAGCACCGTGTGGTGTTGCGAGCCTTCTACTGACGTTAAAACTCTCTGCTGTGTAGCCAGCCCCAAATAACAGCGGGGTCATAACCACAGATGACCTTCAGTGCCAGCTCCGAGTAAAAGTCTCATTATACTGGGGACAGACAGAGGAGAGAAAGAAGAGCAGATACGTACCGGAGACTCAGCCTATGTAATGGTTAGGGATTACGTCACTGAGAAACTCCTGGGCAAAGGTAGAGCTCAGCCTATCAATCATGCCACAGCCTGCTGACACCTCCTTATATAAGAGAGAGAGACCAAACAGGGTCAGACTCTCTTTGGCTCTTTACCTTCTGCCAGAGCTGGGTTTTGTTGCTGGTTTCTCAATCTTCTGTTGCTTTGCTTGCCAATCCCAGGAGCCATTAGCAGACTTTTGACAATGGATTCATTCAACCAACCTCAGACTCTAGATCCACCAGCCTGTGCCCTCTACCATCTCTGCTTCATCATCCTGTTTTCCATTCATCCGCTTCCATGAGCCAGAGATGCCTGATTTGAACAAGACTGGACTTGACCTATTTCTACAGCTTGTGTTAGCCATTTCTTGATATAAATCTCTTTGTATATACAACACATACACATATCACTAGTTTTGCATCTCTAGAGAACCCAACCAAACACAGCCTATGACTGCACCTCTTTTCTGTCTTTATCTTTTACTATCCTCCATCATTTAGTGTGTCTGTCCATGTCTGATATTTTTAATATCCTTGTTTATAACTCTTAACTTAGAAAGTTAGGACTCTTTATTCGCCTCTTGGCAAGTATGTTCAGCTATAATTAACGCTATAATTAACTCATTCATTTATAAAAACCAAACCAAACCATACGCACTTCCATCGAGCCAATGCTGACTCATAGCAACCCCCAGTGGGTTTCAGAGACTGTAATAGTTTATAGGAGTAGAAAACCCTGTCTGGTGGTTCTGAACTGCTTGACCATGAGAATGCAGCCCGGTGTGCAACCACTACACCACCAAGGCTCCTTTCGCTGAATATCTGTCTTGTTAATAAGATATTATTTGAAGTGTTGAAGATATAACAAGGAACAATATTCAAAATTTCTGGTCTCAAAAACTGATACTCTACTGGTGGAAGATACGATAAATTGGTACATATCTATATATTCCATGTATCAAATATGAAAAAAAATGAGTGAAGGAATTGAAATGTGTCGAGGTACCAGCTAATAATGAGTGCTCATGAAAAGTATCTGTGATACAGTTAGATTTAATTCAGACATGAAAGAAGGAAGAGAGTAATGCACATGGATATATGGAGGAAGAACATTTCCGGTCCACACAGTGGTCGATGTCAAAAGCCTAAGGCAAATGAATGCTTTGTTGGCTTAAGGAGAGAGAGCAGAGAGTTTCTGGAGCATAAAAGGGGTGGCCACTGACTGAGAAAACCCTTCTAGGAGAAGAAGGCATATTTTGTGTAAGACTGACAACCACTGCAGAGGTTAAAGTCAAAGAAGATGAGATCTGAATTATTATTTTAAATGATTACCCATGTAAGTGTTCCAATGTATCAGTAAACTAACTGCTTTCCTATTTCTGGCATACTCATCTTCAAGGCATATTTCTAATGAGTTCACCTAATAATCTTTGTCCTCTAAATTTACTTTTACATCAATGTATAGACAATGCAAATGTTTATCTATTACTCCCTACCTCCTATGTTACTTCTGTCATCAACTTGAAATATATATATATATTTTTTTTTCACTGTCACCGAGTTGAATCGATGACATAGTGATCTCATAAGATATAGAACTGCCACAACGTTTTTCTGAGACTGTACCTCTTGGCAGGAGTGGAAAGCTTCCTCATTCTCTCTTGGAGTAGCTTGAGGTTTCACACTGCTGGCTCTGTGCTTAGTATCCCAATGTGCACCCACTACTCCACCAGGACCCCTCCCAGAGATATAAAAGGGCTGCACAAAGGGAGTGGAATAACTGAATGGTATTTTAACTCTATTTTCCCATGACATTTTGAAGTCTCCTCAAATAGAAGGCGACAGTGGCTTATTGCGTTTGGCATTCATTTAGATGCACACGTTTACGCTTCTCAATTTTTTTCTGATTAGAAAATTTATTCTAGAATTTATTTAGTGTAAGTGTGCTTTCGATAAATTCCTTAAATTTATTATTTTGAAAAACACTCTCCATTGTGCCTCCTTTTGGGACTTCCTGTTCATCGAGTATCGAAACCCAGGTTGAAAGCTGTTGTGTTTCAGGGTTCCACTTTCATACTGAGTAGTTAGGTGTCCTTCAAAGGTGTGCTTCTTTTCCTCTGGCTACTTTTATAATATTTTCTTTGTCTTGAACAATTTTGTTATGATGTTTATAAGGTTGTAGGTTGCTGGGTTATTTTTTCCCACTCATTTTTCCCTTTTCTGTTTTTCTTTAGTCCAGGTCTTAATCATTCAAAATATTCTTGACATTAGGTCTTCAAATCTTATGTATGCCCCATTTTCTCT
>NW_022103915.1:81687272-81689469 GCF_000313985.2 Echinops telfairi | reverse complement strand
TTTTTTTAACTGAATGAAAATAATGTGTTTTTAAAAATTGTAGAGGTATTTTCTTTCCACCACTGAAAGTCCCGTGGACTTCCAGAAAAACTAACTAATCAGTCTCGGAAGAAATCCAGTCAGAATGCTCTTTAGAATATGGATGGTAAGACTTTGTCTCTCATGCGCTGAGCATGTTATATGGAGTGACCATTCTCTGGAAAAGGGCACTGTGCCTGGTGAGGTGGAGGGTCGATGGAAAAAAAAAAAGAGGAAGATTGTAAAGGAGAAGGATTGACACAAAAGCTGCAAAAACGGGTTCAAACATAAGAATTGTGAGGGTGACCCATGCTGGGTAGGCTTTCCTTCTGCTTTATGTGGGGTCCCTGGGTTGGAAACTTAAAACCAAAACAAGAATTGGGGATTTATTGAAACTTCTTGTTTGTCTTTGCCATATTTTTAGGTTAGAAATAAAATGGGTTAACCCAATTTGACACTAAGATGATTTTAACCAATATTTCATTCTTATGAAACTGGTAAATTTCTTAATTTACCACACCTCGTTTATGTGCCCACTAGAAGTCCTAGCTTTATCTCCAAAGCATCTCACCTTGACAATCACAGATGCCAATTTTTGTCTGCTAAAGTTGGAGGGAACTAACTGAAAATCCACTTAGTGTCTTAGCTGGGCTGCCATCATTTCCCAAAGAGCAAACAGAAAGGTAAAGAATTGAATGTTTGGCTCACCTGCCTCTTCTTCCCAACTTTCCAAAATGTCTCCAGCATTGCCAGTCCTTCCTGACTTGGTGTGTGAATTTCGTGTTCTGCTGTCCAACCTTTCTAGATATTACTGGATGGAAGACTATTCTTTATCAAAGAAATCCATCACACTGTGAGATGCAAGCTCATTTATGTACAGTTTTTATCTTTGAATGTATCCAATGTTTATTTTATAACCAAAAGTGCGTGATAGCTTTACCCTATTCTCTAGTCAATGGTGATAGCCCACTTCACAAACATGTGCTGCACAAACACGTCATACTTGGAAGCAGCCGGAAGATCAGTGGATGGTACATGACATTCATCTTCACCACTGAGAGAGAGAAATGCAGCACACTGTGCTATTGAGTAGGCCTTGGCAATAACTTCATACGAAGACAACAGTTTATGTCAGCTCTAGCGTTCCACAAACATTTCTTCACAACTACCTAAACAGTGCATTTTATATTAATATACTAGGTGATTTATGGAATTTTAAAAATATTTAGAGAAACAATTTAGTTACTAAAGAGATTTCAAATAGTGAAATATGCGCTTCTCTGCTTTACTGCAATGCGCTGTAATGTACACATAAGACTAAGGATAGGTTGGAAAACATCTATTTCACAGTGTTCTGAACTTAGCTGGGTTCACCTTGAGGCTGAAGTTACTTTTTCTTCTCTGGCATAAAGAAGATCTATTATTTCAAACACACACATAAGCACACTCATCTTTTACCTGTTTTTGTCCCCAAATTTCAATTGGTTATTATGTTTCACAATCCTCTTAAATCACTCTCAAATATCCTAATAGAATGTTATTTTGAGCTGCAGGGTACCCTCGTGGATTATCAGCTAAGTGTACATTTTTGTCCAGCCCCATCAAAATGAAAGATTTCTATTACAAAACCTGAACTACACAATTTTGGTTCATTTATTTTTCAGGTGTGACTAACAATGGTCAAAAGTCTTCATAGCAAGAGTAGTTTGATTTGCCTGAGTGCAATAGATACTGTTGAGGATTTCCAGTGCTGACAAATAACCAACTGGATCAGAAAGAGCTGGGCAAGCAGCATGCTATTCAGGGTCCATGACATTAAACCATCTGATTATCTAGCTTCAATGCCCCGATGAAAGTGCCATGTAGTGTGACAAGTGATCGATATATCAAGTCCCTGGGTAGTCCACACACTTGGCTGCTAACCAAAAGGTGGGAAGTTAGAATCTACTATGAAAAACAAAAACAAAAATCCTCATTGCCATTGAGTTGATGCTGACTCACAGTGATCTTATAGGACAGGGCAGAACTGCCCCTCTGAGTTTCTAAGATTTTAATTCTGTGCAGAGTAGAAAGTTCAAATAAACTATAATATAGTCATGTGCAAGCTTTATCCTGCTTTTTCAAAAGTGTGTGTGTATTTGTTTGTATTTCCAAATTATTGTGGTGAGATAGTTAAAGT
>NW_022103915.1:81678114-81686808 GCF_000313985.2 Echinops telfairi | reverse complement strand
TTGTTTCTCTAAAGTACCCAGATTTACACAAGTGGGTTGTTTATTTTTACTAAATAAATCCAATTTTCTTTACCTTTATTTTAGCTTTATCGCATGTAAATGGAAATTCTATTTCAGAATTGCCTGGTACTAGGCCGAGTTTCATAGAGAAACAAAACCAGTGACTCTCATGTATAAGAACTTCATCTAAAGAAAGAAATTTGTATCAAAGAATGGGCCAAGCGCAGTCAAACTCAAGTCCGTAAGTGAGTCAGTGGCTAGCTGGAGGTCCCTCCAGACTCTCACAGTTGCCAGTTAATGAGGCAGGAAGTGAAGAGAGAAGCTAGGAGATCACAGGCCAGTGAATTCAGGATCCATGGTCAGTAGGAACCTGACAGGGCCTGACAGGTCCCAGGGCTGTAGGCCACAAGAGCCGCCACTAGCCCCAGATGCCAGCTTCAGGGTCTAAGCAACAGGAAGGCAAGGAGAGGCAAGAACTGGGGTGACCAGTTCTCAGTCAGGTCTCATAAATAGAACAGAGCCCCAAGGAGACTTCATTAGGCTCTGTCCTAATTAATAGATTGGACGACACACATATCTTATTAGAGATGCAGCAAGCTGACACAAAACCTGGCTACCAAAGGCTGTGGCTGTGAAATGCTGTCGAGTTGGTTGTGAGTCATTGCAACCCTGTGAACAACAGAAGGAAGTACCACCTGGTCCTGTGCCATCCTCCCACTGTTTATGCTTCAGCCCATTGTTGTCCCGTCGTGGGTGACCTACTGTGCCAAGCAGGAGGTTCTTTTCCAGAGACTGGTCTCTCTTGATAACTAGTCCAACGTGTGTGAGAAGTCTCCCCATTATTGCTTCTAAGGAGCATCTGGCTGAACTTGTTTTAAGATAGATTATTTTGTTCTTTTGACAGTCCACGGTATTTTCAATATTCGCCAGTACGCATCCATTCTTCCTAGGCCTTCCTTATTCAATGTCCAACACGCATATGAAGTGATTGACGAGTCAGGCGGGCTTTAGCCCTCAAAGTATCACTGTTGCTTTTCCACACTTTAAAGAGCTCATGTGCAGCAGATTGACCCAATTAAGCATGCCCTTTGATCTCCTGATTGCTGTTTCCAGGAGAATTGATTGTGGATCCAAGAAAGGTGAAATCCTTGACAACTTCACCACACACCTGCTTCAAATTCCATATTCGGTTGGAAAACCTTTAAGTTTAAAAACATTGTTTCTTTCAATAAAAGCTTTTTGTAGCACAACTATACAGAGAGAATGCTAAATTTAAGGTGTATGCCAAGGTGTGCATTTGTGTATGGTTTGAATGAGTCCTTGACCTTGATTTTATGATATAAACTACTGACCTGTCAGATTTGAAACACTGAATTTAAGGTATTTGTGATAAAAAGAGCTGAAAAGTGGGGGGTTAGTGCTATTGTTTTGTGGTATCCATAGTTACTGAGAAGAAACTACATGGATGGAGATTGCAACCATTAGCAACTAGGACATTTAAGAAATAGATTTGTTTTTATCTGCCTCTCTTTCAACCAGGAGACCGCACACCAATGCCCAGATTGAACTTGGAAGAAAACTGTACTACCAAATGCGTTCTATTTCATTATAAAAGAGATTCCAACCAGCTTCCCTCACTGAGAACCTAGGGTTTACGTTTCAGAACAGCTGCCATCACCTAAACTAAGACACTATTAACCACCGCCAGCTAAAAGTCCTGATACTTTTGTGATCCATTGTGGGTATTTCAGTTTTTCAAAATAACATATTTAAATAGGTAAATCCAACTTTAACCCTCAGTAGACTTTACAATGAATATCATTCCCTCATAGGATTCATCTCTTACCAATAATTGATATAAGGCAATGAAGAAATTCCACTTTTATCGCTTCCCTGCTATATAACTATTTGCATATCACTAACATCTAAGAATCTTAGTTTCTTCATCTTTAAATGCAAAAAAAAAAGATAATTTGTGATTAAATGATTTGCTGTGATATTTCAAACACTTGTCTACTAGCTGAAAGGTTGGCAGTTCAAACACACTAAGACCACCTTATGAGACAGACCTGGCTTTCACTGAGTCAAAGCCTTGAGACTTGGATGGAGCACAGAAAATTGCCACCTACAGGGTGGTCAGGAATTGGAATCTAACCAATGGCAACTAACAACAAAAACTAGACTAGATCGTAGAATAGTCAAAGCTTTGAGACTTGGATGGAGCACAGAAAATTGCCACCTACAGGGTGGTCAGGAATTGGAATCCAACCAATGGCAACTAACAACAAAAACTAGACTAGATCGTAGAATTCGAAAGAATGGAACAATGTGGGGGGCACAATTTTGGGTAAATGATACTCTGAGCAAAAGTGGAGGGACTGCTTATTTCCACCACCTCATCCAGGGTCTTCCTCGTTTTCTGTCACCCTACTCTGTGAAGAATGACGTTCTTCTCTAGGCACTAGCATCTCCTGATAATATGCCTAGTGTATGTAGGAAAAATGCACGCCATGCTCTCATTTAAAGAGCAATTTTGCTATACTTCCTCCAAGACAAATGTGTTTATTCTTTTGGTAGTTTATAAATACTTCTAATGTTCTTAGTTAAATAACATAATTTAAATGTATCAATTCTTCTGAGTTATTTCTTACTCATTGTCCAGATTTCTAGTTGTCCAAAGATCATTGAAAATCCCTTGGCTTGTGATCGGTTCCCAATTTCTCCCTGCACCCTCCCCTAATCCTCCTGATATCTCTACTCTCCTTGTTGGCCCTGAGGGGTTTATCTATCCTGGATTCCCTGTGTTGCGGGCTCTTATCTGTAGCAGTGTGCATGCTCTGGTCTAATCTGATTTGTAGGGTAGAATTGAGGTCATAATAGTGGGGTGAAAGAAGCACCAAAGAACTAGAGGAAAGTTGTGTGTTTCATCGGAGTTATACTGCACCCTGGCTGGCTCATCTCCTCCCTGTGATCAAAGTAGAATCCCCTCTCAGGGGGACGAATAGAGAAAAGTGGGTGAGGACGATGTAAGGATGATGGAGGATGATGTAAGATATGGAAAAAATAATCTATAACTTATCAAGGGTTCGTGAGGGAGGGTGGGAAGCTGAGGGAGGGGGAAGAAATGGAGAGTGGATATCGGGCTCAAGTGGGAAGAGAATGCTTTGAAAAGGATGATGGCAACATATGTGCAAATGTGCTTGACACACTGGAGGAATGTATGGACTGTGATAAGAGATGTAAGAACCCCCAATAAAAGTATTTTAAAAAATAGTATAATTCATTAAAAAAAGAAAGAAAATACCATGGCTTAGGTACGCCTCAAAGTGATCTCTCTGTGACACTGTAAACAGGTCACGAGTAGCCGTTTTTCCTGGTGCAGTACAGTTTGGTTTCTTGACTGTTTCATCCTTGAGCACTGATTTTGGAACCAAGTAAAATAAAGTCTTGACAAGTTCAATCATGATTCTGTTTACCTTGATGCTGTCTATTTGTCCAGCTGTGAGGATTTTTGTTTTCTTTACATTGAGTTTTAAGGCTTACTGAAGACTATGGTCTTTGACCTTCATTAGGGTGGCATTCACTCTGTGTCAACTTGCACTTGCATAGGGTTGGGATTAGTTAGGGATTGTGTCAATTACACGCTCCTGGGTAAGGACAGGGGCAGAGGTTTATCAGTTGTCTCATCTGTTAACACCTCTTGAGTGATGTAAGCCTTTTTGTATAAGAGAGAAACAAAGAAGAGTCTAATAATCCTCTTTGGACTATTGTCTTCTGCCGGAGCTGTATGCTCCATCTGATTCCTCAATTTCCTGTTGTGTTGCCTGCTGATCCCAGGAGCCTTCAGGAGACTACCAACATTGGATTCATTCAGCTGACTTTAGACCTCTGCATCTACCAACCTATGCACTCCCCATCTTCCCCACCTCTGCTGTCTCTGCTTCATTATCTTGCTTCCTGATCATCAGCTTGCATGAGTCAGGAGAAGCCAGACTTGAACCATACTGGACTTACCTATTTCTATAACTGTTAGAAATCATATCATTGTGTGCTCACCCTCCAGTACAATCGCTAAAGAAAAATGGTTGCATAAGCAAATGTGGTGAAGGAAGCTGATGGTGCCCAGTTATCAAAAGATATAGTGTCTGGGGTTTTAAATTCTTGAAGGTAAACAAGCGGCAATCTAGCTCAGAAGCAACAAAGCCCACATGGAAGAAGCACACCAGCCTGTGTGATCACAAGGTGTCAAAGGCACTGAGGTATCAAGAATCAAAGAACAAAAAAATCAAATCATTGTGAATGAGGGGGAGTGCAGAGTGGGGACCCAAGACCCATCTGTAGGCAAGAGGACATCCCCTTACAGAAGGGTCATGGGGAGGAGATGAGCCAGTCAGGGTGCACTGTAGCAACAATGAAACATACAACTTTCCTCTAGTTCCTAAATGTTCCTCACCCCCAAACCTCTATCATCATCCCAGTTCTACCTTACAAATCTGGCTAGACCAGAGTATGTACACAGGTACAGATAGGAACTGGAAACACAGGGAATTCATGACAGACGATCCCTTCAAGACCAGTGTTGAGAGTGGCAATACCTGGAGGGTGAAGGGAAGGTGGGGTAGAAAGGGGGAACCGATTACAAGGATCTACATAGAACCTTCTCCCTGGGGGATGGACAACAGAAAAGTGGGTGGAGGGAGACGTCGGACATTGTAAGATATGACATAATAATAATAATTTGTAAATTATCAAGGGTTCATGAGAGATGGGGGAGCATGGAGGGAGGGGAAAAATGAGTAGCTGATACCAAGGGCTCAAGCAGAAAGCAAATGTTTTGAGAATGATGATGGCAACAAATGTACAAATGTGCTTGACGCAATGGGTGGATGTATGGATTGTGATTAAGAGTTATATGTGGCCCCAATAAAATGATTTTAAAAAGAAAAAAAAGTCTTGATATGACTCTCTTTCTGTATACAAAACACACTGGTGTTTTTGGTTTTACTTCTCCAGAGCATCCGACCTAAAACAGTGGAGTCCAAACCATCCATCAGGTCCCAGCCTGATAGTACCTCCTGTGGCCTCTTGATGAGAGATGCTGGGGACCTGTCCCACACCTCATCTCTGCCCCTTTGCCTTTCTGCGTGCTGGGAATCTGTGCCTGCCTCCGGGGATGGCTGCCTATAGGCTGATCAGCTCCGACCTTGCACCACCAGCCGGTGATCTTCCTGCACTCCACTTCACCTTTCTGTGTCATCAGCCTGAATGTACGGGAGTCTAAAGAGGGCCCCAGCTAGCATCAACCCATGGAATTGAGCTGGATTGGGCCGGGATGCATTCTTTATATAAGATTACTTCCTGATATAAAGGTGTTTCTTATACATATATGAGTGTCACTGGTCGTGTTTCTCTAGGCATCTCGGCCTAACACAATCTGCATATTGCAAATTGTTAATGAGTCTTCCTCCAATTCTAATCTCTCATTCTTTTTTGGCCCGGCATACAGATTAAATAAATACAGTGAGAAATTACAACCCTGACACACACCTCTCCTAATTTTAAACCATTCAGTATCCCCTTCTTATGTTCAAAAGACAGCCTCTTCATCTGTGTCTGGGTTCCACATGAGCATAATTAAGTGTTCCGAAATTCCCATTCTTCTCAATATTATTCATATTTTGTTACTCCCCGCATGCTTAAAGCCTTTGCATAGACAATAAAAGGCAAGTAAACATGTTTCTTCTACTCCTGCTTTCAACCAGGATCCTTCTGATAACATCAGCATGATATCTCTCATTCCAGATCCGATTGTGAGCCTGGGTTCCATTTCTGGTAACTCCTTGTTGATGTACTGCTGCATAATTTTAAAATTATTTTCAGCACAATTCTGCATACATTTTTTATTAATCATTCCCCAATTTTTGCATTCTGTTGGATTTCCATTCTTTGGAATGGCCCTAAATATTGATCCCTTCCAGTCAGTTCAGGTAGCTATGCTAGATATTTCTGGGCATAAAGTATTAAGTCCTTCCAGCACTGCATCTGTTTGTTGAAGCATTTCAATTCCATGAGTTCCTGGAGCCTTGATTTTGAGCACTGCCTTCAGTATATCTTAGACTTCTTCCAGTACTACTGGTTCTTGATCATATGCCACCTCTTGAAATAGCTGAACATCAACTGATTTTTTTGGCTCAGTGACTCTTAAATCTTCGATCTTATTTTGATACTGCCTGTATCAGTCAATATTTTGCACAAAAGACCCTTCAATATTGCAACTGAAGACGTAAATATTTTTCTTCAGTTGTTCTCCTTGAAATATGCTAAACATGTTCTTCTCCTTTGTTTTTCTAACTCCATGCCTTTGCACATTTCATTGCGTGTGGCCATTTGATATTTTCTGTTGCACTCTTTTACTTCATCATTGCTTTTATTTGCCTTAGCTACTCTACATTCACAAGCATGGTTCAGTGTCTCTCTGATAATTATTTTGTACTTTTATTTCTTTCTTGTCTTTTTAGTGACCTCCTTTTTCTTGTATAGTGTTTTTCATGTCACCCACACCTCATCTGGTCTTGGGTCTATACTCTTCAATGTGCCAAATATGTGTTTGCAATGGTCCCTAAATTCAGATGGGATGTACTAAAGTTCCCATTTCAGCTCTTGTGAACTTGATTTAATTTTTCTGCTTTAAGCTAAACTCGCACATGAGCAATTGATGGTCTGTTTCACAGCCAGCCCGTGGCCTTAATTTGACTGACGGGGTAGCGCTTCTTCATAGTCTTATAACACATATGTAGTCCATGTGCATAGTCACTGTTTATAATTTGAAGACAAGGTATTTGCAATAAAAAGTCATTTGTTGGCACAATTCTATTATGCTATCCACTAATTTTTTTTACATCATCAAGACTATATTTTTCAACTACTGTTCTACCTCGTTGTTTCCAACTTTCTCATTCAAATTGCCTGTAATTATCAATGCATCTTGATTGCTTGTTTAATCAATTTCAGACTGAAGAAGTTGGTAAAATTATTCAATTTCATCATAACTAGTGTTAATGGTTGGAATGTAAATTTTAATAATAATATTTTTACCTGCTCTTGCTCATCACATTCACTCACTCTCATGTAGTTGATTATGACCCTTACTGACTTCGAACTACCCCAAGGGGTTCCCGAGAGTGAAACTCCGCATGGGAGTAGGAAGCTCATCTTTCTCCTAAGGAGCAATTGGTGGTTTTGCACTGATGACCTTGCAGTTCACAGCTCAACTTGTAACCACTGTGTCACAGACAGCATTGCACTTCAAGAGGAGTTTTGAATTGTTCCCTTGGAAGATGCCTGCAGTGCTACTCCTCCTCACGTCACCATTCTCAGCGTAGTGACTCTAGGATTGTCTGATTCAAAATGGTCAGTAGAAACTAGAACATGGATCTTGAAACATCTGCTGCTTCTTCCCCACTTCAAATTTTCCTAGATTTGTCCTTTGTGTAGTCCACGTTCTGGACATGAGAGGATATTTGGAGCTGTCTCTCCTCATTTTGAGGTGTGCCCCACCAGCAAAGGGAGGGCCCGAGAGCTTTGTTCCCATCGCATCGCTAAGGTGAGCTCTGTTTGGAGGAGGCAGCCCTTCCCCAGTTTCATTTTGAGTGCCTTCCACTCTGAACCCTTCCGTCTTCCATCTCTATGGCAGACACTGCTCTGCTAATATGTATAAAAGTTTCCGTGGCTAATCTCTCCGAAGCTTTCCTTCTTCCTAGTCTGTTGCTAGTGTGGAAGTGCCCCTGAAAGCTCTTCACCATGGGTGCACTTGCTGCTGTTGGAACAACTGGTGACATTGTTTGCAGTATGACAGTCATGCTGAAGCCACCCCTTTACATGCATTATCTTTTAATTCCACTTTCCCACAAATGTTCTAAAAGCGCCCTCTTAACTGTTTCTAAAATATTATTGAGGTAGAATAGTTGACTTGTTGTACTTCACTGAATTTCTAGAACAGGTCAGCTGCTATATCAAAATGAATAATTGCTCCATAGTGAGTCAGTTGATAGTGTTTACAAATCTGGTAGAATTTTAATCCTTAAATGGGGCTAGATATGTTGTACATATTTACTAATTTATCTACTGCGAGGGAGTTGCCCTCTGCTCACTACTGTGTAGTCAATTAAAAGCTCAAACTCACTGCCACCTGGTGGAGTCTGCCTCAAAGTGACTTAAGATAGGAACAGACTGCCCGGATGGGTTTGTTTGGTTTTTTTAAACAGTTGTATTGGAACTCCATCCACATGTCCTACAATTCAATCACATCAAGAAGAGTAGTGGATCATCACCACAATGAATTCTAGAACATTCTCTTCATTCTTGTATTCATTATTATTCATGTTATTCTCATTTTTAATGTTGGCAAAAATATAGACAACAAAATAGTCTCTAATTCAATGGCTTCTACATGTGTAAACCAGTGTCACTGATTGTATTGTTTGTGTTGTACAACTATTATTGATATCCTTTTCCCAATGATTCTTCCACCATTAACATAAGCTCAATGCCCTTTAATCAAAAACTCTTCCTTCTTACCCTTAGTAACTGAGTTAGCTAATTGTGCCAGCCTGGCCGATAATCACATGTGGGGCTGGTTGAAAGGCGGAGGGATAAATGGGTGGTGAAGCCTCGCCTTTCGAGTTCTCGGGTCTC
>NW_022103915.1:81656915-81677068 GCF_000313985.2 Echinops telfairi | reverse complement strand
CCATAGTTAAATCTGTTTTCTAAAGAATTGCATATACATCTTCACAATCCGTTCTAATGCTCCCCCCCTCGCCCTGACACTGTCGCTCTTTATGAGAATGCAAAGCCTCATCATTTCCCAAGGGAGCAACTGTTGCTTTCAAACTGCAGACCTTGTGGATTGCAGCCCAGTGTATACTCACTATGCCACCGGGGTTCCTTATGTTTCATCTGTACACATACACAGTGTTAGATAAATTGGGTGAATATGTTATGCGTTTTTGTTCTGACCTATCTATCCTGTTATTACCATACTAATTGGTATTTGTAACTGAGAAAATACCCCTGTTTACAATGAAAAGAAAATCTGAGGTGATAGCTAAAAACAAAAGAGGAAGAAAACAATATATATCCATTTGAATTCTCTATTCTTTTCCATCTGTGGTGTCAACTGATGCAGCATGGTACATGAGTAATCTCAGAAGGCTCTGATTACCTAAGCATTATAAGTAGCTGACTTCACCACTTCCCTTTATTTGCAGGAACTTTATGAATAACTCAACCTTATAGTTATCTAATTGGCTTGACCAATGAATTTATTTAGGAGTCATTTTGCAAGTTTGACTCTCATTTTTGTCAAAACTCCAAAACTGAAATTAAGAACCTGTTGAAAGCTCCTTTTGATTTAGGGAAGAGAGAGGCATCAGAGGATCAAGAACCATGTGGATGAGGAGAAACTACCTGATAAAGTCCAAGCAGTTCATGGATGAAAAAGTTATCTCCCCTAAATCTGGCCTAAAGTGGAATTTGTATATAAACTGGAGTAGGTAAGTACTGTCTGTATCTAATGTCTTGCTATAATATCAGACATGTGTATAAAACAAAATATTTAAATGTGAAGCTATTTTTTTCTGGACATATCCTCCATCTAGTCATTAGTGAGCTGAGATAAATTGGTATTGGTCATTTTGAATCAGACAATTATATAGTTTACTCTCCTAGGAATGAAAAACTGAAGAGAAATGGCATCACACTTATTGTTAAAAGAGCATTTCAAGAGCTCCCCTAAAACAAAAGACAATCAGGGTGTGTTAGGCCAGGTGGACTAGAGAAACAAATCCAATGATATTCATATACATGTAAGAAAGAGCTTTATATCAAGAAGTGATCGTGTAGCAGGAAAATAATCCCAGCCTAGTCCCCCTCAAGTCTGTAAGTTTATAAGTCCCTCTTGAGACTCACAAGTCACAAACTATGATGCAGAATGCAGGGAAATCACAGGTTGGTGGGAGCAGAGTCATGTGGATCCAATGGTGGTGGCAGTTCTCTGGCAGCAATCAGGGTCAGCCATCACGAAGGTGAAGGCAGACAGAGAGGGGGGTTTCTAGGACCCTCCTTATGAGAAAGTCACACCCACAAGAAGACACCATCAGGCTGTGACCAGATGGATAGGCTAGAGTCCACCCCTACATTTACATATATATTCAAGTTGATATGAAATTATGTACCATACAGTGATAATATAATATCTATAAATCTACAATGAAGGACAATTAATACTACTGTTATTTAAATTTAAACAAACAAACAAAAACACCAGGAAGATCCATGGGAAAAAGACATGGCTTTCTGTTCTCCTATAGTCTTAGAAACCTGCAGGGACAATCCTATCTTGTCTTATAGAGTTGCAATGAGTCAGTATCAACTTGATGGCAGTGAGAGTTATTATTTAAATTTACACAAAGGCCATTAATGTGGAAGATGAGAACATTAAAAATGTTACCAACTTCATCAGTCTGAAATTGATCAAATATGCAATCATGGTGCACTGATTATTCTGGTGATTAGAACGTGAAGGTTAGAAACAAAGAAGAATCAGCATTTGGAAAGTATGGCCTTGGTGGTAGAAATGACCCCAGAGATTAGCATGATAGAATTTTGCAAGACAAGTGGCTCATTCACTGCAAATATATTTGATACACAACTGTGTTAGACAGGGTTCTCTAGAGAAACAAAACCAGAATGCTAATAATTATATATATATATATATACACACATATATTACAGATAGATATATAACAAGAAATCAGATGATATTCCATTGGACAAATCTGCTGCACAAGATCTCTTTAGAGTGTTGAAGGGCAAGGATATCACGTGGGGGACAAAGCTGAACATTTCAGTATCGCTATATTTATGTGAATATTGGGCATTATTATGAAAGACAAAAATAAATCTTGACTGACAGAATGAACTTGATAGTGGTGAGTTTTTTGAGAAGAACACACAAATCTGTCTTGGAGGAAGTACAGCCAGAAGGAGGCTCCTTAGAAGTGAGGACTGAGAGACTTGTTATCAGAACAGAGCTCCCTCTTTCATGGTCATGAGTCAATTCAGCTCCTACAGACCCGATAGGAACTATACGGAAGAACTATCCCTGTGGGTTTCCAGGACCATCACTCATCTTGCTGATGGAGGGAGTCTCAATGGTTTGAATTACTGGTCTTGCCTTTGCTGCCCAAAGAGACTGGAAAGGGACATCACATTTGATAAAACAAAAGGTTAGTGAACAATTGGAAGACCCTAGAGAAGATAAACAGACACAGTGGCTACAACAGTGAGCTCAAAAACAACAATGATTGTGAGCATGGGGCAGGAGTGAGCAAAGTTTTGTTCTGTCACGCACTGTTGGCCCTGAGTCAGAACTGACTTGATAACTCCTGAAAACAAGTTCAAGTTGAATCTGACACACTTAAAAAAAAGTCCAAGACAGAGAGTTTACAAACTTGAGCATGTACCACTTACATTTAAAGAACACTTACAATATATGTAAGCACAAATGAATAAAGATTAGATGAGTCATGGAATGGCATCAACATCATACATGAAGATACAGAAAAAAAACCAACCAAACAAAGTCAGTGCCTTCGAGTCAGTTGTGATTTATAGCAATATATAGGGCTGCCTCTGTGCCCTGTGAGTTTTGGAGACTGTAACTTTTGAGGAAGTAGAAAGCCTCCCTGAGATAGTTTATTGTGCCAGCCTGGCTGATAAACACAAGTGGGATTAACTGAAGGGCAGAGAGATGGATGGCTTGGTGAGCCTTGCCTTTCTTGTCTCTTGCCCTGTGATCATCGGACCAGTGTGCGGCTGCCTTGCTTGTTCTGTGCCTCAATTTAGAGGCTACACTACCTGTGGGATGCCTAGCCTGTGGACTGTGTCGCTGTAAATTGAGGTCCCTTTAAGACATCTCTGGAGCTGGGGACTGGCGGTTGGTGACCTGCCTTGTGATTGGCTGCTGTGCTGACATAGCCTAGCTCTCTCTACAAATAGAGGAAGATCTGGCAACAGACTAGACTTGAAGGACTGCTAATCTCTCAACTTTCTCTCAAGGACATGAGTTGCACTCAGCCATTTGTAGTGCTTTCTAATTTAACTGTTTATTTCTTGTATTATATATTTATCTGTATATGATTTAACAATTCATTTCTTGTTATATATCTAATTATCTTTATAAATAAATTTTAAATTATCAGAAATTTGGTTTTATCTCTCTAGAGAACCCTACAAATATATGTAAGCACAAATGAATAAAGATTAAATGAGTCATGCAATGGCATCAACATCATACACGAAGATACAAAAAAAAAAACAACCAAACAAAGTCAGTGCCATCGAGTCAGTTGTGATTTATAGCAATATATAGGGCTGCCTCTGTGCCCTGTGAGTTTTGGAGACTGTAACTTTTGAGGAAATAGAAAGCCTCCCTTTTTTTCCCCATGTGGTTTCAATTATGGACCTAGTAGTTTGCAGCACAATACTTACCCACTATGACATCAGGGCTCCTTGAAGATGCTAAAAGGCAATTCAAAAATATATATAAGAGGAAAAAAGGTCATAAGGTATATTAAAAAACAACAACAAAACTCTGCATCTTTTTAAAAAAATTAATAAATCATTTTACTGAGGGGCTCTTACAGCTCTCATAACAATCCATACATCCACTGTGTCAAACACATTTGTACATACGTTGTCATCATCCTTTTCAAAACATTTTCTTTATACTTGAGCCCATGATATCAGCTGCTTATTTTTCCTTCCCTCCCCCACCATGTCACCCTCATGAACCCTTGATAAATTATAAATTATTGTTATTTTCTACCTTACACCATATGCTGTCTCCCTTCACTGATGTTTCTATGGTTCATCAGCCTGGGGGCGGGGGAGTTTTACATCTATCATTTTGATTGATTCCCCCTTTCTCCCCCCACCTTCCCACTACCTTTATGATATTGCTAATCCCATTATTGTCCCTGAGGAGCTTATCTGCCCTGGATTCCATGTGTCCAGAGCTCTTATCTATACCAGTATATGTGATCTGGTCTAGCCAGGTTTGTAAAGTAGAACTGGGGTCATGACAGTGGAGGGGAGGAATATTAAAGATATAGAGGAATGTTGTATGGTTCATTGGTGTTATACTGAACCCTGGCTGGCTTGGCCCTTCTTTGTGGCCCTTCTTTGAGGGGATGTCCAATTGGCTACAGATGGGCTTTGGGTCTCCACTCTTCCCCCCCTTATTTGTATCATTTTGTTTTAGTTCTTTTTATACCTGATACCTGATCCTGTTGAGACCTAATGTTCACATAGGCTGGTGTACTTCTTCTATGTGGGCTTTGTTGCTTCCCAGCTAGATGGCTGCTTGTTTATCTTCAAGCCTTTAAGGCCCCAGATGCTATATCTTTGAGTAGCCGTGCACCATCAGCTTTCTTCACCACATTTGCTTGTGCACCCATTTTGTCTTTAGTGGTTCTGTCGGAAAGGTGAGTATCACACCATGCCATATTATTAAAACAAAGTGTTCTTGAATTGAGGGAATACTTGAGTAGGGGCCCTATGTCTATCTGCTACCTCAATAGTTAACATATAATATAAATATATATAAAAACCTATATCCATATCATTATATAGAAATATATTTACATACATACATGCCTGTATTTATACCTCTATAAATATCCTTTGCCTCCTAGTTCTTTCCTCTATTTCCTTTTACTTCCTCTTGACCCACTATCATGTTTGACTTTCATTTGGCTTTCAGTAACTCCTCTAGGCTACAATGCAGTTGATCGAGACCCACCAGGCATTCTATGCCTTCCTTGCCATCAATTTTATATCACTTGTTTTTCCCTTGTTTCTGGGTTTGATTGCTCCACTCTTCATTTCCCCCACCTACCCCTCTCTCTTACTCTTTAATGTAGAATAGCTAATATGAAGGGAAGAAATGATGAACAGAAAATGTTGAGGCTCACTCAAGATAAAGTAAAGTATTAAAGTGAAAAAGTATTAAGGACTTTGATTGAGAAAACCAGAGAAGTACGTGTTCAGCATTTCTCAAGCTTAAATAACAGAAGAAAAAGATAAAGCCTTGAGTTGTAATATTGCAGTATTTAATGGGCAAAATATTAAGCGGTGCAGAAAACATTAAAATAAGATTAAAGGGTTACCGTGTCACTGTGCCAAAAAGAACTGGTGGATATTAAAGCATTTCATGAGGAAGCAGATGCTTGAGAACCTATGTTATAGAAGGAAGATGTCCAGGCTGTATTGAAGGTATTTATCAAAAAGAAAGCTCCAGAATTACCAATGGAAACATTCAACAAATGCATTTAGCTCTAAAGATGCTCATTCATCTATTCCAAGATATTTGGAAGAATGTCACGGGAAACTCATTAGAAATGATCCATGTTCAAAGAGAAGTGATCCAACAAAATGTGGAAATTATCAAGCACTATCTTTAATAGCGTATGCAAATAAATGTTTTTTTTTCCAAAAAAAAAATCAAAAAAACGGTGCAAAAATAACCCAAACGCCGAAAACGCAAAGGAAGATTCACAAAAGGAAGTGAAAGGAAGGATAAGATAAGGTGGATGTTGGGTGAAAGCAAGAAATTCCAGAGAGATGTTTACCTGAGTTTGAGTGACTATGTAAAGGTCCTTGACGGCATTGAGCTCAATAAATCCAGGTTAACATTGGGGAGAGTAGTCATTCCAAAACACTTCATTGTGCTTGTGTGGAATGTGTGCATAAACCAACAGGCAGTTTTTCAAATAGAACAAATGGATGCTGTGACCGCATATTTTAACAATCAGTAAAATTGTGTCAGGGTTTTATCATTTCACTTTACTTTCAATCTATATGCGGAACAAGTAGTTCAAGAAGCTGGATTATATGAATAAGAACATGACACTGGGATTGGAGGAAGAATCATTGAAAACCTCCACTATGCAGGTGACACAACCTTGTGTGTTGAAAATGAAGGGACTGTGACGCTCTGACTGAAGAAGAACAAAGCAATAATCCTCACTGCTGAGTGAATGAGCATCATCAGGAGGTGACGAACAGATGGACGGACGTTTCTACCAATTCCAGGTGTGTCCGCAGTCAACACCAGAGTAACAGCAGTTAGGCAATCAAGCAGCATCTTACATTTTGAATATCTGCTGCAAAGTACCTCTTACAAAATGTTTAAAAATTGTTTAATGTAAAAAAGTAAGGATGTCATTTTAAAAATCAAGATTCACTAGGTAGATAGTGAATAAGGAACACTAAAAAGCAATCTATGCCTTTGAATTATGATATTGGAGAAGAATATTAAAGATCCCACAGAAGAAAATCAATCAAATCTATTGATGAGGTATAGCCAGAATACTCATTAGGTGCAAAGATTGCACAGTGGTATCTCATGTATTTGGACATGTTATTAGGGAGTACAACTCCCTGTAGAAAGACATCTTGTTTGGTAGAGTGATGGCTAAATCTATGGAAGCAGGCCATCAACAAGATGGATTTTCTCAGCTGCTGCAACAATGAGCTCAAAGAAAGCAAATGCTCATGAGCATGGCATAGGACTGGGTAGTTTTTCCTCCTTCTGTACATCGGGTCCCTATAAATCAAAAGCAACTTGATGGATCCTAATTAATAACCCCAAGACCTATCCTCTTCTGAAGGCAGGGTTTCCAGCTCTCGAACCCTTTCTGAAGAAGTCGTGTTTCACTGAAGCTTTGGGATACTCAAGAGACTTGAATCATGTCCCTTTCCATTGTTCTCTGAGTGTTGAGGATAAAGATATCTGAAGGGGAAAAACTAGAACTGTAAGGTGGAGGAGGTGAGGTTTCCACAAGAAATTTCCATAGGAAGCATTGCTACATTGGATGAATGAGCTGACACACTGCTGTGATTCTAGATTTAAAAAATGGCATATGGTTATTTTATACTGAATTAGTGGAAAGAGAAAATGAAGGAGAAAGATAATTTGAGTAAAATCTGAATGATCAGGAGGATGCAGGCATGAAAAGAAGATCATCTATGGTAAAGACCCAATGACAGGCCTAATCTGGTTGAGTGAAAAGTGCAGATCTGGCTAAAATATAGTGAGTCAGGCTTAGAATTGTATGAAATGATGCCCATAAAATTGTAGACCAGTGTAAGGTGTTTGGGTTTTATTTTCAATATGATGTGAAACCATAGAGTGATATGTGATCAGATTTATGTTTTAAAAGGATAATCCTGACAGGTTTATGGAGAATGAATTTTAGAGATGCATGATGGGAATCATAGAGACCCTTTGGGGAACCTACAACCCTCCAGCTAGACACTGTAGTTACTTGGGTCAGGGCTCATTAAGAAAGCAGTTTCAATAAAACAGACCAGTCGTCTGATATGCATGGGAAGAAGTAGAGACTAGTGGAAGCAGGGGCAACAAGCATCATTGTTTCTTATGTGCTTTGAATGAAAGCTATGGAGACCAAAAGTGAAGAAGATGGATTTCTTATTGTTTCATGTCTTGGGGTAGACGCTTTAAAAAGGAAGTGTTGACAATAAAGTGAAACATTTATAATATTCAAGGAAGAGAATATTGAGATTTTCAGAAGAGAGAATGGATACAAATGAAAAAGTGTGTTGCCGAAGGAAAAGATTTAAAATTTGAAACAGAAAAGAATAGCAAGGAGAGAAAATGATTCCATGAATGTAGCTGATACATAGGATGTTGTAAGCATTTCACAGCTTAACAAATGAACAAGCACGTCTTTCTCTTTTCCTCCTTCTTTGTAAGAAGAGTATACAATGAAACATAAAGCCTAGCTGGTGTTCCTTTGACCACCAGTGTCCCTCAGCCCTTCTTCTGCAACTTGTAGGTAAACACCAATACCTATTTATTACATCATCTGCCACCAGGCCCTCCTCTTTGGGTCTCAGAGGAACCAAGCAGAAAAATCATCATGTAAAAAGATCAAAGCAAACACAAACAAAAGGAAAATAGTATTTCCTCTGAACAGAGCTGGTTTATGGAAACAGATGTAAAAAGACTGTACATTGGGTAACAAAAGGCACCTTGAAAGGTACATCCAATTGTGAAAGTCATGTTCAAGAGTAATTTAAACCATGTGACCCAACTCCTTAAGAAGGCATTTGTCCTTCTAATTCCTCAACTGTGCTTTTGTGATTATAAAATCATGGGCATATTGATCGAAAGAGAACCTTATAAAAAATTGATTAATGAAACGACTTCCAGGAGTAGGAGAAAAGCAGCTACTGACCACAAGTGGATGCACTTGTGCCTCAGCACCCTCACGGGATAGGACAGTTGAGCCACAAAGGTTGGTATTTTTCCTCAAACATTGATCTTAACTAAAATTTGACCTTGCTGTATTATTTTGTCACCCAATGGATACTTTCTACAAAGCTGGTCTTAATAGGTAAAATATTGTGATGTAATGATATGACAGCATGTGTTGTTGTTGTTAATTGCCACGCAGTCACTTCTCAGGGCACCCCATACGTGTAGAGAATTTTCAAGGGTTAACCCTTTCAGAAACAGATTGTCATATTTGTCATCCCAGCATCCTCTTGTTGGATTTGAACCACACATCTTTTGGCTAATACTCAAGTGCTTAGCTTTTTTTTCACCACATGGGGACACAATTCATTATTTTCCAAATTGGGTCAGGATTAATATTCCTTATTAGACATCTATTTTGATTCAAGATCATCATGGAGCTTCTACATCCCCCGTGGGAGCAATGGGCATCATGGCTCTGACAAGAAATGCAGAGATGCTGACTGTCATTTGGAGACCAGAGAGGCATATCAGCTGTCTCTCTTACAATTCTAAGATCGCAGGAAGTCTGTGGTTCCCAGTGGAAGGAGGAGCTTAGACACCTGCCTTCCATGGGCCAGAGCTAAACTGACAAAGCCTGAGTCTCCAGGACCTGGTATAAGGAGCGGTGGGGGAAGAGGATGTTGTTTTCAAATATTCCAAGTAAATAGTATGTAGTTTATTTTTTGAAACTCCCAAGACTTCTAGATGATTACATTTTCTTCTATACTAAGTATATGAAAGGTGAATTTTTATGTCCTGGGAATTGGTTGAGTTTCATTCATGGACTCCTTTGCTGTACTGCCTAGAGTTGAAAGTGTATATGTCATCTCTAATTGGAATTCCCAGACAGAAATGAGGCCATCAGGGAACTTAAAATAAGTGACCATATGAATCACCCTGAAGACCAACCATATTGCTATAAAGAAAATAATTTACATTTAAATAACTTATCTGCATTCACCTAATTTAAAAGTAATCTTTATTCTCTTTCAACTAATCCACAAACTTATGGACTAGTTTGATCATATTTGTGCAATAAAATTGAAATTTTCAGATATGGTAGGTAATCAATTTAAGTCACCTCATCTGCGTTTCCAATCTCATTACAGATTGCAATTTTCAGTGCAGATTACATGATGACCCATCAGTGGCTTTGTTGTTTCTGAATTACCGATTCCTTGCCTACTGCCAGATAAGAACAAAGCCTATGCATCAGCCTGACAGCTTGCAAACAGAAAATGGGCTTGTAGGATTGGATTTAAATCCCAGGTGTAGGGGATAATTACCACATCACTCATGCAGTAACTGAAAAATGGTATTTCAACAAGAAAAATTACATTCTTTTTATAGTGCCAACAGAAATCATTATTTGAGGCTTCACACTGATTCACTGTATCATTACATGTGCACTGTACTCATTAAATGTAATGTTTGTTACAACATAAAAAAAGTTATTGTTTCAGGTACTTTGGTGGAGCAGGTAGCTTGAATTTCAGGTTTGTGGAGCCTTGCTGGTGTCGAGGTCGTTTGGACTCTGATATTTATTCTGCAAGAGAAATGACAACCCAGATGCTGAGCTTCCCATCCAGCTACATTAACAGGAAGTGGGATGGATGCTTGAAAGAAAATGGAGTATAAATCTTTTGTCTGAAAACACAGCATTTAACCCCACAGACTGTCCAGAGGAAGAAGACAAACAATCATTCAAATCTCTTCAGGTCTCCCCAGAGCTGTCCTACTTAGTGCCTATGTTACCATTAGCTTTGGAATCATGGGTGCCCAGCGTACACATCTAAAGGATGGAGACTGTATTCTCTTGAAAACTCATTAGCAAAAACTGTGGCAGAAACACTGGAAATGCATGCCTCCCCCGCTCCCCCTCTCCCCCACCCCTAGCGGCATTTAGTTCATCACCCACAAAGCTGCAGTTTTCTCACCAAGATGATGGGAGAAGTATAACAGATCATGGCAGCAGCATTTTGCAGAATATTCTTTAGGTTCAGAAGGCTACTATTGGCTTCTAGAAGCAACCACCTGCATTGCCTTAACTGGAGTCTGGACCGTGTTTATGGCCAGCAGTGATTTTTCTCCTTAAGACTATAAGAACAGCATAAAAGTCAACAGTGTCCTGTTGCTTAAAGAACAACATAAGAGCCAACAGATTTGCTGTTGCTTTATAGACTCTAAGAGGAAGCATTGACTATTTCAAATAATGACTGAGGGACAGAATGAACACATCAGTCATGGAAATTATATTTGTCAGCTCATAGCTCCTTTGTCTTGCATTCCTAAATTAAAATGATTCCTAAATTAAAAGCTTAACACTTTTCCTATGTATGAGAATGAGCTTCTTAGAAAAGACAGAACAACAGCAACAGCAACAAGATTGTGAAGCACTTAGCTATACCTTTGCCACTGTCTTTTCCACTTCCTTCTGTACTCTCATTTTCCTTGACACTCCCTCAAAGATGACTGCAGCAGGCTGAATGTGCAGCAGGATACAGGGCTTCCTAAGACTTTCTCCTTCAAGAAGGTCCTTGCAGCAACACACTTATTTTATCACGAGCTGGTTCCTATCTTCTTTTATTATAAGAGAACGTATAGGCAACACATTTTAGGAATATATTCAGACATGCAGCTTGTTCTCAAAGAGCCTACACTCTAGCTAGAAAATTGGGACATGGAAGTAAAATATAATAAGGTCCTAAATGGTGGGAGATAATAGCAAGGTAGTAGACCCTAGAAAGGGGACAGGAACACCTGGTTGTAGAAGGCTGCATTCAAATAGCTAATAAGGGTCACGTGGGACTTAAATAAGCCAAGGAAAGGACGTGGAATTCTAATGCTTAAAATTTACATCAGTAATAAAACCGCAAGTAATGTGCTAATCTACAGTAACTTTGCTTATACTCATCAAGCCCCAGAGCAATCAAAGTATCTTTCAATAGATAAATGGATAAGCAAACTAGGTGTCATCTCTACAACAGAAGTGTATCAATGGTAAAAAAAAAAGATGACCTCTCGGAAGGCGTGGAAGAACCTTAAATACTCGTTGCTAAGTAAAGAAATCAGCATGAAAATTTTACATTGCGTATGCTTCCAACAATATGACAATTTGAAAAGCACAATACTGTGGAGACTGGAAACAAAGCCGTGGCTGTCAGGGGTGGGAGCATCGGGTGGGGTGAAGATGTGGGGGATAAACAGGATTTTAGGGTAGGGGATTATTCTCTCTGACATTGTAGTAGAGGCTGCACAAGGAGCAAACCCAAAGAGTGAGCTGGAATACAAACTATGGATTTGAGTTAGTAATGACACATCAACATTGGTTCATCGATTAAGATAAATGTACCAAATTGTCACAATATTCATAGTGGTTGTATGTTCAAACCCACAAACTAGTCCATAGGAGACAAATGAGGCTGTTTGCTTCTATAAAGATTTACAGCCTTAGAAACCCTATATAACTTTTCTATTAGTGGGAATTGAGGCAAAAGGTAGCAGTTTTCAATGCATGATTCAAGAGGAAACTGGGCAGGAGTACAGGGCATAGGAATTATGTGTACTTTATTCTTTTATTTTTCTACTGCAAACCTAAACCTGTTATAAAAACTAAAGTCTTATGTATTTATCTGTTTATTTATTTTTAGGGTACTTTACTACTCTCCTTGACAAGGGTTTCAAAGACAGAAAGGACCTATCAAACTTACTGGTGGCAAACACTACATCATGCTACTCTGAACCTTGATCATAATGAAAATAAACACCGATGGGCACTTGTTTCCCCTAAGGCACAGCGCTATACACTTTAGCTGATTGATCGTGGTGAACTCTCGCACTCATTTGTTTAAGTTGACTCACCGCATTTCAAATGTGGAAATGGAGGCAAGAAAAATTAAGTAATATGCTCAAGTGACAACGTTAGAATTGGAACTGGGGTCATCTTTCTACAAAGCCTATTTTCTTAATCATTGCATTATCCAGTTATAATCATCTCAAGAGACCATAGATAAAAATCCTAAGGGAAACATAAAATTGCTTTCTTTAAATCCTCGTGGACAAAGCTAACACTACCTAACCTGTCATTTACCAACTAAAATCCATCACAGCTACTTAAGTAATATGCGTTGTGTTGGTTGACATTTTAAAATGACTACTGGATCCAATTAATAATCATAACAGCACACATCTCAGCTGTGGGTCAAGTCGTGCATTTCTTTGAAGCGCATTCTCTGGGCTTCAGCGACGTCACTATTGAAATAATATGTGGGTGGTGGCGCCTCTTCTATTTCTTGGAATGTGAAGCACAGCCTCTTGCGCACACTCAGAGCCTTGGCAAACTTAAGAGAGTCTTTCTGCCAAGATATCTTATAGCAACCCTCCCCGCGCCCCCGCAGGCTCATCAGGAAGGACAATGTGGGCGTGGTTCTGGATCAGGTGAGTGTATTTGAAAATGCATTAAAATGCCGACTGACAAGACCAAACGCAAAATTACCATTCTGTTCGGCTTCCGAGGGCACTGTGGAAAATGGATTTCTCTGTGGCTGTGCCACTGGGGCCTTACACGACACGGTTTCATTGAGACGTCAACATGCGGCTGAACTGGAGATTTTAAACTGCTCACAAATGGAAACGGACTGGGTCTGAGTGTCTTTGATCACCTGCACCTTGTTAATAGTACGCAAGCCAAGTGTTTCCCAGGACAATCCCTGCACCTTTCTTTCCAACACCCAACCCTGGCGACACTACCTGTGCCTGCAGCTCCTGTTTTCATAAGAAATCACTTTCCGGGGCCACGTGGCCATGCTCCGCTTTGTGCAGGGGTGCTGATCAAAGGCCTACCTTACGTGGATAAATGGGCTGTGTCCAAGGTAAGAAAATCTGCTGTGTATTCTTACAAGGAACGCAGTCAGAGCATGTGTGATTTACAAACTATCCAGTATTTTCATGGTGACATGAAAATAAATGGATTTGGTCCTCAATCTAGCTCAGCTCTTTCTCCTGGGGTGGGAGGGCTTCCTGTCCTGGCCCTGTGGCATGCCCTTGTGAGAGATGGGAAAGCCGTTGCTTACATAGCTTTCATGACCTGAGAGACCTCGCTTTAAAAGACTCTCTTGCTCTAAAGAGTTCAGCTGCCTAAGTTTGTTTCTATTAAATATCTTAGATGCTGTTCCTTGGTGCTACCTGCCGCCTCTTCACTGCTCTCTGCTGGGTGTATAACGTCTCCAGGCTTGAGAAGGTGGTGCAACAACTGCACAGAAGAAACCCCACTGAGTGGAAGCCCCGGTCTCACAACATTAGTGACTGATATGGCTCCAACTTGGGAGGTAAGGGATTACCTTCCTTAGGTCACGGACAAATAAGTGAAATGACTAACCGGAAGTCCCGGAGAAAGGAAAAGGAATGCACAGAACTAAGTAGAACAGAAGTTACATCTGTGTCTTTCACAGTGCGCCACTACGTCCCTCCTGCCTTGGTTCACAGGGCAAAGTGGTTTTACATTGGACATGACAGGCAGGTGGCTTTCCTCAGGCAGAAACGTCTGTGTGAACAGCAGGCTTTCCTGCGTATGCTTCTCTGGCTAATAAATGTTCCTTAATTTGTCCCTTTAAAACACTATTGGGGGAAAAGGGAGAAAATGCTTTGTTTGGATTTTGCCTTCTAAACCCCAAACCAAACTCACTGATGTCGACTCATAGCAACCCTGGAAGACAGGATAGAGCGAGTCAACCTCTAGGTGACACTAAAATGCAGCAATGGAGAGAGGCTAATTGTCTGTTCTGGGTCTTCAAGTGGAAAATACTGTCAAATGCCTTTGAAAAGAAGCTTTCAATTGTTCAGTTGTCTGAATATCTGTAACCATTCAATGGATTGCCATCTAGCTGATTATGACTAATAGTGACACAAGGTTTGTGAGGCTGTAAATATTTACAGGATCAGATAGCCCCCAATCTTTCTCCAGAGGAGCAGCTGGTGGGTTTGAACTGCTGATCTTGCAGTTAGCAGCTGTGTCTATCTGGGTTGACTAGAGAAACAAATTCATAGACATCATATGTGTATTAAAAAGAGCTTTATATAAAGGAGCAACTGTATATTGAGAAAATATCCCAGCAGTGCAGATCAAGTTCATGCGTCCAATATTAGCCCATATGTCCGATAGTCTATAAATTCCTCTTCAGACTCACACCACAAATACAATAACACCGAATGCAGGAAGACCACAGGCCAGTGGGTAGAGAGTCTTGTGCATCCAGTGGCAGTGGAAGCATTTCAGCGCTGGCCTGGGCCTCCCTGTGGCTCCTTCACATCCAGGGCTCTGGTTCTGTCAGCCTAGCTCCATCTGAGTTGTCATCAGGATTGTGTAGCAGGATTGTGTAGCAGGGAGGAAGATGGGAGTTCCCAGAATCCTCAAAAGTAGGCCATGCCCACAGAGAGGCTTCATTCACTATGACCTGATTGATAAACTAGACTCTACCCCTGCACTCAAGTTGACAGGAGATTCTGTAATTGCAATAGCAGTCTTAACATTTATACAAGGGCACCACCATTTAGATCTTTTAAAAGAAAATGCAAATCCTGTCATAATTTTCACCATTCTGGGGCAACTCATAAAGACGTGGGATACATTCATTATTAAACTCAAGAAATGAAATTTCAACATGTAGAATTTTTAATCGGACATTCCTTAAGTCTTGAGACTGGAGATGAGATTGGTCAATGGGCAGTTTCAGAGCTTTTCCTGACTAAGCTTAAACCTAAAAGATCAGTGGACTTCCTTCCAGGCTGACACAGTTCATTAATCCTTATTAATCTCCTCACAGAAATAAAACCCTATGTGGGGTACTTGTGGAAAGAGGAACAATACTTGATTTTGCATTCAATCATTTTATAATCGCAGAGAGGTTACACACTTCCCACATAGCTACAATATTAAATAGAAAGAGTTCTGAATTATGGACCTTGGAAAGCAGAGGTCACTTTTAATATGGGTGACTAGAGAAAGATTGCTATGGAAGTTCCTTGAGCAAGGTCTTAATAAAATGGTACAATTTGAAAGAACAGAGCTAATGGGCAGAATTATAGATGGGTGGAAAACGGAAATAGGCTGGGCAGCAAAGCCGGACCAACAGCTCAAGAGTTGTGGAAGGAGCACACTGAATGTCAGGTGTTTTTCATTTGGTAGCTAATAGGAAACAGGGAGCTGGGACTGTTATAAAGGGCCAGGATAGTTCAGTGGTCAATCACACATCTGTTAACCTAAAGGTCAGAGAATCAAGCCCACCAGTTTGGAAACCCTATGCAGAAGTTCTATTCCATCCTACAGGATATTTAGCCAAGTCAATTATGACTTCTAGTGACCTTGAATATGGTTTCTGAGGATTTGCAAATCTTTACAGGAGCATATAGCATCAACTTCCTCAGAAAAATGACTGAACGGCTCGATGACTAACCTTGCAGTTTGTAGCCAAATGCTTACCCCAACAGGGCTCCTTGTACAATCAACTCAACAGCACTGAATTTAGCTTTGGGATGTTTGCT
This sequence comes from Echinops telfairi, assembly GCF_000313985.2. Lineage (NCBI taxonomy): Eukaryota > Metazoa > Chordata > Mammalia > Afrosoricida > Tenrecidae > Echinops > Echinops telfairi. The sequence goes on along the minus strand of NW_022103915.1, from coordinate 81,660,892 downwards.
CATCAGCATGGCTAAAAATTAGGTAATATCTTAGGAAGCTGAAGCTAGAACTAGAGGCAAGGGACCAGTTAGAAAGTTATTGAAGTAAGGGCCAAAATGAAAATGGCAAAGAAGTAAGGGAAAAATGTGCATGGCATGACAAGATTGCTGGAACTCTGTGACAGACATGTAGGCAGCAGACAGATTTCTGAGCATGACTAGGTGATACTACCTAACAGAAAATAGCAGACCAGTGAGCTACCTACAACAGGAGACAAAGAAAACAGACAGAGAGGATTCAGATCAGCACTGCGTTTTACAGAAGCTAAGAGAAGACTGGTTTGGAAATTGGAGTGTGAGGTCAATAATATCAAACGCTGTTAAGGTCAATGATAAAGAATGATAAATAGCCTTTGGGATTCCAACATTGGGAAGTCATTGCTCACTGCCAAGAGTATAGTTTTCAGATTACAAGCACTAGAAGTGAGAGATGGTAGGAATGTAAGTCTGACTTTAAAGCCATTGTGTCGTGTACCTTGAAGTTGTAGGAAAAATAAGCACTAATATGGAGATGTTGGCATTGTGAATAATCACATCTTTTCTGGAGACTATTTTGCTAGAGAACATTTTCCTGAGAATTTAAAATATGCATCTCCACTGATACTATAATTACATTACAACTGGCTTTATTATAAGGAAATATTTATTGATAAGCTTTGGTGAGCATTAAAATAGTCTACATGGGTGTGAATAGAAAAAAATATGTTGAAGCAACCAAAGTCAATTTGATGCACCCATCACAGAATATAGAATGGCTTAACGCAAGTAAAAATCTGCTGTGTTAAAAAAAAATCTATGGTTCAATAAAGTGTATTTGTTATTAGATGAGATAAGTCAATTATGAAATAATAAGGAAGATATATTTTTATTTTTAAATGTCACTCCACAGTACATATACATTGTAAGCATGTGTATAATACATAAAGATATAATGTATAGATATATGCATACATGTATAATATGTACACACACTCATTGATACTAGGTGCCACAGTCGGCTCCAACTCATGGTGACCCTGTCCACCACAGAAGGAAACGCTGCCCAGGCCTGAACCATCCTCATACTCGTTCGGAGGCTTGCGCCCGTTGCTGAAGTCCCTGTGTCAATCCATTTCACCAAGTCCCTTCCTCTCTACGACTGTCTCTGTTTTGCCATGATGTTCGGTAAAGTAGAGGGGCAGGGAAAAAGGAGAAGGTCCTCAGGAAGCTGGATTAAAACAGTGACTGCAACAAGGGGCTGCAGCAGAGAAGTAACTGTGAGGATTGCAAAGGACTGTGCAGCGTTTCATTCTGTTGTGCAAGGGGTCACTATGGGTCAGAACCAGTTCAATGGCATCTAATAACAACAACAACTACTTTAGCAAGCATGGTGTCCTTCTCCAGGGACTGGTCTCTCCTGACAATATGGCCAAAGAATGTGAGACAACGTCTCACCAGCCTTGCCTCTAAGGAGCCTCTAGCTGTACTTCTTCCGAGACAGGTTTCTTTATCTTGCTGGCAATCCATGGTACTTTCGATCTTCTTCCCCAGGACCACAGTGAAAATGCATCGATTCTTCTTCAGTCTTCCTTATCCAATGTTCAACGTTCATGCTCTTGATGCAATGGAAAATACCATGGCTTGTGTCAGGCACACCTTAGTCCTCAAAGTAACACCTTTGTTCTTCAGTATTCTAAAGAGATGCAGCAGATTCCCCCGGTGCAATGCATCTTTTCATCTCTTGAGTGCTGCTTCCATGAGCATTGATTGGGGATCCAAGTAAGACAAAAATCCTTGACAACTTCAACCTTTTCTCCTTGATCATGTTGTTACCTTATGGTCCAATTATGAGGATTTGGGTCTTACTTGCATTGAGTTGTAATCCATCCTGAAGACTGTAGTCCTTGATCATCATGAGCAAATGCTTCAAATTCTCCTCAATTTCAGCAAGCAAGGCTGTATCATCTGCATATTCGGCTTCTCTGAGGATTTGCTCAGCATAAAGATTGAATAAGCTATAGGACACATCCCTGATGCACATCTTTTCTGATTTTCAACCATGTAGTATTCTCCTCTTCTGTTCACACAACTACCTCTTGATCCATGGACCAGTTAGTTACCCATGAGCACAGTAAAGTGTTCAGAAATTCCCATTTTTTTCAAGGTTATCCTTAGTTTGTCATAATCCACAGAGTTGAATGCCTGTGCATAGTCAATAAATCACTAATGAACATATTTATGGTATTCTCTGCTTTCGAACAAGATCCATCTGACATCAACAATGATGTCCCTGTTTCCTGTCCTCTTCTGAAACCAACCTGAATCTCTGGAAAATCTCTATCAAAGTACTTCTGAGACTGTTGCTGGGGGTGCTTCAGCAAAATATTGCTTGCATGTGATATCAATGATATTTTTTCTATAATTTGAGCATGCTGCTCAGTCACCTTTCTTTAGATGCATACACATATGGATGCATTAGAATTACTGTGCTGGTGAATGTTATCTAAAGTAACACGGACTAACATATGATATCACAGACTCATATATACCTGCATATATGTATGTGTGGGTATCTAAATATAAGCAAGTAGATTTAAAAATTCATAGAAAATGGAATTAAGAGATATTGTCTGTTTCCCACAAATTCCCACAGATACCTAAATAGAATAAATATTGCCAGTAAATAAATTCTCATGCATTGAAATCCAAAAGAATGGTCAAACTGTCCCTTGGAATTCCTAAGTCAAAGGAAACAAGTTTCCCCTACAGAGTTGGAACCAATACAATGGCTCCTAATAGCAACATGTACACTACACATATGTGCATGCACACGTGTGCGCACACACACAAATATACATAGAGTGTGTTAGTTAGGTTCCTGCCATGATTCTCTGTAGCTTGTCAATTGAAGCCTTCCCCATGATGTGATCAAACATAACACAATCAAATTTTTGATGGGATTTGCTGTGAGCAGCCAAGCTGAGGTGGGAACATTAGTATGGAGTGCTTCAACCTTAATCAAATCACAGACCTGATCCCAGGGGAAAGGAGTTTCATTGGTGGTTTGACTTCTATTAGAGCAGACTCTGTGGAAAGACTAGTCTCCTCCTTTATCCTGGACCCTGTATCTATCTCATCAACCTCTAGCTCACCATATTTTCTCTTGGTCCAGCGAGCTATCAATGGCTAGTCATATTGCCTGCCAATCACACATTCATTCACTCTGCAGCCCTGAGCCTGGCCTGCTGAACTCAGGTTCACTTACTTCTCCTTCAGCCAGCCTGTGGCTTTCCTGATTCTGGGTTTGCCTTCCTATTTCCTGGTTCATCAGTCCCCCACCCCCACCGCACCAGTTACAGGAGTCAGGAAGAGTCTCTAGTTTAACATCGACCCATAGACTTGAACCTGCTTCTGCAATGGTTTTCCACTTTCTTGATAGACATGACTTTATATACATTAAAAAAGTATTACTGATTTTCTCTACAGAACCCTGCCTAGCACAGTGAGTCAAAAAGTATTGCTACGGTGGTTCAAGATCATGTTTATTCCAAACAAAGCATGTCTCTGATCAGAGGACTTCATCAGACAAGGTTTTTCAGTTGTAATACACTTGTCTTAGGTGAAAATCAAGCTATATTGAGAACTAAGATGCTTCTGACCTAAGCCATGATATTTCCAATCCCCTCTTATGTATGTTTTTCATAATGAATGCAATGTCAGTCCTCTTGATTGCACTATTCCCTGTATTGTATAACATCTGATTATATGACTCAAAATTATCAATACTAATCCATTTCAGATCACTAATGCCTAGAATATTGATCGTTATGCATTCCATTTCATCTTTAATGACTTTTAATTTTCCCAGACTCCTATTTTGTGCATTTCAAATTCCAATCATTGGCAGATTTTTGCAGCTGTTTCTCCTGAGCTTGAGTCATGCCCCCTAAGCAAATGAA
>NW_022103915.1:81643754-81655693 GCF_000313985.2 Echinops telfairi | reverse complement strand
CAGCTAACAAAAGATATAGTGTCTGGGGTCTTAAAGGCTTGAAGGTAAACAAGTGGCCATCTAGCTCAGAAGCAACAAAGCCCACATGGATGAAGCACACCAGCCTGTGTGACCATGACCTGTCGAAGGTATCAGGTATTTGGCTATAACTTTTGTATGTAAGTTTGCTCCTTGCAGATTATACCCTCTTGAACCCATTTGCAATGTAAGATAAGAGCCAGTCTCTACATTATCTAAGAGTGACCAACTGTGGGTTTCCTGGACCGTAACTCTTTACGGGAGTAGAACACCCAGTCATTTCCCCCCAGAGCAGCTGTTAGTTTCAATCTGCTGACCATGTGGATCACAGCCTGAGTAGCCACTGCACCACCAGGGGTCCTTAGTAAGGTAAAGGGACAGCAAAAAAGAGGCAGTGGCTGCATCAATGGGCACAAGCATAGGAACATTTGTCAGGACTGGGCAGTGTTTCATTCTGTCATGCATCAGGTAGCTATGAGTCAGAACTAATTCAAATGCAGCTAAAAACAGCAACACAAGTCAGAACCACCTTGATGGAACCTAACAGCTAAGTGAATCATGGTTTCTTCATGGAAGGTTCAAACACAACACTGACTTCTGAGATGTTCCACTTAGCCAATTAAATTCAAGGCAGAGAAGTCCGCTCAGAAAGTTATGGCAACTGATTTCTGAAGTCTGAATGGGGTAATCTTCATAGATTTTCTCAAAGGACACAGGATTTTTTCAAGGATTTATTAGGAATATGTTTTAAGAAACTTGAAAAATGCATTGATAAGGAAAAGGCCCAGGTATTTCTATGTTCCATTACAACAGTGTACCTATTTATTGCTTGAGAGTGGCAAGGGATTTCCTATGAGATTTTTGTTGGAATATCTTACCCCATCAACACTACAGCCTTGAATTTGTTCCTTTGGATTACTTTCCCCTCCCCCAAACCCAAAGAACATTGAAAGGGATGTTATCTTACTTTCTGGAGGATGCCAAAATGGATATTTTGACATGATCTCTATGGAAGTGTTCAGAATTCTTCAGGGAAGGATTATATAAATGAAAACATAGGCCTTAAAAGTTGTGATTTTTTAACAGTTATTTTCTGGCATATAATTCAAGTAACATAAAATTCAATAACTCAATCATATTAAGAAGAGTTGTACAATCATCCCCACAATCAATTTTAGAACATTTTATTCTTTCTTGTATTCATTATTAGAGCCACACACACACACCCAGCCCCCAACCACCCTGCCATACCCCCAAGAAATCATCATTGTAGTTACTGTCACTTTGGATTGATCAATCATGGATTTCATATACAGGAAAACATACCAAAACAAAAACACTAACAACAATAAAAAAGGAAAACAGAGAGAAACCTAAGCAGAAAATATTAAAAACCAAAACAAATTTAAAATGAGTCAAAAGAGGTCAAATGATCAAGTGTTAAGTTTTAACCTAACTGCCTCTGCAATAATGCAATTAAAGTTTTATTTTAAATGATTTTTGGCAATATTTTGACAACCTTCAAATATAACAGAAGGAAACACTGCCCCATCCAGTACCTTTTTCATAGTCATCACTTTTTTTTAGGTTTTGTTTTTTTTTAAGCTATTGTGTCAATCCATCTCATTGTGAATCTCCTTTTTGAAGTGTTCCTCTACCCAAAATGTTGTTCTTCTTCATAGACTGTTACCTACTGGTAACCTGTTCAAGCGACATGAGACAAATTTTCCCAACCTTACTTCTAAGGACCATTCTAGCTATGTTTCTTCTAAGACAGATTAGTTTGTTCTTCAGCCAGCCCACAGTATATTTAATATTATTTGGCAACATCACAATTCAAAGGCATCCATTCTACATCAGTTTCTTTATTCATTATCCAACTTCCACATGCAAATGAGGCAATTGAAAATATCACAGCTTGGGTCCGGTTCGCCTTCATCCCCAAAGTGGTATAATCACTTTCAACATATTACAGAGGTTTTTTTGTAAGCAAATTTGCTGAAACCAACATGTTTGATTTCCTGACTGCTGTTTCCATCAGCATTTCTGGTGGATCGAAGCTACTGGAAATTCTTGACAGCTTCAGTAGATCGTCTGTTTAGCATGTTGCCCCAGGTGTGAGGATTTCTGTTTTCCGTATGATGAAGTGCAATCAGTCCTGAAGGGCATGGTCTTTGCTCATCATCCGTCAGTGCTTCAAGGCCTCTTCCCTTTCGTCATGCACGTTGTGTCACCTGCATATTGTAGGTTGTAATGCGTCTTACTCCACTTTCTAGGCCATTTTCTTTTTCATATGGCCTCGCACTCAGTTTATTTCATCACCATACGTGTTGAATAAATAAGGTGTAAGGATACACCTCTGAAACACAACTTTCTTGACTTGAAACCAACACTTGCAATACTTTATTCCTTTAGAACTACTTCCATTTGGTCTACACACAGTTCCTGCATGAACACAACTAAGTGTTTTGGAATTCTCATTTTTCACAATCTTATACATAGTTTGCTATGATACATGCAGGTGAATGCCTCATAATAGTCAGTACAACACAAGAGAATATCGTTCTGATATTCTCTACTTTCAGCCATCTGCTGATCCATCTGACATCAGCAACAAGGTCTCTGTCCCATGTTCACTTCTGAAACTGCCAATGTACTACTGCCAACATTTCTGAATTGTCATTAACCAAATTTTACTTGCACACAATGTATCGTTCAACAATTTCTCCATTCTGTTGGATCATATGGACATAAATAACAGCATCTTCCAGTGGGCAAATACTTATGATCCAAATTTCTTTGCAGATATGAGTGAGCACCTGCAGTCCTGCATCCTTTGTGGAAACATTTCAATTGGTTTTCTACCAATTCCTGGAGTTTTGTATTTCTCCAGTAACTTTAATGCAGTTTAAACATCTGTCCTCAATACCACTGTTTTTTGGTCACATGCTACCTCCTGAAATGTTTGAACACTGACCATTTCTTTTTGGTATTTTGGTACAGTAACTCTGTTTCCTTCCCCCTGCCTTGGATTCTTCCTGTGTCTTTCAATAGTTTGCCCACAGAATCTATCGATATTACAATTTGAAGCTTGAATGTTTTTCTTCCGCTCCTTCAACTTGAGAAATTCTGAACATGTCCTTCCTTTTTTCTTTTACTAAATCCTGGCCTTTGGACATTTTATTATAATATTTTATTTTCTCTTCTCAAGCCACTTTTTGAAATGTTTTGTTCACCTCATTTATTTCATAATTTCTTCTCCTTACTTTAGTTGTCCCACATTCAAGAGCAAGTTTCAGTGCTTTTTCTGACATCCATTTTGGTCTTTTCTTCCTTTCCTGTCTTTCTACTGACCCTTTGCTTTCATTATGTATGCCATCCAACAATTCAATTAGTCTGCAAGCATTAGTGTGCGGTATAGCCAATTTTATTTGAGATAGCATTTAAATTTAAATTCAGCTAGTATAGAGTCGAATTCATTATCTGGTTCTACTGTACTTGTTTCCTTAAGCTTTACCTTGAACTTGCACACACACAATGAAAGGCTTGTTCCATTGTAGAACACCGGGCTTGTTCTAACTGATGATATTGAGCTTCTCCATTGTCTTTTCCTACAGCCAATTTAATTCTTGTGTCATATCATCCCATGTGATCAACTTGTATATTTCCCATTTGTGTTGTTAAAAAAATAGAAATTTACAATGAAAAGTGCATTGATCTTGAAAAATTCTATTACACAATTTATGCAAATTCTACTCTCCTTTCTATCACTAAAGCCATATTTTCCAAAAGTTTCCATTCTAATCATCAGTAATTATTAATGCATCTTGATTGCATGTTCTATCAGTTACAGATTACAAAAGTTATTTAATTCTTCCATTTCTTCACCGTTGGCATTAGTGATTGGTTAATATATCTGAACACTAGTCATGTTAGTAATTTATCATTGTTAGGCTATGGATATATCCTATAATTTATAGTAGTGTACATTAGAACCAATAAAATATATCCTATAACTGATAGTAGCATACATCAAGATGAATCTTAGACATTCATGTGCTGGGTTTTGAGCATAAATTTCATCAGTGAATCTAATTTTGTGTTTACTATAGTTATCTTGCCTAAAAATCTCCTTAAATTTCACAAACTATAGGGAGAATTATTCCCTATTTTCCATCTATATTCTCATAGTTTTTCTTTGTTCTCACTTTTCCAGAGTTCATTTTTATTAATACTGTTTCATTGTACCATAATTAACAATTTAACTACTTCTCCATTTTTCTTGAATATCCTTGATACTGACTTAATCATAATGATATACAACTGGTAATTGTTGGTGTTCAATAAATGTTCTCTTTTTTTAATTAATGTGATTAATAAGAATGTGCTATCAGGTAAATAGGAAGCAAAAAGAAAACAGGCTGACAGAAGAATTCTGAGCATGGCTGTAGAATAAAAAGTTAATGACAATAGAGTAAAGCAAATCTTAAACAAGTGATGCTGAGGAGAGGAATAAAATTGAGTAAACTAATAAAATACAATTTATTTTTTTTTAGAAAAAAGACTGGAAATCATAAATTAAAATGAACAGTTTTAAGTAAGATGTAGGTATAAGATACCAGTTAGAAAAGAAAGACAAAAACACTGATATAAGAACACTGTGCAGTTAAAAAGGGACAACACTAGATGATGGCAGAGAACCAAAGTAATTAGTTTTAAATTTATAATAATATTTTATCACTTTTTTATAAAAAGATTTTTTGAAAATGCCATCACTAATATAAGAAATAGATTATCAGAATGTTGCAACAGAGATTTCAGTCTCTGAAACTGTCACTAAAAACCTAAGTGTTCCCTGAATTTTTTCAATAGCACATGTGAACCAAACAAAATATATCTGCATGCCAAATCTAAAGACTTTCACTTCAGATACAATTCAACATATATAAAAATTATGGAAAACCCTTTGTTATTAATCACTGCTTCCTCCAATGAACCCATCTCAAATACACAAGGGGATCTGGGAAGATTGAGGAATTGCAGAATTGTCAGAATTATGTTGATTTTTTTATGTCAGATTGATACATTAATTATCTTATATTTAACATGCTCAGTCTTCGATTATGTGACATGTCAATAAAAGGCATGCAGATTAAAGAATTCATGGTTTAAAACAACAACTAAGGATGCAATCACTGTTTCATATTTATAGGACCCCCTGACGCATGGAGATGGAAAAACAATGGATATGAATGATAAGGTAAATTTCCCTTTCTTCATTTCTTTTCTGTTGTTAGCTGAAAATCATGGCGACCTCATGAAGTGTTGTAGAGTGCATCACTGTGTTCTGTTGGGTTTTCATTGGCTGGTTTTTGAAAGTTGATCTTTTGGCATTTCTTCTTTTTTTTTTTAAAGCATTTTATTATGGGCTCATACAACTCTTACCGCAATCCATACACACATCAATTGTGTAAAGCGCATTTGTACATCATTCTCAAAACATTTTCTCTCCACTTAAACCACCGGCATTAGGTCCTCATTTTCCTCTCCCTCCCCCCTCCCCCCTCCCTCATGAACCCTTGATAGTTTATAAATTGGTATTTTGTCATATCTTGCCCTGTCCAACGTCTCCCTTCACCCACTTTTCTGTTGTCCGTCCCCCAGGGAGGAGGTCACATATAGTTCCTTGTAATCAGTTCCCTCTTTTCTACCCACTCTCCCTCTACTCTCCCTGTTTCGCCACTCACACCACTGGTCCTGTAGGGCTCATCTGCCCTGGATTCCCTATATTTTCAGTTCCTATCTGTACCAGTGTACATCCTCTGGTCTAGACAGACTTGCAAGGTCGAATTCGAGTCATGGTAGTGGGGGCGGGGAGGAAACATTTAGGAACTAGAGGAAAGTTGTATTTTTCATCGTTGCTGCATCGCACCCTGACTGGCTCATCTCCTCCCCGAGACCCCTCTGCAAGGCTTTGGGTCTCCACTCCGCACTCCCCCCATCATTCACTATGGTAAGATTTTTTGTTCTGATGATGCCTTATACCTGATCCCTTGGACACCTCGTGGTTGCATAGGCTGGTGTGCTTTTGGCATTTCTTCTTAATCAGTCTTAGTTTGGATCCTATTCAGCATAACAGCAACATGCAAATGTATAATGACAGAGGGGTGATGCCTATGCCCAAGATGTGTACATAGTCTTGGAATCAATACCAAGTTTCCTGGGGCGGGGGAGGGGAAGGAGGAAGTGGAAGCCATTAACCATGAATACAAGATTAAGAAAATGTTCAAAAACGGATTGTGGGGATAATGTCACAATTCTTCTTGTTGTGATTGAACTATTGCATTGTATGAGATGTGAATTATATACCAATAAAAAATTAGAAAAGAATTCTACCACAGAGAGAGAAGGGTATAGGATGCCTCGTGGAGCTAAATCAAGGGCAATGTAACCAGGAGGAATTACTGAAGCCCAAATGAAGGCCTACCATGATAGTGGGACAAGAGGAAGGTAAAAGGAAATCTAGGAAAGAACTAGGAGGCAAAGGACATTTGCAGAGATCTGTGGTAGTTACATAACCTGGTGTCAATTTGTGGCTTGAAAGGATTAAGAGTGAAGTGGTGGAAAGTCTAGTCTGTCAATCGGGTCATAGTCAATGAGGCCTCTTTATGAGCATGGCCTTCTCTTGAGAATTCTGGGAATTCCTGACTTTTCATGCTTGGAGGCAGGAGACACTTCTCTTTCTTTGCTCACTCCCCGAGAGATGCTCTACTGACAAGACACATGGCGTTACTTATGCCCTGGGAGCTGGAGAAGCCACATGGACCTACCCCGATGCAACCAAACCTCTGGAGCTGGAGAAGCCACATAGAGACCCCTGCCAGTGCTGAGATGCTAACAACATCACTGGATCCATATGACTTCCAGCCCACTGGCCTGTGACCTTCCTGCATTCAGCATCATTGCATGTGTTTCATGAGTCTGAAGAGGATTCTATAGATTGGTATCAGACATATGGGCTAATATTGGACTTATGGACTTGATCTGGATTGGGCTGGGATGTTTTCTTAATATTCAATTGCTCTTGCATATAAACCTTTTTCTTATATACATAATAGTGTCTATGAATTTATTTCTCTAGTATACCCAGAGTAACACAGGTCTAAATACAAGCATGTACATATGTAAATATATTTATATATAACAATAGGGAAATAGATCTTTGTACTTATATTTCTATGTTACGTAGTAAGGTAGCAGATGGATATTAGGCCTCAACTCAAGTACTCCCTCAATGCAGGAACACTTTGTTCTAATAATCCAGCATTCTGTGATACTCATCTTCCCGACATGATCGGTGAAGACAAAGTGGGTACATGAGCAAATGTGGTGAAGAAAGCTCATGGTGCCTGGCTATCAAAAGATATAGCATCTGGGGTCTTAAAGGCTTGAAAATAAAAAAGTAGTTATCTAGCTGAGAAGCAACAAATCCCACATGGAAGAAGCACACCAGCCTGTGTGATCACAAGCTGTTGATGGGATCATGTATCAGGCATCAAAGACATTTGCTCCCCGCGCCCCAGTAGGCCAAATGAAATCATTCTGTTCTTTTAGAGGTTCTTACAAATGTGATTCTTTACCTTGAAGTCCATTTGAGATGAATATTGAGTGAATAATTCATTGAACATAGGCTTGGTAGATTTTTTTTGTTGTCTGTTGATAACTCTGATATTCTAGTGCACTTGAATCCAGAGAGAATCAAGCTGTCACTTTACAAACAGGGGTTTCAAACAACAAATCCCCGGCATGATAGACAGGGCCAGTCTGCAGGAGGAAGGCACCGTGCCTTAGCCAGAGGGAAAAGAGATTTGACTTCATTCTTTCACTTATTAGAGCTGATTAAATAACTACTTCCATTTAACAGTGTCAACAGAAACAATGTGCTAAGTGTGTGAGGACAGCATCACTTGGCCTTGTAAAATAGTCAGCCGCTAGTGGCTCCCATGCTGTCCCTTCAAAACAGAAGCTTGACCTAGGATTTTAAAAGAGAGAGATTTTCATCATGGATGGGAACTTCAATTCTTCATCCCCTTCCCTCACAGCCAGAGTAGATACTTAAGAAGATGAGAAAGGACCATGCAATGTTTCTTTCCCATAAGGTTTAAATATCATGCGCAAGGAGTATGGATTTCCTTTCGCGTCTCTTAATGTTGGAAAAAATTGAATTTCTTACTGTGAGATGGTGATCCTAGTTGTTGAGCTTCAGTCTGACTTTGCCAAAAAAAAAAAAAAAAACTTACAATGAAGCTATTCCAACATTCTCAAGGGAAACTGTACCAATGTTTAAATGACCTTTTCTCAACATGTGTTTCCTAGAGTTAAAGCTGAACTACCTATTGTTTCCGTTTAATCTGACTCATCCCGGTTCATTCCCCAGTGTTTTCCCTGACTAAGGCTAATGCTACCTTTGGGAATAACATTGCATACCTGGATCGTCGGGTTTATCACAGCCACTAGAGCAGAAGAGGAGGTTTTTTCCTTAATGTCTCAGGAATTAAATAATACACCATTCAATGTGGGAGACATTGCACATCCACTTTTTGTAAGATATGATTTAAATAAATAGTATCTGTACATGTTGCTGTGGGAGTGATGGGAAAACAGGAAAATAGAAGTGAAAGCTACAAGCGATACATTCAAAAAGTACAATAATTCCTGAGATTTTTCTTGAATTGATTTCTAACGTGATATATTTTAAGCTCGTGGGAAGGAGCTCTAGGATTCAAGAGCCAGAATGGGTTCATTGAAAAGAATGCATCAGCTTCCCCAGCGACGCATAATGAAGTCATAGGCAAACCCGTTCTCCCATGGCTTTTCATGCCCTGTAGCCATGGACTTGCTCTTGTACACAGCCGTGAGGTGTAACTGCTCCAGGAGAAGGACCGACCATAGCATTTTCTTATTTCAAAGGATCCCTCACCCGGTGGACCAAAGAGATGAAAGATATATGGACTGACTTTCATTTTTTCCGGTATATGGACTTACATCCATTTAGTATATAATGGGAGGATGGTACAGAAAGAAGGAGGAACAAGCTAGGAGGGGAAAAAAATAAAATAAAGTTTAGGTGTGTTGAGACACATATGCAGAAATATTAGACATATATATGTTGCAAAAAGTTTAGAAATAAAGAGCTAATTTGGGTTGAAATGTTTCGAAGATATGCATAAATGAGCAGGAGATAAACAGGGAGGAGGTGGGAGATAATGTGGGTGGACCACATGGAGCCAAGAAAGAAATGTCTCAAGGTGGTTATGGGGATATACTGTGCTGGATGCTGCCAGAGGGTTGAGTAAGGTAAGGACAGGAAAGTTTCTCTTATGTTTGACAATGTGATATTTCTCTAATGACATACTATGAAAGTATGTCTTCAATTCAACTTTTCTTTTTCTTGTTTGTAAGTTCAGCTTCTTGGCAGTGCACTTTTCCCCCCTTTTAGTTTTAAAAGTTCATGCCCAACTCTTTTTGTTACAGACTATTTGTCTGAAAAACCATGCATGACTTAAGTATTTGGAACAATCTCCAAGGATGCTGACATTTTTCAGAAATCAATTCTGGTCATTTCTTGTTGCCAGGAGGGAGAGAAATCCACCACACCTGATGTTAATGAAACACTGATGCGGTGCCCAGTGCTGGACACTTCATTGGTGTCAGTGAAGGTTTTATGAGCAGGGAAGCGGACCTGTCCCTCTAGTAGTGATTTCCCAGTTGGGGATAGGCCAAAATAAAGCATCTTGGACACCAAATTTTATACAATGTGGGAATAAAGCCCTTTCATTATACACACACAAAGTCATTCCTTGAGAGAGCACCTGTCTCTTTAGACGGATTGGATTAGCATGATCCAACACCCACCACCAATATTAGGCTCCTCCTTCATTTCAGGAAGTTCCATCTCAGAGATTTCTCATTAGCCTTTCCGTAAACTAACTTTCTTCCTGCGCTTCTCCACTAGATGTATGTGAATGCGTCAAAAGCTCAATGGAGAACAGGGCTATATCTCTCTGCCAGCCCCCACCCTGCCCTTTAGAAAGGCTCTGCATGACTTCACCAGTTGACAAGCTCCATTTCTCTTTCAAAGAAAGCACCTGCTGCATACATCCACCTAACTTCGTGAGGGTTGTAGGGGTTCTGATACAGGCAATTTAAAGATAAATGGTTGAATAACTTGGTCAACATCACACTGAATATGAGTGGATTAACTGAGACTGGAATCAAGATTTAACTGATTTCAAGCCTTAATGTATAATTAAGCCTTGAAGTATAATTATTATGAAAGTATTGCATATATTTAGTATATACATTTTCTTTACTTTTGACCTCTACCATAGACTGTCAGAACAATCCAGAAAATGAACATTTTCCCTTTATATCACCACAAAACCTTTCCTTCACCCATCTGGAAATCCTCCTCCTTGCTCCTCTCTTCCCCAAACAACCATGAATTTGTTTTTGGTCACTATAGGCCAGTGTGTTAGTCTGGATAGACTGGAGAAACAAATCCAGAGACACTCATCTGTCAATAAGAGAGAACTTATATCAAAGAGGAATTGTACATCAAGAAAATATCCTAGTCCAGTCTAGATCAAGTTAATAAATCTGAATTACCCGTCGATGCTACTCCATAAATTCCCTTTAGATATATGCTGCAATGACACCAAATGCGGAAGATCACAGGTCAGTGGGTGGAAAGTATTAGTATCTCAGCACTGGTGTGGGTCTCCACATGGATCCTCCACCTCCAGGGCTCTGGCTGCATCAACAGAGCTCCATGAGGCTTGTCATCAGGTATGTCTCAATGGGAGTGAGTAAGTGTACCGCTTCCAGCAAGTTATTTATCTCCTTCGCACCACCAAATGACGTCATCAAGCTGTGACCTGATTGACTCACTAAACTCCACCTCTTCACTCTTAATACTCTCAAACTGACAACAGATTATGTAACTACCACAGTCCATTTTATATAAACTAACATCAGTATTCAATATTTTTAGTTTTCCTTTCATTCACCATTTTTATTCATATTTTACCAATGTTGTTTTGCATATTCCTTCTGATTACTTAATAAAACCCCACTATTAGGATCTGTCTTATATTATTTAGGCATCCCCTAATTGGTAGATAGTTGATAGATCTTTGGGTTGTTTCCAGCTTGGGACCATTACAAATAAATCTTCTGTGAACATCTATGCACAGTTTTCATGTTATGCATGTTTTCATTTCTATTGGGTAACATCGTAGGTAAGTACACTGGTCAAAGAAAGTTCATGCTACTTTTCAAAGTCATACCATTCTACATTGCCAGAAGAAGCGTATAAAAATTCTCAGCTCCTCCACATTTTTACCAACATGTGATAGGACCTGTCTTCTAACTTTTCATATGGGAATAGATTTGGAGGGGAGCCCTGGCGGTGCAGTGAGTTATGAGTTGGGCTCTTAACAGCAAGGTCAGCAGTTCGTAATCATTAGTCAATTCGTGGGAGAAAGGTGAGGCTTTCTACTCCTGCAAGAGTTACAGTCACACAAACCCACCGGGACCGTTCTATCCTGGACAATGAAGTCACAAGGAGTGGAAACCAACTCAGTAGCAGCGAGTGGATGTGGAGTGAGGTGCTTACTTACTGTCGATGGATTGTCAGTTCTTCGATTTCATCCTTCTGTTCACTAGGTTGTTTGCTTTCTTGTTCTTGGACTTCAGGAGTTCTTTATATATTCTGGATAAAATCTCTTATCAGATATTCCATTTGCACATGATTTTTGCAACTTTGCATGCTGTCTGTTTATTTTATTTACTGTCTTTCAAAAAGCAAATGCTTCAACTTTCTTTTTGTGGTTGTTAATTAAATCATTTTATTGGGGGCT
>NW_022103915.1:81604854-81641729 GCF_000313985.2 Echinops telfairi | reverse complement strand
AACTGGGCAGTGGTTTAAAGTGACAAATGTATTTGGGCAAGAGTACTAATATCAGTGAGGGATAGCAAGTGGAAAAGAAAATAATCAATCAAATGAATAATAGAAACAAGCAAATATAAGTGTGTTTTTAATTACCCAGAAAATTATTTAACAGAAATAGATATTTTTTCTGTTTTCAGAATCATTCCAGAAAATTTAAGTAGGTCTAGTGGGTGGAAGTTAAAGAACTGCCATGAAGAATTATCTGATATGAAAGCAAGCTGCCTTATGATAGAATCCTTCTGTGTAAAGATTTATCAAGAGTTTGTATAATGTCTTACTGTGTATCACACAGAGAGACAGCGTTCATAGTTAGAGGGCATATTAAAGTGGTTTCCAATGTAAATGATCTGACTTTCAAAAAAGATGAGTAAAACCAGGCCACTTCCTATAAGATGTTTACCACCTCCCTGGAAAGATAAATATATTTATGACACAAATAAAACAATAAACTCGTTGCCATTCAGTCCGTTCTGACTCATAGCAGTCCTATAGAACAGAGTAGAACTGCCCTTACAGTTTCAGACTGTACCTCTTTAATGGGAGTAAACGATCTGAGCTCTTCAGCCCAAGGACTCCAATATGATGCAAATAAGTGAAGGCGTAGCAGAATTCAAGATACCAATGAAGATCTTTACAGCTTATTTTTGTGGTACATGGTACAGCTGAGTCAGTGCCCACTCATGCTGACCCTGTGTACAATAGAAAGAATATGAACCGGTGCCTGGTCCTGCGCCATTCTCCCAAGCATGTCGTCGTTGACGACACTGTGTCACTGTGTTAGTGTGTGATTGATGAGTACCCAAGTGGCACAAAGCACATGTTCATCAAGCTTTACCTAGACATTTGCTCTCAAATACAATTATGCATATCAAGATAATCTCATTTATGGCACACATTCAATTTCATTTCCAAATGTCTTTGCCGTAGTTGTGCTTTCCTCTTACTTTTGATGGGCACTGAGTGCCCTGCTCTTCCCCTGGTGAAACCATAAATGGACTCTCCTCTCCCCGCACAGATATTTGCGGTTCTGTCAGCAACGGCGCCTTCTCCTCTAAAAGGCCCAAACCAACAATGACAATATGTGGAGCTGCTGTAGTGTCTAGTTTGGTATAATGTTGCTGAAAGCAAACTGTCTGGCCAAGGTGGTGGTTCAATTTGTATAGCAGGATGGTGCAGATAGAGGAAAAATGAGTTTCATAGCTACTAACACTGTGCTAGCATTTAAGAAAAACAATCCCAAATGGTCATAAATGTCATAGTAATTGTGATTTTTTTCACTTGTGGTGGGGGCTTATACATCCATGTCCATCCCTCTACTGCCTTCAAGCCCAACCTCGGGCCCGCTGTTCACTGATTGTCTCAGGACCGAGGAGCAGGAGCAGGTATACTTGTCCTCCACCTGTCTCACCCCCACCTGCTCTTCATGGTGTTTTCAAAGTAGCAAAGTGGGCTGCCTTTAGGGCATTTTTACGTGAGTTCAAGCTTACTAGATTTCTTCTGACACCAGCAGGCACAGAAATTTCCTAGTATCTCCTATAAAGAACATCACCAGACTAGAAAAAATGAGTTAAATCCAACATAATGTGCACAGAATTTTTATTTATTTATTTTATTAATAGACTCGTAATTGTAGTAAAATTTCATGTCAGTAGTTCCCTTGCTTTGTCCTTACTATTGTACTCAGGAACATGATATGTGATGGAGCTTCAAAAATTTATGGAAAAATGAAATTAAAAGATAGTGGAATATTTTCATGACTTTTTTGAAGTGTCCTTGTATTTCATAGGATTCAGCTCCTAAACTTCTGCTACCAATTACCAGATGGGTTGATAGAATAGGATTTTGGCCCACTTTTGTTTATTTCTAACATGCTGAGCAAATTTCTGGTTATTCAGGTGTTTCCAAGCTGAGCCTCCAGGAGGTATATAACACAGTTCACAGTGAAAATAAGATGAGCAGAACCTGAACGTTCAAAACGCAGTTCGCACAATTCAGAAAATGCCCTGAATATGACACAATAGACTATGCGAAGGAGACTGCTAGAGTCTTAGTTTCTTGTGACTTAGGGTCAAAATAAAGAGACACGCCTCCTTCCTGCTCTGGCTGCCCTGCCCAGATATGATGCTTGGAAGGGAAGCCATTTGGAGCGGAATACAATGGTAGCGGACACAGGTTGTTCCGGGCTTCCTTTATGTTAGATCACACGTATCCTTATCGCTGAATCTGCTGTTTGCTAATTTTCTGTTCCCTGTCGTGCTTTAAGATTGTACACGGTATGAAGATGGGGGGAAGAGTCTCTGGTTGCTTTGGGATGACTTTGGGCTGCTAAGGACTCAAAAGGGAAGCCTCAGAGTTTTACAATGGAGAGGGGCCAATCCAGCTTAGAGAGGCTCCTAGTTAAATGACCATGCCCTGCAAGTAGATGTTTCCTCATTCCTCTGCTGGTTTCCAGGAGCCTTAGATGTTCATTAGATGTATTCAGTGACTACTGCCTTTTCGTGTTCTAGAAATGCCTTCTTTCCTTCCGACTGTCTTGTCTTGTACTCCTCTCTATTTATTAGTGCTTTGTGTGTACAAATTCTATGTGCGAATGGGAAAGAATAACAGACAGGATGCTTGTTCTTCTTTTTAAAAAAAATCGATTTGAATCCTGGCATTCAGATAATGATTACTATTATTTTGTTATATTTACTATCTATGTGTAGTTCTGATCTTTTGTTACTCCTCCTAAATATATAGATGATACTAAGGTGTAGAAGGGTAAGTCAAAAAGGAATGCTTTAAAATAATGTGGGTAGTAGGCGCTGCCAAGTCAGTTCAGACTCGTAGCAGTTCAATGTACAACAGAGGAAAGCACCACCCAGAGGTGGGTCATCCTCACATTGTTCTTCAGTTTGAGCTACTTTTTGCAGCCACTGTGTCAACCCATCTCATCGAGGGTCTTCCTCTTTGCCACTGCTCCTCCATTTTATCAAGCACGATGTCCTTCCCCAGGGATGGTCTCTCCTGATAATATATCCAAAGTACGTCTTGTCGTCCTTGCCTCTAAGGAGCTTTCTGACTGTACTTCTTCCAAAACAGTCTTGTTTGTTCTTTTAGAATGATGCTGGCAATATTCTTCAGTAATACATAGTTCAACTGCATCTATTTTTCTTCAGGCTTCTTCATCCGGTGTCCTGATTTCACATGCCTATGAGGCAACTGAAAATACCATGACTTAGATCAGTCACAGAGTCCTCATAGTAATATCCTTGCTTTTCAACACTTTAAAGTGGTCTTGTGCAGCAGATTTATCTAATGTAATGTTTTCTTGATCTCTTGGATACTCCTTCCATGAGCATTGATTGTGGATTCAAACCAGATGAAATCCTTGACAACTTCAAACTTTCCTCCTTTATCATAACGGTACCTATTGGTCTAGTTGTAAGGATTGTGGGTTTCTTTACATCGAGTTGTGATCCATATTGCAGTCTGCAATCTTTGATCTTCATCAGTATGTGCTTCAAGTCATCCTCACTTTCAGCAAGTAACTTTATGTCATTTGCATATTGCAGGTGAGTAATTATTCCTCCAATGCTTGTGTCACATTTTTCTTCATATGATCCAACTTCTCTTATTATTTCCTCAGCAATTAGATTGAATAAATAGGTTGAGAGTTTACAACCTTGACCCACATGTTGTCAGATTTTGAACCATCTAGTATGTCCTTGTTCTGTTTGCCCAACTGCCTCTTAATCCATGTACAGTTTCCACATGAGCACAATGTAATGGTCTGGAATTCCCATTTTTCTCAAGATTATCCGTAGTTTGTTATGTTTTACATAGTAGAATGCTTTTGCATAGTCATTGAAACACAGGTAATCAATTTCGTGGTATTCTCTGCTGTGAACCACCTTGGTATCTGCAGTAATATCTCTTGTTCTACAACTTCTTCTGAATCAGGCCTGAACTTCTGGAAGCTCCCAGTCAACATATTGCTGCAACCATTGTTAGATGATCTTCAGCAAAATCTTACCTGCATATTATGTCAATTATATTGGGTCACCTATTGGCCACCTTTCAACTGGGACATTATTTTGGGTCACCTTTCTTTGGATTGGGTACAAATATGGATCTCTTTCAGTTAGTTGACCAACTATCTATGTCCCTAATTTCTTGGCATAGATGAGTGAGTGCTTTCAATGCTTCATCAGCTGTTTGGAATATTTCAATTGGTATTCCATCAATTCCTAGAGCCTTGTTTCTGGCTAATGCTTTCAGTTTTACTTGTTCCATTCAGCATCATTGGTTCTTGCTCATAGGCTACCTCCTGAAAATGTGGAATGTCAACTAATTCTTTTTGGTACAGTGATTCTGTATATATTCTATCTTCTTTTGATGCTTCCTGCATCATTCAATATTTTGCTCATAGAATCTTTCAGTCTTGAAACTAGAAGCTTGAATTTTAATTTTGAGTTCTTTCAGTTTAAGATATGCTGATCATGATCTTCCTTTTTAGTTTTCTAAGTCTTTGCACATTCCAGGATAATATTTTTCTTTGTCTTCTTGAGGTGTCCTTTGGAATTTTCTGTACAAAATAATAGAATCCTTCTTTAACCCAAAACAAATTATGATGTCAACCTATTGTTTCTGGGCATGTCCTTCATTTAAGTGTATACACTTCTGAGAAAGCTGTTTCTATACATCTACCCCTTCCCCAAAAACTTTTGCACTATGATTTATGCCACAGTAAAACATTAGTTTCGGCATCCTCGGATGATACAAATCATGTTGGTTTATAATGTCCTTTGACTTTGGGGAGTAAAACGAAATCAGAATGGACAATATAAGGGTTGTTGGGAGACTAGGATACGGTTTTCCAACAAAATTCTTACAGGACTGCCTTTTCCACCCTGGAAAAAGAAAGAGAAGGTGCATGGTCATGATGAGAAAAAAAAAATACTTGGTCCAAAATTCCTGCCCTTTTTCTCACTAATGCAGTTTTCTTTTTCTTTTTTTTAATCTTTCTAATAAGTGCTGATGATTTCCCTGTGTCTTTTGAGAAAATCTATCAAGATTATTCCCTTTGGAACCCTAAAAACAGTTACCATTACCTTCTGAGTTGACCTCTTTACCTTCGATTTGAACTGGCTCAGCATATACATTGGTTGGACCTTGCTCTTTGAATCATATAGGTATATCCAAGACTCCTTCCTAGTTTTGATCCACTCCAAAAGATGCATCTTCTTAGTTTATATCTTGCTTAAAATACAAATCGAAAGATGACTTCTTTGCACCAGCTGATATTTGCAATCCCCTTTTTTGGCATCATTAAAAATGTATATTTAATGAGAAACCCTGAAAAATCTAGTACAAATGTGGTACTGAAAGACTTCTTCTGTAGCCATTTATTAGTCACTGAAATATTTTAAAGCTAGTTACATTTAGAACAAACCATAGTATTTATTAACTGGAACCTTAATAGTGATACATTTTTACTTACTTTCATATAGATTTGTATCCTGTTATTCAAACTCATAGCTATAATGTGCATACACATACACACACACCACACATATCTTTTTATTTTGATACCATTGATTCTGGAGAATGAGCTACTAGGCCATATTCTAAAACTTTCCAGCCAATAGAATGACAGTCTTTAAATGAAGGCACAGAGATTTGGAAGGCATACAGTATGATGCTTTACAGCAAGGTCACAGACCTTCTGAATCTCCCTACCTTTGCTGCTCACGGTACCTGAGCAATTCTAATTTTTCTTCTCTTCCTTTGTGAAAGAAAAAGTAACAAGTGATTCTATTGCATTTGTCTGTGTTAAGTAAATGAGAATTCTGAATTCAGAAACGTATTACGTATTTGCTTTATTATTGTACAATTATAAAAGTATGGGCATGGGTTCATATTCATCTTCTTTAATTGACTATTATTTTTATAAGTGAGACATAAGGATTCAACTGAAATTTTCCTTCTTTCTGCCTCAACTTGACCTATCTCCATGACTTGAATTCACTATTCTAGAGGGTGACAGACTTTTCCTAAGGGACTTCATAACACTTCTTCACGTTTGACATTGTACTAGAATGCCCATCTCTTCACATCATTGCTAATCTTCAAAGTTCTCCATCACTTCATATTCGCTCCTCTATGTAGCTTCTTTCAAATATGTAAATAATGACAACTTCTGTGAAATCAGTTCCCTCCTGAGGCCCTTCCAAAGCAGAGCTGTAGCTAATAGTTTATATGTGACTGAGGTACATACCTTTAGGGATCTAAGACCACAACTTTATCAACTTCAAAGATCACTATAAGTTAATATTGTATGAAAAATTATAAGCCATGCTTTTCCCACACATGGATGCTACAAAAAGTTCATGGACATGTACAATGGAAGATAATGGGATTTCTCCATGAGTTTTTTTTCTTAACATAAAGAACACAAAAATCCTCGCACCTGCACAAGTAACCAGCATCATGATAAATAGAGAAACTGTTAAGTTTTCGTGGATTTTGTGGTAGTTACATAACCTGGTGTCAATTTGGGACTTGAAAGGATTAAGAGTGAAGGGGTGGAGCCTAGTCTGTCAATCGGATCATAGCCAATGAGGCCACTGTGTGGGCATGGCCTTTTCCTGAGGATTCCGCAATTCCTGCATTTCCTCTTTGGAGGCAGAGACACTCCTCTCTCTCTCAGTTCACTCACTTGGAGACACTTTACTGACAAGACACATGGCACTATGCCCTGGGAGCTGGAGAAGCCACATGAACCTATCCTGATGCAGCCAGAACCCTGGACCTGGAGAAGCCACGTGGAGACCCCTGCCCGCACTGAGATGCTTACAATGCCACTGGATCCAAAGACTTTCTACCCACTGGCCTGTGATTGTCCTGCATTTGCCTTCATTGCATGTGTTTCGTGAGTCTGAGGACTTTGTAGATCGGTGTCGGACATATGGGCTAAGTTGGACATATGGGTTTGGACTGGACTGGGTTGGGATGCTCTCTTATACACATATGTGTGTTTATGAATTTGTTTCTCTAGTCTACCTAGACTAACACAACATTTTGTTTATTTGGATCCCTAATCAAAGTATATAAAAGCAGAAGTCAAGTAATCGAGTGCTATATTGTATGGGTAAAACTGCTATAAAATATCTCTTTTAGAAAGTATTAAAGACCCAAAGTGTCACCTTGAGGACAAAGGTGCACCTGAGCAAGCCAAGACAATTTCTGTTGTCTCATGTGAAAGCTGGACAATGAATACGGAAGACCAAAGAGGGATTGTTGCCTGTGGCTATCCCACGGACTTCCGAAAGGATTAGCAAATCTGTGTTCAAAGAAGTACCTGGAAAGTACTTAGAAGGGAGGATGGCAAGACTTCGTCCTAAGTACTTTGAGCATCTTTTCAAGAAGGACCAGACTCCGGAGAAAGACCTTATGCCTGGGAACACAGAGGGTTGGGAAAACACAAGGAAGATTCTCCGTGAGATCCATTGACCCAGCGGCTGCAGCAGTAAATTCAATCATCATAGCAATGACTGTGAGAATGCCTCAGGACTAGGCCTGGTCTCTCTGCTGTCCGCAGGTTCACCATGCACTGGGATAGACTGGATGACACCTAACCACAGCAACATGTCTTCAGAAATCCAAAGGACAGGCTACTTTCCCTGATTTGCTCTCTCCGTGTTCCCGACTAGAGAAAGGCACAGTGAAGTGTGAAGGGAGGGTTCCATTCAGCGTACACCTAATTACAGCCCTCGCTCGGGTCTCTCTTGCAAATGACAACCATCAGTTGCCAAGTTGTGGCAGTATGACATCTGGCTCTTTGGCAAACACCCCCGGCAACAGCGTTAATGACTTCGGAGATGGCTCTGGGTGTGTAATGCTGTTAAGTTTGGTGTCTGGATTACATTATCCTCTTCAACATCCTTTCACATTGTCCTCTAACTTCTGATTCTGATGCTGTGAAATCCGGACACATTTATCCAAATTTTCCCAATGCCCTTCATAGCCTGGACAGATTGGTCCTTTAAAATATTTTCATCAGCTCCTGGACATTTTCCACAGAGAGTTTGAAGGTACTTCATAGCCAGTTTGTGTTCTCGTAGACCACTCAAAAGGGGAAGATTTTTTGTCATCAGGGACAAAGTTTCTTAGTACTTGACCAAATTACATTTTCAAAGATGACTACATTTGGGGCTCTTCCTGAAATCACACTGTAAAAAGAAAAGAAAAATGCCTCAGCGGCTACAAATGCTTTGAATTTAAAACCAATGTGCAACACGTCATTAGCCCCAGGATGAACTGTAAGAAGGCCGGGGCTGCAGCCATAGCAGTCTTGCCTCTGACTGAGAAAAATATGTGCATTTTAATTTTTTTCCTTCGGCATTAAAACGGAAGCCTTGATCTGAAATCTCATCCAGTGTCAGAAATGGGGCATTTAATTTTAGTTCTCAGTTATTTTGTTTATTTCCTAACATGAAGATGTAGGAGGTCAAACTGGGAAAATACAAGCAGAATCCTCAAATACTTGCTCTTCTATACTAGTAGTTATTACGAGTTTGGAAAAGAACAACATTAATTAAATAGGATATGTATGAAAATATATAAAACCATAACAGAGATGTTAGGACCAAAATGGTCAATCATTATAGCAAGCTACGATAAGAAGCAATCCTTGCGATATAAATCAGTTCATGTAATCAACAGTCTAAAATATTAAATTTCACCCTTTGAGAAGTTCACATAGTTTTCTCTTGCCAAATAACTGCAATGTTCATGATTGGAAAAAAAAATCACATTATCTGCTGTTTTGACTAATTCAGGAAGCATTTGTTTGTAGAACCAATGCATTTATCATACTTAATTAGAAATTAATGAAACCATATTTATCTTGCCTGGGTTGTTACAGTTTTTAAATTAGGCATGCCATCATAAAATGTAGTACACATTTTTTAAAATTTAAAAATTTGGTGGAAATCATAGGAAGTATAGGATTCAGGAATGTCAAATGTAAAATTAAAGGAAAAATAATAGCTTTTAAAACTCTATTCAGTTTAAATTTAAAAAATAAGACACTGACCATAGTGGCCCTCAATTTATATTAGCATCTCATAAGGCTTCAAAAATCTGGGGTGGCTCACAGTAAATAGGAATATCCTTTTCTGTACTTTCAAAGAAGAGACAAACAATGAGCATCGGAATATAATTCTAGAAATGGAAGAATGGCTTTCGTGTGTTAACTAGCATGATGAGGAATAATGAGATCTTTGCAAAAGTTGTCTGTCTTTGGTCAGTCTCGTGTGCCTTGCTTGGTTAACAAAACTTCAATGCCCATAAATATATGTATGCCTCTGCTAAAGGTGAGAACAGATGCTTCATCTCCACATTGTGTGCATAAATGCAAGTTCTGAGATGTAAATTGATCAAACTGTAGAAACAAATCATTTAAGATTTGTGCAGTGATTAATAACAGAAGCCAGTAATCAAATCTCCCTGCCACCAGCACATCTGTTACCGAGAGTTTCTAGTTTGCCCTATTATGCAAATGTGCAATAAAACAAATACATTACTTAATTTAGCAGCTGGTTCAAAAACATTATTTTAGGTGATTTCTTTATGTTTTGTATACTTTTGCCATTGATGCTGGTTAATGTGAGCTAATTCAATTGTTTGTGAGATGAAGGCTTCGACATAAAAAATAGCCCTTGGGGAGACCCGACTATGGGAAAGTCACTTTGACCCCTCTCTCAGAACCAAATGTGGCAATGAACACATGATAAAACAAGGCTCTCAGGGCTTCCACTCAAACAGTACAGGATTCTTGAAAGGTTTAAAATGGAAGCCTAATTGATTTCCATGTTTCTGAGGATGGAGGGTAATCCCACATTGGAGACTAGTGCTAATATGTGCTGGGTTGTGGCTTATTTGTTTAAAAGAAAAATAAATTTCTGTTTTACACATAAAATTGAGCAGGAAATATAAACAAAACAGGAAAACTCAGCAGGAAAGAGAATTCTAATAGAAGCATTGGACGGTAGACTGATAATTAGGATACCATGACATCCGAATAAGCTAGATATCTGCATATGAACAGCATACACCTAGCCTACTGCCACTGAACCATGTCCAGCTCATCATGACCCAGAGAGTTTCTGAGGCTGTAAATCTTTACAGGAGTACATAGCCTCATCTGACTCCCTTGAAGTGGCTAATGGATTCCAACTGATGACCTTGCATGGGAAATTTTTACTTCATACTCCTGAAGAAAGCATGGAAGGCCATAAGTAGTCAGGGTAGACTTTCATTAAATATTCTGAAGGGTCCCTTTAGAGTAGCATAGGCAGCGACCAAAACTGTATTTGTTAGGTCAGTGAAGGGACGGGTTAAATGGGATGAGGATGACTAGATTCTACCTCTGCCATCCACCGATTCTTTGGCAGATGTAGAGCAGGCAGGTAAAGAGTAGCCCTAGTTGTTTAGTAATGGAGGTAAGTGAACTGGTGGGGGGGGGGGCAAAAGAGGTAATATATTACTGTAAACTTATAAGAATGCATGGTTGGTGACTGCCACCATCTTAAAAAAGCAGATCGTTGTAAAGCAGTACATCCACCTAGCAACTATTCAGAGTCTCCCAGTTAATATGAACAGTCTTACCTTCCTTCTAGTATGGGTCCCTTAGAGCAGTTTTAAAAGGACCCTTTAATGAAGATGCTTTCACCAATGACCAAAGAACAAAGGTGCCGAGTCACGTGCTCCTTGTTTAACAATCTAATACATCATAATAAAAACAATCAACATCTGTTGGACATTTGTATTTGCTCCAACCAAAACCAAACTCAATACCATCCAGTCGATCTTGATTCATAGTAAACTTTACAGGACAGGGTAGAACTGCCCCTGTGGGTTTCCAAAGCTGGGACTCTTTACGGGAGTAGAAAGCCTCGTCTTTCTACCACCAAACAAGCAGCTGGTAGTTTTGAACTTCTGACTTTACAGTTAGCAGCCCAACTTGTAACCACGACGCCCCTAGGGATACTGGTGTATTTGCACAGAAATGTGAAATAGCCGTAAACCAACCCAAACTCACTGCTGTCAAGTCGATTTCTGACCCATCACTTCCCTGTAGGACAGGGTAGAACTGCCTCTGTGAGTTTCCAAGACACATTTCTCTTGGGAGTAGAAAACCCTGATTTTCTCTCCAAAGTTTATGGTGGTTTCGAACTTCTGACCTTGTGGCTAGCAGCCCAACTCATAAGCACCATGCCACCAGAGCTCCCATGATATAGATTTATATCATCTCGTTTGATCTTCATATTTCAACAATGAATAACAGTTAATCAGTTACTTGACCCCAGGTCACAGAACACTGGCTGTGGCACCATGGTCCGATTCCAAAACCCATCTTCACAGTATGTTTTCTTGTTTCCCAACCAAGGCAAACTTTCAATCAAAAGTCAAAAGGGGGGAAGTTATAAAGCATGACCTTAGAATGGCAGAAGTAAGAAAGAGAATTACAGGGTTTTCTATAAATACTTAGCTGTATCTTCTATAGGAACAGTGGTGATTCAATAGCTTAAGCACTGGGGTGCTAACAGACAGGCCAATGGGTTGAACCCACCGGCCTCTCAGCAAGATCAAACTCCATCTGTGTGTGATGTTGAGTATGTTGGTATGATGCTGAACAGGTTTCAGCAGAACTTTGAGAAAAGATGGTCCAAGAAAAAAGACCTGATGAGCTACTTCTGAAAAATTAATTAATGAAAACGCTATGGACAATGACAATGCTATCTGTAACCAAAAATGAGAATGGGCTTATACTAGGTAGTGATTTATTCCATTGTACATGGGGTCACTATAAGTCTGGGACCAACCAACTCGACAACAGCTGACAACATTTATACCCCAGGCCATCAAGTTGGCTCTGGCTGCTAGTATGCTAGTGTAGATGTTCTGAGGTCAGAAATCCTTGTATGCACAGATAGCCTCATATTTTCCCTGAGGAGAGGCTAATGGGTTCGCCTGCCAACTTTGGAATTAGCAGTCCAAGACTTACCTGAGAGTATCACGAGAGCTGCAAATATTCAGGCCGGTCATGAACAAGCTAACAGCCTCAACATGTTATTTCTCTCTTTCTTTTGAATTGGGTAAAGGTTTACCGATCAGATCAGATCCGTTTTCCACTCAACCATTCACACACATTTTGTGTCATCACATTGATTGCAATTCCCACAATGTAATATCACTCAGCCCATTTCCTCCCCATATCTCCTATTTCCGTTCTTCTTTGTTCCCTACCCCTTCTGAACTTTTTCCTTGCGTAAATTCTGCCCTTGTGATCTCAAATGGCTGCTTATTATAAAGTATGTGTACCTTCCCAATATTAGTGTTGCCCTTGACAGACCTGTTTATTGTTTGGCTGAAAATAGAGCCAGGGGGGTGAGTTCATTTTAAGATCTGAAAGCTAAGAAAGGTCACAGCCTCAGGGGTTCCACCACTCTTTATCTGACCAATAAGCTTGCTCTTTTTCTGGGAATTCAAGTTTTGTTGGTATTTTTCTCCCACTCTATGCAAGAGCTTCTAATTCTTATAGTGTTTAATGGTTAAAACCCTCCTGCGTGAGTCCAACTGAGGGGGGGGAGAGCTATGTTTCATGATTTAACATAAAGTTCTTTTTAGTTGCTTGTTTCTAATAACAAAACATTTAAAGCATGCAGAAACATGTAAAAATAATGAAATAGATCCTTCTGCTAATAGCATCCTCCACTTTTGAGTTTTTCTTTTGAACAAGTCACTTTATTAACTAAATATTTTAGTGACTGATCAATTCTTTTCTTGTGCATTCAACTGACACTCGGGTGTTTTATTACTTTCTCAAAATTAACAGTTTTATGTGTTAATTACTGGAAGACATTTATTTATTTTACTTAGGCATCCATCTGTAATTGAATATCCAAATTTCTTATTTGTTCAACTGATATATTTGAGTTCTAAGGGAACCAGTTTTGATATTTGTTACCTACAGGCAAACAAAAGAGTCTCCTTAGTATAGACACTCTGCTTGATTCTCTCTGGATTCAAGTGCACTAGAATATCAGAGTTATCAACAGACAACAAAAAAAATCTACCAAGCCTATGTTCAATGAATTATTCACTCAATATTCATCTCAAATGGACTTCAAGCTAAAGAATCACATTTGTAAGAACCTCTAAAAGAACAGAATGATTTCATTTGGCCTACTGGGGCGTGGGGAGCAAACGTCCTCTTTGTGAATCCAGAAATCACTCTTTTGAAGCCTCATACAGTAGAGACTTCCATCAATATTGCGAATGAATTATCCTGAGAGGATGTGCATAATTGATAAAAAGATGAAGCTACCATTAGATATAAATTATTGTCCGGGGTCTTCAAGCTAATTCAAAAGGCCTTTGAATTTCATGTGGTTCTAGTTAGAAACGAGGACATTCACTACAGAAAATTATGTAGAACTTGTTGCAGTCTTAAAGCAACGAAATCAGTTGTATGACACAGTTTAAATCTTGAAGTATTTGACAAATTATAAATAATCCAGGCTCAAATATATGTGCAGGAAATAAAAACAAAAAACTTATCTGACAATTCAGATAGGATTTTATTCTAGCTGTGGGATCAAAGTCCTTAAAAGCACCTTTCGCTAGTCTTTCAGAAGCTGGTATTAATAAAATTACTTCATAATTTGTGACCTTCTGTCACTGACTGGGTCATAGATGTTCCCCTCTTTTTCTTTATAGACACTGATGGGTTCAACAGAGTAAAACACTGACTATAAATACACAGAGATTCATAGCACAAGGTTCTAGTCAATACCATAATGAAAAATAAGCAGAACCACTTAATAAGAAGGACCAGGATCTTAGACATGCAGCTGATGCAATGAATATCCTATTTAAGTATGCCAGACATACTCATGTATAAAACAAGCATGGATGCCCCAGAGACTACAAGAATAGCATAATGGGTTGATCCCATAATTAAGTGAGAAGATGTAAGTCCGGAGCAGCACAAACCAAGTGTATTTCTCTACCATACACTATAATTATTCCTCTGGCGATTCTCACTCCAATAAGCACTTTTGTACAGATGAAATGAAAAGCTGTATGCCTCACAGCTTCAAAAGTTAAAGAATAAAATGAATGACAAATAGAAGAGTAATTTCCCTTGAGATCAAAGACTATGGCCAACACTCTGTGCTTAAAAAGCTAGAATATAGATTTCCATAGGGCTATGTAATAAAACTGGATGATTCTAGAAGTTTTCATTACTTTAAGTAAATCATATGCCATGTGACTTTGTGCTTGTCTGTCCCCAAAACAGTCCATTAGAAATCAGGGAAGAAACTAGCTAAACATCATAACCAATATATTATGATCTTCACTATGCTTCTCTCTCTCTCTCTCTCTCTCTCTCTCTCTCTCTCACACACACACACACACACACACACACACACACACACACACTCACATAGACAGGCTCACTGGAAACACCAGCATCTTAAGCTAACTCTACTACTAAATTTTGCACATCAAAACATCTCCAGATGTTTATATGGCAGGAATTGTTAGGTGCCTAACAATGCCTACTCTTAGCTTTTTATTTTCACGAAGTGCCAAGCATGTGGTAATGAATCATTTTTGACCAGAACCATTATGGCCATCCATTGTGCCACTATCACAGATGCTAAGAGTGCCCAGGTGAGAAGTTCTGCTCAAAGAGAAATGAGGAAAATCTCTTAAAAGCTGTTGGGAAAAAAATCAACTTTCCAGATTGAAGTGATCAGGTCCACTAGTGTCACCTAATGCACATCTTTCCTACTTTTAAAATTTGCAGTATGCCCTTCTTCTTTTTCCACAACTGCTTCTTGATCCAGGTGCAGGTTCCACATGAGCACAATGAAGAGTTCTGGAATTCCCATCATTTGCTATGGTCCACACACCTGAATGCCAAGGCATAGTCAATAAAACACAAGTAAACATCTTTCTGGTATTCTCTGCTTTCAGCCAAGATCCATCTGACCTCAGCAATGATAGCCCTTGTTCCATGTCCTCTTCTGAGTCCAACCTGAACCTATACCAGCTGCAGGTTTACCATGATATTCAACAAAATTTTACTTGCATGTGATATCAATCATATTGTTCTATAATTTGAGCACGCTTTGGGTCATGTTTCTTTGGAATGGACATAAATATGGATCTCTTTTAGTCAGTTAACCCACTAGCTGTCTTGCCAGTTTCCTAGCATAGATGAGGAAGTGCTTCCAGTGCTTCACCATCTTATTAATACATTTCCATTAGTATTCCATTAATTCCCAGAGCCTTGGTTTTGGCTAATGCTTTCAGTGCAGTGTGAACTTGTTCCTGAAGTACCATGGGTTCTTGCTCTTATGCTATTTCTTGAAGGTTGAATATCAACTAGTTCTTTGTTGTACAGTGATGTTGTGAAGTCTTTGCATCTTCTTTTTCAATGTTGCAACTCATGGTTTGGATATATTCTTGATTTCTTTTTCAATTTAAAGTGTGCTGAACATTCTCTTCCCCTTTGTTTTCTAACTCTCGTGCTGCACAAAAGCATGAGCTCCGCTGAAAGCATTAGCTGCCCTGAAAGCATGAGCCAAAAGCAAGACTCCAGGAATTGATGAAATGCCAATCGGTAACCTTCAACAAGCTGTTGTGTTGTTTAGAAATGGGATTTCTGATGAAGAAGGCATTAGTCTTGCAAAATTCTATCATGAAATCTCAGCTTCATTTCCATCATGGAAGCCATATTTTCCAACTCCTCCTCCTTCTTTGTTTCCAACCGCTGCATCCCAATCACCAATGGTAATCAATGCATTTTGATTGTCTGTTTGATCAGTTTCTGACTGACAATTTGGCAGAATTTGATTTATTCATCACTAACTGCTAGATAGTGCATACATTTAATACTAATTGGTGTATCAATTTGATTTCCTTGAATGGGAATAGATATAATCCTATCATTGACAACTTTGTACTTCAAGAAAGATTTTGAAATGTCCTTTTTGACTCATAATGCAAAACCTCCTGATTGTTTCATTCCCAGCGTAGTAAGCCAAATGGCCGATAGCAGTCCATTGCAGCTCACTAAAGTCTAGAATGTTGCGTATGTGTGTGTGTTTTGTTTCAATTTTGACAACTTCCAAAGTTCCTAGATTTATACGTCGTACTTTCCAACTTCAGATTATTCATGGATGTTTGCAGCTGTTTCTTCTCTTTTTGAATTGTGCCCCTTAGTAAGCACATGTCCCAACAGCGTTTCTCTCACAGGCTTTACTCCATCCACATCTTTAGGGTCTATTTTACATTGAGAAGGCAGCTCTTCCTCAGTCATATTTTGAGTGTCTTCCAACAGGAAGGGGGCATCTTCTGGCACTTTCTCAGACAATGCTCCGATTATTTCCATGAGGTTTAAGTATGTGATAGTGTTTTAATTCTATGATAAGGTTTCCTGTCCCTGGTTCCTCAGACCTGGACAGCTTATTCCTTCTTCGTAGTTTATTTTTAGTCTGGAAACTCCCCTGATACTTGTTCACTTTGAGTGACTCTGCTGGCATTTGAAATACTGGCCACCTATCTTCCAGCATCCAGATAACACATAAGCCGCCACCACAGGACAACAAACTTAGTGGGTAGCTCTTGTAATCGCTAACCTCTGAGTTTTGTTAGCTTAAATAAAGTTGGTATTTTTTTTTATTATCTGCAGCCAAATCAATTTTAACTATAAAGCAATTGACCAGTTGATTCCAACTCATAGCAATGCAACATAGCAATCTATTATTTAACAAGCATAGTTAGGTGCCACATTTTACTCTCACAGATATATTAAGGTGAAGATAGTAGATCACTTCCAATTCCAGACTTACACATGGAGAAGATATGGTGAAAATTAACGATTAGCCTTGAGCTATGCTGTTAGTATATGGCAAGATCAGACTTGAAACCAGGCTTTGTCATTGTCCTCAAATTAATTCACTAATGCATTTATCTAGGAGACATTTGATGGCCTATATAAAGCAGAAACATCTGTGCATAGGGAATATAAATATTAATAATTAGACATTTTGTGTCTCAAGGACCTCACAGTCTATGGAGTTCATGCTCTGTGAACTCTTGGTACCATGCTCTTGAATTTGTATCAAGCTCCCTTCCTTCTTGCTGGTAGTTAGTCATATGAGCTTTGTTTCCTTTATCTTCCAATCCCAAATGCAGATGATCTCAAGGACATTCATCGAGTCAAACACGCCTCTTTCCTCTGCCACTAGGATTTTCTAGCATAATCCCGATGCCAGAATCTTCTTCTCCATGAAGAAAAATGGCAAGTTCTTCTCCCTACCACAACATCTCAAGGACGGTTGTAGTGGAATGGGTGAAGTGGTTGCATCTACCGGACACATCCACGGGAAAATCCCAAGGACAAGTACTTAGAGAAATGCAGGCCAAGAGGAGGTCAAAAACTCTCAGAAGATGCTGAGCTCAAATGTTCATTTTCGTACCCATTATCCACTGATATCAAGTTACTCACAACTCATACTGGCCCCTCAGGACAGAGTAGGCCTGCTCCCTAGTGCGCCCAAGGCTTTAGCTTTTACAGCCCCCAACTACCTTAGGTTTCTTCCATGGAGCCGCTGTGAGGTAGCTAGTTAGTTCTCTAGAGAGAACCCTGTCTAACACACGCTGGGGTCAAGCAAGCAATCAGTGTTACTGTTGTGTTTCAAATAAAGTGTCAAACCAGCATGCAAAATGTGAACAACCCTGAGAAAGGGATACAGGTATGCAAATGAAGTTGCCTTGAACATGCAGAAAAGATTAGAAAGCATAATGTACCAGTAACTAAAGTGGAATTAGGGAAAGGGATATTTTCAATCAGTAGTCAAACAATGGACTAAAAAAACAGGGTGTGTTTTTTTTTTCATATACAACATGCTAAGTGTGCTAAGAGCAACAGAGATAAACAGGTTATCTCTAAGAGAATCGTGAAACATGACGTTTTTAGCTAAATAAGTTAAAATCAATGAGACAAGGTGGCATAGGGGGTTAAGTATGGAGTTGCTCACGACCAGGTGAGCATTTCAAACCCATCAGCCATTCCTCAGGTGAAAGATGAGAGCTTGGGTACCCATACATATTTGCCACCTAAGAAACTCCTTTAGGATTTCTATGAGTTAAAATTCACCTGAAAGGGGAGTCTACTTGTGGAAAAGAAAAAAAGTTACATAATGTAAAAATAAAAAGACATTGTTCTAATTTCATGAGTATACAATGGTAAGAGAGAAGTGGCAAAAATAATTGGATGAGTATGATGTTGGTTAGAAAACATTATAGTACTGGAATCAGAGGCCTTATCCCTAGTTCCAGTCTGTAACCCTATAAGCTTATATAAACAAAAGGTCACTTAACTTCTGCTTCTCAGTTGCAGTGGAACCCTGGTGGTGAAGTGGTCATGCATTGTGCTGCCGGTCAAGGGGTTGGCAGTTCACAACCACCAGCAACTCCTCGGGAGAAAGACTGGGCTTTCCACTCCTCTAACAGTTGCATTCTTGGAAACCCACAGGGGGTTGCTAGGAGCCGGCCTTGACTCAATAGTAGTGAGTTTGGTTTCGGTTTTTCTCAATGACAAATGAATTTTAGAAGATAAATAGGAAAGACTAAAAGATCGTTTGAACTGTTAACTATTAGATACAAAAATTATCTTTCATAATTTCTACTAGATTTTGGAGAGGAGGGAGGATGTTTTAGGAAGGAAAATTTCTTTATCTAGTATAGACACGAATAGGGATGCATCCTAAGAAAGAGATACGATGTGCACAGGTGATGGATACACACAGTAGCTTGACCACAAATGGCAACTTTTCCACTTTCCAGTTACTGAACCTTTGTTTGCTCATCCACAAGACAGAAAAGTACTAGTCCCTGTCTCCCAGAAGACAGGAGAATAACATAAAATCGCAAACATGAAATTTCTCTGCAGCATCATATCCTTGGGTTTGACCAAGGATAACTGTAATGACGAGTAGAGGTGTGAACTAGAGATTAAATGAGATAATAAGGACGATGAAACTAAAACCAAACTCGCCACTGTGTTGGTTCTGCCTCATAGGATGATAGAGATCGTATAAAGCAGGAGGCTCTTTTCAGGCAACCAAAGGCAAATCTCTGTATCTGACATAACCTCATATCAACAATGGGGGTTACATTGCCTAGCCTGAGTCACCATCTGTCTTAGTTATCCAGTGCTGCTCTAACAGAAGTACCAGAAGCAGATGACTTTCAACCCACAGATTGTTTTTGCTCCTGCAGTTTAGGAGGCTAAAGGTACAAATTCAGAATGCTTGCTCTGGGGGAAGGTCCTTGTCTTCTTTCAGCTTCTCGAGGCCCAGCATCCCTTGGAGATCTCCCTGTGTCCTGGGATCAGTCTTCCCCTGGGTCTAGGAGATCCACAGAGCAGGGAATCTGGGCCAGAAGTCCTTATCCCACTCCTGGCTCTTCTTTCTTAGTGAAAGTAGGGCCCTGTGACCCTCTTTTCTCTCTTTAATCTTTTCTTTAAAAGGAATTGAAGGTCACCACCCAGTGTACCTTCCATGACATTGAATCAAGGCTGACAGAATTAAAGGTTGACATTCCACCCTCTATCCCTTTTTGATTGATCACATCAGATCACATAGAGGGGTTATCACATAACTCCATAATCACTGAGAATTACCATATATTCCAACCAAGTGACACATATTTGAGGGACAGAAGTCAATCTAGGACATCATCCAATAAAACTCAACCATTAAGAGCAATGAGTCAAGTCACTGCTACCAAGTTGATGCTGACTCATAGAGACCCTATAGGACAAGGTAGAACTGTCCTCTGAGTTTCCAAGACTACAAACCTTTACAGGAGTAGAAAGCCCAGCCTTTCTCACAGGAGTGGTTGGTGGTTTAGAACAGCTGATCTTTTGGATGGTAGCCCAACTCATAACTACAATTCCAGTGAGGGTCTTTAAGTGCCAGAAAGAATAACCTAACAATCAAGATGAGAGAGATGGTTCAGTGACTTCGGTTGACAGGAGATCAAGCAAAAGGGAGAGAAAATTTCCCCCTTGCATTGTGACCTACCATGCAAGATGCAGGAAAGGAGGAGGTACGTTGTTACTAGAAAAATATCAATAAGCAAGTAATGCCTACAGAAAGTCTGCTTTGTATTATCACCATTCACCAGCAATTCTAAATAATTGAAAGATAAGCCCCACAAATTCGTGTTGACCTAAATTTTAAACAATTACTGAGAATACTGTTGAGTTTTAATAATACATAGCTAAACATCATATTGTATTACTTATTATTTCATAAACTTTATAATATAGATGAACATTCATCTGGGAACTCCCTGGTATTTGAGTGGCCTCTGACCATTATGAACTATGCGACATAACTCGTTTGGAAGAAGTTCATCCATGTTGTGTCTTTAGTGGTGGTGGTTCTACATATTCTTGAGTTTAAACTTATACAGATTTCAGTTAAACAGTCATTAAACATGTTTGGACATATGAAAGAGGGGAACATAAGCTTCGGTCATTATCAGATATACTTGGTGTTTCTGTGTTTAAAATTTTCAACTGTGGAGCAGAATGTGCAGAACCCTGCCTATTGTAAATTTTAGAAATTATTTAGAAATATTTTAGTGATTTTGGTAACTTTTAAAATTTTATTATTTAATTGTCAATTTCTTATATTAATAAAAAATTATAGCCATTACTGATTATTACATGATCACAACTAAAAATAACTTTGTCATATAGGACTGAAAACCAAAAAAACCAAACTCACTGCCATCTCCTCGATGCTGGCTCATAGCAACTGTGTAGAACAGAGTAAAATTGCCCCTGTTTGTTTCTGAGACTGTAACTCTTTTTGAGAGTAGAAAGTTCCATCTTTCTTCTAAGGAGCATTGGGTGGTTTTGAACTGCTGAACCAGCAAATAGCAGCCCAATGGATAACTGCTATGCTACTAGGGCTCCACTCTAAGGGTTAAGTATTTTATATGCCACAGAAAAGAAGGGAGATTCAAGTGATCCCGGAGCAGTGTTTCTAGAATCTATATTGTGGTGTGTGTATACTATTGATGAATAGTGCTATTGAGCCAGCAGATTTCAATTCACAGCCAATCTACAGTAGGACATGTCTTAAGTGTGAAAACACATTCTTAGATACAATGTGCTATATCTTCCCTCCAAACCCTTTAACAAAACCAGTGACATTAGAAAATGCTTCAATACTGCTGTTTACACTATGAGCAGAAAATACAGTTCAGTATTGGGGAATTGTTTTTCAGAAGTGATACGGAATTTATTTATTTGACTTTAAAGTTGTAACTGTGAGTTTTCACCCAGAAACAGAGGCCCAGGCATGTTTTAAATCTCTGGATCTATCTGTTCTCCCATAGTTCTCAATGCAATTTACCAGATTCCACTCCAAGAATTCTGGTTCAGAAGGTCTGGGGTAGTGTCTGGTATTTGTGCTTTTAATTAACCCACCAATAATCTTATTTAAGCAATTTCTGGACTGTGCTTTATTAAGTAGTAAGGAGCTAAAAGTCTTAGATAAGTGCACACTTTTGGTGGAATTTTGCCATTGCCTGCTAAACCTGCTTTACTTCAAGATTATGTCATGGAATAAAGGCTAAACAAAAGGCAGGCAGTTAGGTAAGTAGGTAGGTGAGTGGGTAGATGGGTGGATAGACGATAGATGATAGATAAAAGACAGATGTAATCACTCCGCTTCCCAAATAAAGAAAGGTGGCCTACTCTGAAGTTGGTCTTCAGAGATATAATTCGAGGGTCAATATTTTGTGCCATTAAAGTGATCAGAGAGTAAAATGCTTGGTAAAAATCAGTGGGAAGAGAAGGCATTTTAATTTGAGTTGCCTTAGAATTTGACTTGTAGGACATTTTCAAAAAGTAAAATTGCATCATTAAAGAAATCATAAATGCAAATAAAGTATGTTTTTCCCTTCAATAATCTCACATCTTTCTTTTAATAGTAATGCATTTTATACTTGTTCATTAGTTAAGTCAATGAAATATACACTTATGGAGCACTTTTCAGGTGTCTGGCATGGAGATAAATGTGTCCCGACCTCAAGAAACACTGCCTACTTAGGAGAAGAAGCCATCAGATGATGGGGTTAGCCAAGAAGCCGAGAGACTCTCCTCTGCGCATGGGCAGAGACACACTGTGCTGGTCCAGATCTCTCTGCAGCTTGGTGTGATGTTGTGAGGCCGTGTGCAGCATTTTTGTGTGTGCAAGCACCTGATCACGCATACTGACTAAGGATTCCACGTTTTGAACGAGATTAGTGTTGCCAGGTGCCCTTCATCGATTTCTGACTCATGTCCATCCCGTGTAACAGAACAGCCAAACAGCAGGATTTGCTAGGCTGTAATGTTACAGGAGCAGCTCTATCGTGGGTTCAGCCCACCAACCTGTGGGAAGAGTATCTACAAAATAAGATAACAGTATTATTAGTCTCGAGGAAGTGTTCCCAAGCCAAACTGAACCTAGAAGAGGATACAGTAAAAGGAGCGTGGGGTCAGGGAGGAAGTCTCAAAGAGATATTAAGTCCCAGTGAGCTCTCGTGTTTGCTTCTCAATATTACCTGCTTGGCACTGGAAGAATGTCACCACCTGCTTCAGCCGAGTGGTGGGTAGTTTCTATTAGGCGTCCCTTTCCTTCTTGTCACTTCTCATTTTGCCACAACAGGGGACTGATGCTGTTTCTGCCACAGGCCTATCCCCAGTGATAGTCAAGCACAGGGAAAGCAGGGACACCAACTTGTTCTTCTATTACCTAGAAGCCCCCAGGGGGATGTTCCCAGCACACAGAATGCAGCGTTCTTCAGAGTCGCTGCAAATGAAAAAAGAGAGAGAGAGGAAATAAAGAAAGTCTCTGTGTGCTTACTGGTGGTTTTAAGACACTTTATGTCTGAAAACATAGAGATCATAAGAACTGACCAAAGGATTCCCAAAAAGCAAATATTCCATCTCGTACTTCGCCAGCCCCCTTTTCATGAGGGTGAGCCCATAGTCCTCTGGAGGGAGCTCTTTCCTCCTCAGCTGTCATTGCACCCTCTGGGGAGGTTTTTTTCTTGGTAAATTCACACAGCCTAAGAGATATGTTCCTGGTCCAGTGTGTGTTTGTAAGAGCTAATGTTTTCCTCCCTTGCAGATTTATCCGCTTTCCAATTTTATTTTTTCTCCTCCCAATTCCAGTGGCCAGAAAATCAGATTTTCTGGGAACATCTGGAGCGACAGAGAAGACTGGCCCGGGGAAAGGATGCCAGGTCTTTGTGCTGTTCCGCAAACGCACCCCGATTGATGGAGCATGCGCGCACTCTGCGAGCCTGTCCTTGCTCGCTCTTCCGATAGACATTGCATATTGAGTTCTGAGTTGCAGTCACTGCCATGTAAGAAACCATGACAGTATTTTAAGGCTAAATTAAGGAGCACGTTCCTTCCAAACTCTGGTTGCTGATGAGATCCTCAAATTGGTGGTTTGGTTTACAAATGATTTAAGACGCAGCGTTTGCGTTTTAAAAAAATATAAACATCTCCGAAGCTGCAAAATGCCCTGTCTTTGTGCATTACAACCTAGCCCTGGTGCCCCCTCCTCATCTATTGAAGTATGTAGAGGAGAGCCAGAAATTGCCCGTAATCATGCTATGCCTTTCTACTGTACATCCAATATGTGCTGTCATTATTTCCGTTTTTGCAGCTCTCATGGCAGCGCTGCCAGTGAAGATAATGGGGCCTATTATTTTCAATGGGCTCCATCAGGGGGTTTCGATGGGCCTGCTATCACGCGAACAAAGACACATTGGGAAGCAACACTGCTTTCTTGACATCAAAAATGGCTGTTAGTTTGTGGGAAGCCAAAGAACAGCCCTTCTTCCTCCGCAGCCCTGTTGGCTATGAAAGGGCCAAGAAAGACAGTTTTGAAAGGAACAAGCTCCACTCCTCGCCTGATGCCCTTTGCCTTGACTGGGTGCATAGATGAGCCTCTTGTTTGATAGAATTAATAAGCTCACGAAAGTGAAACCTGCTTTACCTTGATTTCTTATTTAATAGCCAGAAATATGTTCCCATGGAAAACATATTTTTCATATAATTAGAAGGGAAATAAAACAAACAAACATCTACCTTTCGGGTTAAGTTTAAGGCATATTAAGTTTAAGGCATATTCAGAGGTTCACTCAGGTTTGAAATGCTGCTTCCACACCATTTCAGACCCTCTTGTACAGCCCTAAACTTGAGAAGCACTCTCCTTTATTTTATATCCATAGCAACTAGAGCTCAGTCCTACAGCTCCTTTTGTCTGCATATTTACAGAGCCTTACCACCGACCTTTTCTGGGACTATAATAGCAAGATTATTGCTCTAACTTTTCCTAATAGTGTGCAATTTCAGGATTGGTAAAATATAACTTTTTGAGTTTTATAAAGATGAGGTTTTGTAATGCAAGTTCACATATAATGACAGTTCGGTTGGCGTTTGTTAAATAAAACAGCAAAGCACAATAAAATAAAACATCAACTTTTGAGTGCTCATTTTGTACATGCTTCAAAGCATGCTACGCATTTACTCATTTAATTCTAATAATACCAGATAAAGATAATCTTGAAGCGTAAAGAGGCTAAATAACCTGTGGAATGCTAGTAAGTGCCAGACCGACAATTAAATTCCTCCAATCTTATTCTAGAACCCCTGGGATGTGGGCGGGCACGTTTTGTAATTGAACTGCTATAAAATTGTTTGAAACGTTGTTTTTCCTTTGGTTCTTCACCCCTCACTCCATCGACTCCTTAAAATGCACTGTCCCCAAAACCAGACCAAAGCGAACTCACTGCCATCAAGTCAATGCTGCCTCATGGGTCACAGGAGTAGAAAGTACCAACTTTCTCCCGAGGAGCTACCGGGGATTCCAACTGCCGCCCATACAGACCACCGTCCAACCTGTGGCTGCCACACCGCCCGGCTTCCAAGGCAATTCCCAATCACATTGACCCTCTTGCAGGAGGATGGAGGGGGAACTGCCCTACAGAGTTCCAAGGCTGGTATCTTCCCACCCACGGGCAGCTGGTGGGTTTGAACTCTCAACAGTTGGGTTAGCCGCTGAGTGCTTCCCCAGCAAATCTTCAGAATCATCAAGTAACTCATATGTCTTTCTACGTAGCTTCTCTCTGACAGTTCCCGGTCCACTTCAAGATAGTTTAGAGAGAAAGCAGAAAAAAGGCTGCCTTTCTGTCAAGCCTTGGTTTAGAGTTTGGCTACTAACCAAAAGGCCAGTGGTTTGAACTCATCAGCCATTCCACAAGAGAAAAGGGCCCATGGTCTTCTCCCACAGCAGATGACAGACTGACAATCCTCCCTCTGGGGCTGTTCGACTCCATCGCAGAGGGTCTCTGTGAACTGTGGTCAAGTCAACAGCCCACAGGAACAGCAGCAAACCCCATCAAATGCATTGTGTTAGATAGTTCTACGACAAAACCATGAAAATGGAAGAAATATCCTCTAAATGAGAAAGGAGACAAAAATGTTATAGATGTTTGGTGAACTGGAGGAATGAGAGCTATCTTAGCAAAGT
Source organism: Echinops telfairi (assembly GCF_000313985.2). Classification (NCBI taxonomy): domain Eukaryota; kingdom Metazoa; phylum Chordata; class Mammalia; order Afrosoricida; family Tenrecidae; genus Echinops; species Echinops telfairi. The sequence goes on along the minus strand of NW_022103915.1, from coordinate 81,616,011 downwards.
AGCCCCAGTGGCGATATGTTTAGTGTCTTCTAATGTTCTCACAAGGTAATATGTAGACCACCTGGTCTTTATGCAAGAGAGGATCCTTCAAAGCCTGCAGTCAGGACCTCAATTGAGCTACTTTTCATCATCCCCAGAACAGACTAACCTTCACAGGCAACCTCCATGGGGCCCAGGGATGTCCCCAGGGAGATGAAGTCCTCCCTTGGGTCAGCAGAATTGTTTCCATCCTGTTTAATAGATTGCCAGCCGCAGTGTTCTGGAACACCGTCGACACCAAGAGAAGGATGGGTGAATGAGGTTTGGGGGCAGTGCTGAAGAGAACCAGTGGATGTTCTCCTGAGGAGGGACGGTGCTTTGATACAGCTCTGTTATACCAGCTTACCCTTCTGCTGTGTTTGAAATGTATCCAAGAAGGCATTTTATGGTGACCAGACGTCCTGCTTTTGGCAGGACAGTTCTGATTTTTGGTGTTTTAAAAAAGTCCCTGTTTTTGGAAAGAATGCATGACAGGCTAGGGAATGGTCTATTTGGTCCATATAGAGCAAATTTTTAATCAAGAACCGCCCTCCCCCCTCCCCCGGTCAATGGTGTCCTGCTTTAAATCTGCTACATTAGGTACTTGTGGGAAAGAGTGTTGCAGGGCTTATCTACTCACTACAGCATCCCTACTAGGGATGGTGTTGATGCACCTGTGCACGGACCCTTAGTCATGCACAGTAGGCTCCATGAAGAATGTTTTGAAATGACGGGGATGACCCTCATCGGGCCACAAAAATATAATATTTTCACAATGGTACTTGGCTTATGATTTATATATTACATGCTGAAAGACATAGAAGGAAAAGATGTTTGATTTATCGATGTGTGCAAAAATTCACATTTAAATATTGTGGTACAACGAATTTTCTGAGCCCCAGTCCTTCACTTTGTTAAGTGTTTGAAATACTTATCTCTATGCCTGTGCTTGGACCCAGATTAGTGGGGTTTCCATTAAATTTATGAGGCAGGATTAGGATGAGATATGCATATCTTTAGTCATCATCTTACTCAAATCACCACCCTTATTGGCTGACTTGTTCAAATACGGGGAGTTTCCTCGGGTTACAGTCTACATCTAATATAGATGAATGCCCTGACAAATTTCTCTCTTTTGCTCTAGAGCTTAAAACTTGAGCCAGAAGCCAATTATCTGACCTGAGTCACCAGCCCACGACAGCCTTTTGAGCTTGTTAGTCCCTCCTACTATGGGACTTAGGAAAAACTTCCAGGCTCCACAAAGGTGTAAGCTATTTAATTGATGATTTGCGATTCTGTGGCAAATTATAAATCTCTAAGAGGCAGAGACTACTGAGGGTAGAAAAAGTAGTGGATGTTAGAGATGATGGGTGTTACATCAATTTGGAGAGTTTAGACATGTAGGATATCTTTCAACTTTGGCTCAAATGAACCAACTTTATGCTGATCCTTCTCAAAGGATTTATCTGTGCAAATGTGTATGAAGTTGTGGTGTTTATTTGTTTTCTTGTTACATGCTAACTCATTCCCCAAAACTTTTGAGATGACTAATGTCCAAAACAATTTAGCAAAGAAAATCCAGTTTCTATAAATATGAGAGGGCTTCAAAGTTTGTGGAAATTTTCCATTATCTTTCCATTTCATAATTCCTCAAACTTTCTGAAGCATCTTTAAATGTTCACAATTCCACTCCAATTTTAATGTACAACTAGCTTTGTCTTCATTGGTATTCCAATTGCCCCTCCTCAAGAGAAATTTGTACTTCTTTCTTTGAGACTCCACTCACTCACTCACTCACTCACTCACTGCCATCAAGGTGATGCCGACTCAGAGTACCATATAGGATATGGTAGAACTTCCCCTGTGAGTTTCCAACACTGTACTCTTTAAAGGAGTTGAAAGCCCCATCTTTCGCCCATGGAGTGGCTGGTTGTTTTGAACTGCTGATCTTGTGGATCACAGCGCAACACCTAACCACTACGCATCCAGGATGCCTCTTTAAAGAGACTAATAATGCCCATATATTTTTATTTCATTCTAAAATAAAAGTATAAAATATTTATCCTATATAAAACGTTTTCTTAAAAATATGTAACATTCATCAACTTCTTACCATGTGATAGTCATTATAGTTCTAGTATCTATTTGTTTACTATATAGGTATAAAGTGAAAACATTGTTAACTCATGGAATCCAGATTTGGAGGTGCTATGAAGTTAGGGGGACCCATTTTGGCCTGAAATCTTCTTTTGAAATTTGAACCTTGAGAACACTGGGTTCCTAAAGTGACCTTAAAGTCAAATCATGGCTTAGTCAGTAGTTTGGTGCAGTGTTTGCCGTGGGCTCTGGGCTCTTTGAAGTAGTATCTATGTGCAGTCAGATTTGAAAGGAGAAGCTCCTCCAGGTGAAATTAGAAACTGTTTTTTAAGGTAAACTGACATACAAATGCTGTTCTGGCCATAATAATGGAAATGAGACGGGTTATAAAAGCTTTGGAATTTCTTTCATCTTTGGAACAGTTTTGACCCCTCGTTGAATTGTTTACAAATTGTAGGTTAAATAATTACAACTAATTTCTATTATTGGATTAATTTGATTTTTTCTTTTAATGTCATTAAAGCTGCAAGTAGATAGTGACTCATTCTAGGGCTTCTAGGGTTTATAGGCTATACATCTTTGTGGGCTCAGATTTGCCTCATCTTTCTCCTGAGCAAAGTCTGGTGGGTTTGCACCTCTGACCTTGAGGTAGCAATCCAACTTTTTCCCAACAGTCCGGTCAAGGTCCCTTATATATTTGACTATCGCACTTAGAATAAATAACTTTTCAGGTTGGACATCACTTATTTTGTCACAAATCAATGAGAAATGGCCTTGTGGTTTGTGCCATGATTGGTGATCCTATTATTCATTAAACCGCTGGATTTGAGGAAAGATCATTTTTTATTAATCTTCATAAGTACAAACTATGCACAATGTCCGGACTATAATAACAGCAAGAGGAGCAAACTCACTGCCACTGAGTCAGTCTGACTCGTAACAATCGATAGGACAGTGTCGAACCGCTCCTATGGGTTTCCAAAGCTGCACCTAAAGAGGAGCAGTTCATCTAAGGAAAGCCTGGTCTCGCTCCCTTACAGTGCTCGCTGCTGTCAAACTGCTGCCTCTGTGGTTAGCAGGCCAACTCACGACGACTGCCACACCAGGTCTCCCCTCGGATTACAGCTAGGTATTTGATTAATGCTTATTGATAAATGATCAATTAAGTGATATAAATTCAATATAAACAATCACTCTAAAATATTAAAGAATAGCTATTCTTATTCCGTGAAAATACACTATAGAATACGTGCAAGGTCTACACTGGAGTTCCTTGCAGGAGGGTTTTTGGTTTTTTTTGTAGGATTAGTAGTAGTAGAAAATGATACTTAGCTAATCAATACTTATTTTGTGCTTAATATATAGTGCTTTTTATAAGCCTGATAGAATTCCAAATTTATTACAAAGCATGAAGTCCTCCTAGCAGTGCCTTGAGATATTATTATTTGTTTTCAAAAGGAAACTAAGGCATTGAAAAGGTAATGCACTTGCTAAAGGCCACATTATGAGTGTGTTGGAAATATCTCCTCCCCCTTATGGACTGTAACTTTATGCTCTTGCATTTGTATAGGTAATTTTGGCTTACAGGAAATTGTCAATGAACTTGTGAATAAAAACAGGTGGGAATGCATTTTTTCTGGACAGATTCCTCTTTGTCTGATAAATTTCTCTGCATTAAAATAGATTAGCTATGGATGTGAGTGGAAAGTTCCTGAGCTAGGCCTTTGGAGTCCAGATTTAAGATAAATGTTTATAAAACATGATTTATATGTTAGAAGACCACTTCAATGGCTTAGTTAGATGTGGCTATTCATAAATCACTCACATTCATTTAGCAACGCAAGCTATTTAAAAATATAATCTGCCAGGGTTTTCCCCTAGACACCTGCCAACCTTATTTAGTTTGTAAAAATATCAGACCACGTGGTCAAATGGAAACCTTGCAAATCAAATACCCAATGGAAGGATGCCAATAGTTCAAGGGGAAAAAAAACAAAAACAGTGTATTAGTTGATCACAAATTCAAAACCTTATAACAAGATATTTAAGAAGATAATGCCATTTTATAAAGAATTAATAGATGTACAGGATCCAGTTTTGAGAGATGATCAGTTTATATTTAAAGTGTGAATTTTAATCAAGCCACCTCACTGTAATGAGGACAAATCAAAAGTCTGAACTAGTCATAAAAAGTACATTATGGAAGACAAGAACCTTTATAAGTTGAAAGAAAATGAAAGGAATGGCAGATGTTCAATTTGAGAACACAACATCTAAGATCTCAGAAGTGTTGTCTTAAAATGTTTGAAAGTGTCTCTAGTGAAGGTTGCGTGCTTTTGCTTCAGAGTTCTGCCTTTTCTATCTCCAGAATGCACCTGCATCTCTGTTTCCATTGCCTTTGACACACACACACACATACACACACACAAAATCCCTTATTGTAATAGTCTTGTTATTAGTGCCACTGCATCTCATCTTGTAGTTATCCCACATAAAGCCTTCACATCGTATATCAGAATGTTTGCTCGAAAGTACACATTTTATGGAGACATTTTCCACCTTAAAAACATCCCAATGACTCCTTATTGCACAGAGGAAGCATGAGCTTCTCACCCTTACATGGTGTCTGCCCATTTTTCACATTCATTTCCTACTATTACTCTTTTGCCTAACCATCACCCACCTCCATCTCCCTTAAACCATACTTTAGTTTCATTGGATTAATCATTCTAAAAGGCTTTGTGTCTCTAAACATATATTTTCTTAAGCACACTATTCTTTCTGCTTGGAGCTTTTCAAAAAATCCCTATAGCAGATACGGGTTTTACTTCTATATCTGTGAACCACCTTGAGTTTGTTCCTGTGCTTGGGGTGAGGTAAGGGTTTTGTTTCATTTTCCTACAGGTCGATATCCATTGTTTCCAGCACCATTTGTTAAAGAGGGCATCCACCTCCCATATGATGCTTTTGAGGCCCTTGTTGAAGATCAGTTGTCTGTATGCTGTTGGCTTTATTTCTGTTCTTTTCCATTGGTCTGCGTATCAGTCATCATTCCAGTACCACACAGTTTTGACCACTGCGGCTGGGTAGTAGGTGTGAAAGTCAGGTAAAGTGAGCCCTCTGACTCTGTCCTTCGTGAGGAGCTCTCTGCTAATTCTTGGCTTTTCCCTTCTCCATATGAAATTGGTGGTCAACTTTTCCAATTCTTTGAAGAAGGGTGTTGATATTTGAATTGGAATAGCGTTAAACAAATACAGTGCCTTGGGTAAGATTGACATCTTTACTATATTGAGTTTTCCAATCCACGAGCCTGAGATGTTCTTCCATTTGTGGAGGTCACTTTTGGTTTCCTGTGGTAGGGTCCTGTAGTTTTCCTTGGTTTTCTATTTTTTTGGTTAGATATATCCCTAGATATTTCTATTTGTTCTTGGCTATTATAAAGGGTTCTGCCTTCTTGATCTCCTCTTTCATGGTCTTATCCAATGTATATAGCAAACCAATGGACTTCTGTTTGATGATCTTGTATCCTGCCACTCTTCCATATTCCTCCTCGCAGTCAGTACTAGTGTTGTGGAGCTTTGGGGATTTTCAATGTATAGAATCATGTCATCTACAAATAATTTCATGTCCTCCTCTCCAAGCCAGATACTTTTAATGTCCATCCTCTGCCTTATGTTGTTAGCTAGGACCTCCAGTATGATGTTGAATAGAAATAGGGACAAGAGGCATCCTTGTCTGGTCCCCTTTTTCAGTAGAATTGTTTTCTTCTTTTCTCCATTGACTATGATGTTAGCTGTTGGATTTTCATAGATAGTTTGTATTAACTTGAGGAATTTTCCTTCATTCCTATCTTCTTGAATGTCAATTATTAATTGGTGTTGGATGTTGTCAAATGCTTTTTCTGGGTGGATAGATATTATCATGTGGCGAATAATGTTGATGGACTTTGGGGTGTTGAACCATCCTTGCATCCCTGGAATGAATCCCACCTGACCATTATGGATGATATGTTCTATATACTTTTGTATTCTATTGGCCAATATTTGTTAAGAATTTTTGTATTTGTGTTCATTAGAGATATCAGACTGTAGTTCTCTATTCCTGTGAAAGCCTTGCCCTGTTTGGGAATCAAAGTTATACTGGCTTTGTAAAATGAGTTTGTGAGTTTGTTGTCTTTTGTTATGCTTTAAAAATTTTTGTAGAGGATGGGTGTCAGCTCTTCCCTCAATGCTTGGTAGAATTCTCCTGTGAAGCCATCTGGTTCAGCAACTTTTTCCATTGGAAGTTTCTTGATAACCATATCTGCTTATTTTGCTATGGGTCTGTTGAGGCACTTGACCTCTATCTGGGATAATCTAAGGAGGGGTTGTTTTCCCAAGTATTTGTCCATGTCTTTAACATTGTAGAATCATTATAATTCAGAGTTTAAGATCATTATGTACATGAAAGCCAAGATAGATAACCCTTCAGAAACAGTAGCAGGAGTAACAGTTCCCTGAGTATACAGGAAAAGAAGGGGGGAATTGGGAGCTTATAGCATTGATGATTGTATAACCCCACTCAATGGGATTAAACAACAGAATTGTTTGTGAATGGATATATTGGAAGTGTAAGATAGGGAAAAAATAAATAAATAAGGGATCTTGGGAGCTATGATGGGGGAGAGAGAAGATAAAGGGGGACAAATATCAAGGAGTTCAAGAAGAAAGAAACGTTTCCAAACTGATTGTGGTAGCAATTTCACAACACTGCTTGATGTGATTGAACTATGGAATGTGATGATATCTGTAAGAGCCTTCAATAAAATGTTTAACTAAATTTTTTAAAATCCCTATCCTAGCTCCTAACTGATGAACTTCTAGTTATTCTCTTGCACCAATTAAAATATACTATCTCATCTGGGAAGTCTATCTAAACACACTAAGGCAGAATCAGAACCAACTTTTCTTTCAATGCACTCCCAAAACTTTGTACATAATTTCTGGATTATTGTAAAATGCATGTCCATGTTTGTCCACTTAGTCAAACTTTTCAATCCAGTGGCATGTTGATCTATGGCAGTGCCTGGGTTATCATAAAGGCTCAATTTCATTATTGTTGAGTGAGTGAATAAAGAAATTTCATTGGCAGTCTATGCACGAAGGTGCGTATGGGTTCACAGAAACTCTGTGGAGTTTCAAAATGTTCATAGAAATGTTCCTTTATCTTTCACTATATTTTTCTAAGAATCTCTGAAGCTCTCTCCTATAAATTAATATGTTGTTAATAATAACAGCTAAAATTTATAGAAAGGGATCAGATTATGTAATTATTACTGATTCTTCTGATACCACAAAGTTTAGTAATTTGAACCAACCCAGAATCTTCATAGGAGAAACACATGATGATATGATCCCATAAGGATTACAGCCTTAAATGATGATGGCAACATATGTACAGTGCACTTGATACAATTGATGTATGGATTGTTATAAAAGCTGTAAGAGGCCCCCAAAATGATTTAATAAAATTGAAATTAAAAAAAGGAATAAAGCCTTGAAACCCTATGAGGCAGGTTTACAATGATGCGTGGGGTAACTAAGAGTCAAAGTGAATTATCAGCACCCAACCATAACAGAAACAACCAATTCTAAGCTCCTACAATGTTCCAAGCTATGTGTTAAATACTCTATATATGCCATTTTTATTTTCCTATATAGAGAATCTCAGAGTAAGGGAGTTTAGTGGCTTTCCCAAGATCATGCCACTAATAATTGTAGAAAATGGGATTTATAAACAAAATATCTATGACTCTGAGGCATATACCATACCCTAAGGTGTATACCAAATGCTCTCATTCAAATCTCTTAAAATCAGAAGCTAGGGCATTGATATTCCGTGGTTTAATACTTGCTGTCCAAGCAGGAGTCTAGGGGTCAATTCCTGACTAGGAAACCATAAGTAGAGCCATTACCCATCTGTCTGGGGAGATTTGCTGTCTGCCATGATGCTGAACTCATTTCAGAAGTGTGTGCCTAGATGCTTCCAAACACCAGTCAATAAAAACTCTAAAGATCAAGAGGATTTGATCTTACTGTGCAAGAAGTTTCTCTGCATCAGGTATTCCATGGATTCTGTGCCTTCCTAAGGTTTGTTTCTGACCATTGAAAGTGAATCTTTCATTCTCAGAATGAACTACATATGGATGATGATGATATACAATGATAACTTCAATCCTAGTAAGATTTTGGACTAACCTAGCAGTGACTTGGAAGGGTCTTAGTCAGTCCCATTTGCCTAATCCCCATTACCTCCCTGGATACTTCACATATTTACATTATTAAATAAACTTGAGTTTAGGGTAGTGCAAATGTTTAAGTTCCAGACAGACAGAACGGTTGGCAGTTCAAGTCCACCCAGGAGTGCTTGGGGATGGAAGCCTGGCAATCTGTTTCTGCAAGGGTCCAGCCCTGAAAACCCTGTCAGCAGAGTTCCATCAGCACATATGTGCTCTCAGGAGTCCGTGTCAACTTAATGACTACTACTAACAACAAGTAGAATTCGTGTCATTGTAAGGCAACGGGATCTCAAGACACAAGCTTCAGTCCCATTTGCCCTCTCAGTAGGCTGCTGCCACAAATTCTTCCTGTAGAGAACTTTGGGAGTGACCCCTAGCTACAGAATGAGCCCTAATGGCGCTGTGGTTCAGTTCTCGGTGGCTAACTGAAATGTCAGTTAACTTGGTGGCTAATTAAAATGTTCAGCAATTGTGCAGGAGAAAGAGGTAACATTCTGCCTTTGAAAGATCACAGCTTTGGAAACCCGATGGTAATGTTCTGCCCTGCTAGTGAGTCACTATGAGTTGGAATCAACTCAGTGGCAATTTCACTGGCTGCATGACCCTAGCAGCTAGCATTCATTGAGAAAGTCACTCCACAGGAAGAAGACCGAGATAGAGAAAGAATCTGTTTGTAGTCCCCCCACCCGCCAGACTTAATGTTCATTCTGTACATTCTCCATTCCTTCCTTCTCACCCTCCATGTCTAGTTTTCTTTCTGAATCTACCAGGAATATAATCAAATGATTAGAACCATAGTTTCTTGCTTCTATTCTTGGCTACACAAAAGTTAAGAAACATTTTCAAGTTGTTTACTGAAAAAATTGCTTACCATTTGCTTATCTTTCTACTATGGGATACATACAAGGAGAAATTTCATGCATTCATCTCTCCCCTCTGATCACATCTTGCCATCTGTGGTGTATCCAAGAGGACCACAAAGATCTATGATGGCTGTGCTTTACTATTCTGGATGCTTCTATAGATACCAATAGATCTGGGAGGGAACCGATGCATAGGGAAATAGATGAGTAAATTCAGCTCGGTTACCTGCCTTTAGATGACTTCCCTGAAGTAGAACATCCCAAAGTTTCTAGCTTTGTACATGACGTCTTTTGAAATAACTCTCCATGTGTGGCCAGCTAAGCTCAAGAAATGGAACGCCAAAGGTGACTCAGCCTAGCTAAAATAAAACTTTAATTCAGAATATCATTTGCTTTCCTTTATTTGCACATTGCAATTCTGGGGAATAAAAGCTATTATAGAACCAAAGGACAATTTGCTTTTTTGTTGTTGTTGTTGCTCTGCACTGAATGTTTAAAGGCTTTTTTTAAAGAACATAAACAGATGAATGATATCAGATTCTGTGCAGCTTAAAACTAAGTACCTTGAGCTCTTTTCAGTGATAAACAGAAACTAATCTTGGCTCTGTGCCCCCAAGCACAGTGCTGTGTGTATGCAGTGAGAAATATTCCCTTACTTGTCTGGGGAAAGGAAGTCCAGAAAGGCACAGGCGGTGATTCCAGGGTTGTGGGATTATAAAAGATCTTCAATTGTGAATTTTTCGATCTTCCTCCCTCTCCTGTCCCCAACACAGATGTCGTTCATTGTTTATCGATCTGTCTGTCTCCCTGAAATTCCAGTGGAGATTTTGAGCCTGCTTCGGACAAGTCTTCCAACCTTAGCAATCACCCTGCAGGATAGCTCTGGGATAGTGACATTGGGAAAAACCTGCTTTCACACCAGGAATAAAATAAACTATATCCTCTAACAGAGTTAGGCTAGACAGAAAGGAACCAAGAGCCTTAAGAAATGTGCTCCTCTATGAGTTTTTGCAAGAAGTAGATTATAAAGTATAGATGTGGAGGTTTGGAGGACACTGAAAGTATATGAGAATATTGACATGAATTATGCATTAAATCTCTTGGAACTTCAAGAAATCTCAGTAAAATGTGGGATTGCTTTTGATTATTTTTCATTTGTTGTTATTTCTTTGAATGTAACACTGCACAGAGAATAGACGTCAGCCCCCAGTTTATAATAGGAAGTAAAGAAGAAATGAAGCCTAAGCCAGGAGCAAAATGCCAATTTTTCTGTCTTTGTAATGTCTCTCAACTCAGAGAAGCTGTATGTGATCTTGAGCTTCCGTGGCTATGGAGTATCCATGGGGACTATTGCTGTTGGGCATGAGCATGGGGAAGGGTGCAGATCTCAAAAGACTCTCAAGGCCAAACTCTGATATACACAATTTTAGCCACAGCTTCACTCAGGTTCACTGGGTGGTAGGATGATTTAGGACAAAAAACAGGAATAGCTAATGAGGTGTCAGATTTCTACCAAGTCTTCTTCCAGGGGTGAAGGCAAGAGCAACATAGGGCACAAATACAGCTGCCAGGAAAACTGACAGCAATATTCAGATTGAATATGGAATTATAGATTCCACATGGGCCATCTGACAGTGTTTTGATGCCTCCATATGATTTTCAGTGGTTAATTCCTCTGAAGTAGAGAACCGATTCCTTTTTCTTCGTCTGGAAGCCCTTCCAAACCATCACTTTATATGATCCTGCTGGTATTTGAAAATACCATTGATCTCAAAGAAACACACATGCCACTACAGTAAGACAAACAGACATAAATATGGTAATTAGAAAACCAAAAAAGCAGAACTTACTCAGCATATCTTGAGAGGAAAGAACTGAAAAAAATAATCAGGCCTCAAATTT
>NW_022103915.1:81600989-81603646 GCF_000313985.2 Echinops telfairi | reverse complement strand
CATATGCATAGGAAAGTTGGACATTTAATAAGGAAGAGAGAAGAAAAATCAACACATTTTAATTATGATACTGGCAAATGAAATTGTAAGTCTCATGGAAATGTGAAAGACCAAACACAACTGTTTTGGAAGAAGTATAGCCATTCTGCTTATTCGAGGTAAGGACAACAAGACTCCATCTCATGTACTTTGGACGCGTCAGGAGAGACGAGTGCTTGGAGAAGGACATTATGCTTGGTAAAGTAGAGGAGCCCTGGACGAGAAAGACTGACACAGTGGCTGTATCATGGCCTCAAATGTAAGAACAATCGGGAGACTGGTACAGGACGAGGCCGTGATTTGTTCTGCTACAGAGAAGGTTGCTGTGGGCCGAAACTGACTTGACAGATCCTAACAACAGCAATAAAATATGGAACGTAACCAAAACTACCAAAAAACAAGTTAATGAATCAGAAAAGTCAATGTAGTGGACAGTTCACACAGTAGTTTCTTCTCACTCATTCCCCGTCCAAGTACCAAGTACGTGCTAATGGAGTTTGCAATCTTTTGTTCAGCCACCGACCCATCATGGGTTAGATTGTTAGTCCTGTAAGAAAAAGAGGTTGACTGCCTTGTCTCTGGTTGAAGCCCACAATTTCAAGATACACTGGACCCTGCAAAATATAAAGCTGACCCTGTATATAAGCAATAGAAGGGAGTGGATTTCAAACTGTGAAAATGGAATTTACATGGTAAGAAAATAAGTTATTTCTTCACTCCCTATTAATGAAGATTCCCAAGTGTTTTCTCAGCCCCAGATGAGAAATCATAAAAGCATAGTAATTGTTTCCCATACAATTATACTATTGATTGACTTTCCAGAACCTATACGTGATTTGTTTTACCTTTTATTATTCTACTACAGAATCCGGAATGTTAAAATGTTCAACTTCTCACTCTTCAGCACTTCCAGGTGATGGCTGCAGCAAAATTCTGGCCAATGGGATATAAACAAAATTCCTCTGTTTTATTTTGTTTTCCAAACAAAAAATGAAAAAAATCTTCTAAGTAAGGTTTTTCCTCTGCCCTCCTTCTTGCCAGTAAGAACAAAATAAGGTGGAAATTGTGTTCTGAGACAAGACACTTAAGGGCTAAATACTACATAACAAAGGTAGAGGACCTTAGAGATGGAAGAAGCCAGAGTCAATCGACCTTGAGAGATCTGAATTATCACCCTATAACTTCCTATTTCACGAAACAAATAAAACACTGTTTAAATCATGGTAGTAGAATAATATATTAGTTGCTGCTAAATAAACTCACAAATAATATACTTTTTAATTGAACTGCAGTGCCCTTTACTACCTTGCCTGAGTCAAGTAATCATTTTCCTATTTTGTTGGTATTGGTTGGTAGTGTCAGCTTAGACTTGTGATGATCTTACGTATAAAAAATTGAAAAGCTGCTATTTTCTGTGTCATCACGGTGATGGTTGGTATATTTGTATTCACCGTTATGCCTTTGGTGCCAATTTAGTTCACTCTTGTGGCAATTAGGCTAATTCATCTTATTAGGGGTATACAAAATCTTATGTCAATCTGGGAAGGCTGGCATTCTCAGTGATTTGGCAATTAAGACCCAGAAATTCCCTAGGAGGTGATCTAACACAATGTAATCACTTCCATAGTGGGATATGTTATGAGCAGTCTATCAGAATAAGAAGATTTGGACGGAATGCAGCACCCTTAGTGAGACCACAATCCCGATCCGACCAATTGGAAGGACGTTTCTTCAAAACTGTGGCCTGCCTCCAATAAAAACATATACTCTGAAAAAGCATGCTTGCTCTTTGCTACATGTGGTTGTTGCATCTGGCCCATCGACCTCCAGTTCTTTGAATTTTAGCCAAAAGCCTGCCATCGGACTTGTCAGCCTGCCATTTGACCTGTCAACTTTGAATCTATTAGGCTCTTAAGCCATAAATCTGACCTACTTTCATTGACTTATTCCCCTTTACAGCCACAATCCTGCTGGCTGCCTGACTCTCATGGTCTCATTTTCACCAACCTATTTGCAACTGCCTCTACCAGTTTGAATCATTTTCTTTATATAAATTTCATATATATACACGAATAAGCTTTGCTGTTTTGCTTCTCAGAATGCCCAAGACCAAGGATTTCCCTCATTTTTGCTGCCCTTATACTGTACCAAATATGACAGCTCTTAAGGTTCCAGTGACTTTTCCTACAACTCAGAATAGCTCCTTAAACTTGCAGTACAGCTTCCAATTACTTGAGTGACCCATAATGGCGAAAGTTCCATATTGAAGGTCATATGCTTCCAAAGAGATGCCACACAGTTTTTAACACACAGTATTAAACCCACATTTAACATCAGACCATTACTAAAAACTTGTTTTAATTGAATTATATACTTAATAAATAGAAAAATAGAGCCTTGTTTCTTGAAAGCAAAGAAGACTTGAAGCACTTACTAATGAAGATTCAAGACTACAGCATTCAATAAAGATTACACCCAGAGTAAAGAAAAACAAAGATGCGCATAACTAGACCAATAGGCAATGTCATGATAAATGGAGATGCTAATTAATTTGTCGAGAATTTAATTTTACTTGGACACATAATCAGTGTCCATGGAAACAACAGTGAAAAAAAAAA
>NW_022103915.1:81587835-81600219 GCF_000313985.2 Echinops telfairi | reverse complement strand
ACCCCTGTGGGATTTGAATGACCTTTTCACAGGGGTCGCCAAAGACCATCGGAAAACACATATATCTGATGGTCTTGGGAACTGAGACACCCGTTCCTCTATCCGTCTGCAGGCGAGTCTACCCACATGCAGATATGCCCACCTACGAGTACATAAAGACTGTTACCCATGCTACATCATGCTACAAGACTAATTTTCATTTATTTGTCATCAGAAATAAATATTTCACAATATGTTATTACATATTGTTTTTGTGATTAATCACTATGCTTTAATTATGTTCAATTTGTAACAATGAAAACACATCCTGTATATCAGATATTTATATGACGATTCATCCCAGTAGCAAAATTACAGTTAAGAAGGAACAACAAAAATAATCTTATGGTTGGGGTTGCCATAACATGAGGAACTGTATGAAAGGGTCGTAGCACTAGGAAGGTTGAGAGCCTGGTCTACAGGGTTTCCATGAGTCAGAGCCGGCCTGATGGCAGTGGATTTTATACAGTATAGATAGTATATATTTAAACTGCTTCTTTAGATCAAGGTGAGTGAGTTAATTGTTTCCATTTCCCTTTTATATTTTAAATTTAAGCATTTAGATCACATCAACTATATGAGTGATATCCTGAAGTTAGCTTTTTAATTGGTATCCTGCAATTATTTCAGATGTTTTTTTGAAACATTGCTATATCATGATGAGTTTGTAATATTTTTCCTGGCAATATTTTCTTTTGGCATAACTGGTAAGCCTTTTAGAATGCATTCAACTTCCATAGAGAAATACCCAATTTATAGTATTCTGCACTGCTGCGTTAGTACACACATTGCTACGTTACTTTGAATTATATAGGTAAGCAATCAGGAGATGGGAGTTCAGCAGCTCATGATGTGCTAACAACTATTGGCATTTTCCATTGTTCTCATCCTTCATTCATTGTTTGATTCCTTTCACCCTGAAATTTTAACCTCAGAATCATAATAATGTTGTCATTTTCATCCAATAGCATCCAAGGATGTTGAGAGAGTGAGAGGAATTTTTTTAAAGATATTCGCCTTATACAGCTCTCTGTCTTATTAGAGGCATAATTGATTCCCAGGATTATCCAACAAATATCATTTGGGGAAACTAAACCAGACCAAGTGCTGCAAAGAATAAGAACAGAGTCGTTATTAGCCTAGCCTAAGCATGAGCATAGCTGCTTATGTCCAAACATGGTCACCTGACTCAAATCAGAATTCTGTTAGCAAAGAAGACATTTCTAAAGTCAAGCAAAGCCTGAGCTACGAAACCAGTCAAGGTCCACCAGTTCCTGAATATGGAATATTTTTCATTACCCTTCACCATATTTCTGTGTCCTCATTGGAAGTTACACGTAAACAATAAATCAATTATTATATTAGACCAACTTTTGTTTTTAATAAGAGAAGAGCCCTTCAATATAAACATGGCAGCTTTCAAAAGACTATAGATGGTTATAAAATGCAAAATCACATGATCAAAATAGAGATAATATTTATGTGTTATACACATATTACTGAGTGAAAGCCTAATATCTGCCAACATTTGTTTGGATATTTACTATGTATTGAGAAAAAAAAAAAGAAACCTGATTTTCAGGGGCTATGGAAGGGAAGAGACAATAAATAATACACATTACTATTTTAAGAACTTTTCTGTGGGAGGGTTATCCATCCTATATTTTGTAACCAGAGCTTGCATTGGCTAATGGGGTTTTAGAAGGAGTGACAAAAGCTATATCCATGCAGAAGATTCGGCTCGTTCTCTTTTCCCTAACCAGCAGGAAAACAATTCATCAAGGATTCAAGAATAAAGAAAACACTGAACGAAATGCTTCCTCATCATGACCATGGAGCCAGTGGGTCCAGGTGGTAACGGTTATGGTAGGGTGTTGCCTGTCGCCTGCGGCCTGTGGTCTGCAGGAGGACCTACCAGTCCTTTTGCTCGCTTTCTCTCCTCAGGCCCTTACTACCTCTTTGCATAGGCTTCCATGGCACCTGCAGGCTTTTGCTCAGCTTTCCCACTCTGTCTGAGAATTGTCCCACCTCCACTCTGCCTGCACCTTCTATGGCCAGATGAATACGAGAAGGCATGCAAATGGCCTGGTCCTCCCAGGAGGCCCAGGTACATATTCTGGTAGGCAATAAAGGATGCCTCTATGGCTGGCAGTACCCATGGAGTCAGACAAACAGTCTGTAAGTAAAAAGGGGAGGTGGGTCAAGGGGTACAGTTAGGGGGTGCGTACATGGTATAAAAATACTGAAAGTATATATATTATATATATATATACTGCCATTGAGTCAATGCTAATTCATAGTGACCTCCTACGGGTTTCTGAGACTTTATCTGTTTACACCAGTACAAAGCCCAGTCTTTCGTATAATGCATTAAAAAGAATAAAATGTAGGACAACAGGATGGTTGGGGCAGGCAGAAATTAAATGTAAAGGTCCTCTCAGAAAGAAAGTAAGGCATTTTAGCCAAGAGCAATTCTCTTGGGGATGAGCTTTCCAAGTAAAAAGACCAATTTGAGGAAAGACTTACAGGTGAGAGAGGTTGCTTGGAGGTTTGGGGAAACAAAAGGAGACTTCTATTGCTAAATGCATAAAATGGGGAAAGGTTGTCAGATATATGTTCATATAAAGATATAAGACCAAATAGTGTAGTTCTTTAGAGGTCGAAGTCCAGATCTTGACTGATAGGTTGAGCTATTGCAGTATTTCTAGCAGAGGAACAAAGGGTGCTAACTATTTAGTTTATTTTTTAAAATATCCCATTTGCTATTATGCTGAGAGCACAGTCTTTAAGAACAAAGGTAGAGCGCAGATCTCAGGTTAGAGGTGATTGCAGTATTTCAGGCCAGATATGAACCTGAAAGAAAAGTAAAAGGCAGAAATACATGGTAAAGATTCTAGATGAATTTTAAAGGTAGCAAATAGAGGATGTACTGATAGACTTAGCATGAGGTAAACAGAAAAGACTCTGCTCTTCTGATGACGTGAACTATGTTCCATTCAAACCATAATACTGATCTGTTCTCTAGCTGTTGTTAGTTGCTGTCCAGTCGTTTCCAACTCATAATGACACAATATGCAGGAGAACTAAACACTGCCTGATCCGAGGCCATCCTCACAAGTGTTCTTATGTGTAGCCACTGTATCAATCCATCTCCCTGAGGGACATTCTCTGTACGCTACCCCTCAGATTCACCAGGAATGATGTACTTCTCCATGGACTTATTTTTCTTGACAACTTTTCCAAAGTACAGGAGACAGAGTCTCGCCATCCTTGCCTTTAAGGAGCATTCTGACTGACTTCTGCCAGGACAGATTTGTTACTTCTTTAGGCAGCCCAAGGCACTTTCAGTATTCTTCTCTAGTACCACAACTCAAACACATCGATTCTTCTTCTAACTTTCATACTCAGTGTCCAACTTACATCTGCATAGGAGGCAATTGGATTTGGATTTGACTTGGACTTGGTTTACCACAATCCTCAAAGTCACACCTTGCTTTTCAACACTTTAAGTCGTCTTGTGCAGCAGATTTACCCAACGCAATGATTCATTTGACCTTTTGACTGCTGCTTCCATGAGCATTGATTGTGGATCTAAACAAAAGAGAATCCTTGACAACTTCCTCAGTTTATCATGATGTTAGCTAAGGGTCCAGTTGTGAGGAATTTGTATTTCTTTAGATTGAGTTGTAATCAGGAGTTAAGGTTGCAGTCCTTGACCTTCATCAGTAAATGCTTCAAGTTCTCATCAGTTTCAACAAACAAGGTTGTATCATCTGCATATTGTAGGTTGTTAACAAGTTTTCCTACAATTCTGACGCTGTATTTCTCTACATTTAATTCAGTTTCTCTGATTATTTCCTCAGCATATAGATTGAATAAGTATAGTGAGAGAATACAAGCATGATACACATGCTTCCTGATTTTAAACTATGTAGTATGCCATTGTTCTGTTCCAACACCTGTCTCTTGAACTATGTACAGGCTCTTAGTGAGCACAATGTAGTGTTCTGGGATTCCTATGCTCAAGGTTATTCATAGTTTCTTATTGGTCACATAGTCAGTGTGTTAGGCAGCATTTTTTAGAGAAACAAAACCAGAACACTTATAACTTTAAATATATAGATATATACAGCACAAAGGAATATAACAGCAAATTAGTCCACACAGAGTACACAGGGCTCAGTTCAACTCACTTCCATGAAACAGTTAATATACTGAAAGTCATTCAACTCATGAGGGCTGCTGGGTCCAAGGTCAAGGAAGCAGACAGCTGAGTCTTCTCTAGAGCCATTCAGGCAGTTCAGCCACAGGCAGGTCACCAAAAGTCAGTCAGATGACAGGATATGACAGTCCCTATCTCAAGTGATGTATACACCAGCAACATGGTAAAGCAGGTCTCAAAGGAACCTCAAGCTCTATCGACATGATCCAGAAAGCAAGAGAGAGAGAGGCAGGGCTTGCTGAGCCGTTTATCTCTTTGCGCTCCAATCAAACTGCAACCTTATTAATCCCACATGTTCTTGCTGGCCAGTTTGACACAATAAACCTAGCTATCATAGTCAGTAAAACACAAGTAAAAATCTTCCTGGTTTACTTAAAAATAACTTTACTTTTACAAATATAAATCTTATGGCAACAATGGTATCCCTTATCCCACGTCCTCTTCTGAATCTGACCCGAATCTCTGGCAGCTAGCTATCAATGTATTCCTGCAACCTTTGTTGGATGATCCTCAGCAATATTTTACTTGCCTGTGACCTTAATGATATTTCTCATAAGGACACAGTGTCTTTAAGCACCCCAGAGAGTCACCAATATACTTCAGTTAAAACTCAGTGTGATAGGCAGGTTTATTGTGCCAACAAGGCCAATGAACACATGTGGGATTAATTGAAGAGCGGAGAGATAAATGGCTCGGCAAACATCACCTTTCTTGTCTCTTGCTCTTTGATGATCAGACCAGTCTGTGGCTGCCTTAGCTTGTTCTCTGCCTCAATTTGCAAGCTACACTACCTGTGGGACACCTAACCCATGGACTATGTCACTGTAGTTTGAGGTTCCTTCAAGAACTGCTTCACCACGCTACTGAATTATACATCGCTTGAGCTGGGGACTGTCAGACGCTGTCATCTGGCTGACTATTGGTGACCTGCTTTGCTTTTTGCTGTCTGTGGTCAGATAGCTTGATTGCTCTACAGAGGACTCAGCTGTCTGCTTCCTTGACTTGCATCGGCGATCCTCTAGACTTGAAGGGCTGATAGTGTATTAGCTGTCTCACAGAAGTGAGTTGCACTGAGCCATTCATACTGCTTTATAAAATAGCTAACTTTATTTCTCATGTGTATTTCTCATGTGTATTTCAGATTTGCAAGCAGCTTAATGAAACATTTCCATTGCCCTTCCAAAAAATTCTTGGAGCCTTAATGTTTTCAGTGAATCTTAAAATTCTTTCTTTGGTACCATTGGTTCTTATTCATATGCTACCTCTTGATATGGTTGAATTTCAACTGGTTCCATTTGGTACAATGACTCAATGTATCCTTTACATCTTATTTTAATGCTTCCTGCATCATTTAATATTTTGCCCATAGAATCGTTCAATACTGCAACATGAGGCTTGAATTTTTTCTTAAGTTCTTTCAGTATAAGATATGCTGATCATGTCCTTTCTTTTTTGGTTTTCTAACTCTAAGCCTTCGAACATTTCATTATCATATTTTATGTTGTCTTAGCAAGCGGCTCTTTGAAATTTTCTGTTTAGCTCTCTAACTTCATCATTTCTTCCACGCACCTTAGCTACTCTATGATTAAGAACAAGTTTCAGAGTCTTTCCTGAATCTGCTTTTATCTCTTCTTTCTGTCATGCTTTTTTAAAAGTAGTTTTATTGGCAAATAATCTATATCTCTTAAAATTCAATAGTGCAATAATTACCATAATCAATTTTCTTCTTGTACTTATTGTTATTAGCTCCTCGTTTTCCGCAAACTCCCCTGCCATACCTGTAATAAATCATTAATCCAGATACTGTCTCTATAGACTTACCTTGCCTGGATTTCATATACAGAAAACATACAAAACACAGCAAAAGCAACAACAACAACAAAACAGCAACCACAAACTAAGCCCAATAACAAAGTAAAAGAGACAAAAACTTTAAGAAGAAAACATATTTTCCAACTACTGTTTCTTCCACTCCCCCCTCCAACTTTTACATTCTAATCAACAATAATTATCAATGTATCTTGATCGAATGTTTGATCGATTTTAGATTGAAGACATCAGTGGAATTCTTCAATTTCTGCATCATTAGCTTTCGTTGTTGGTGAATAAATTTGAATAATAGTTTATTGATTGGATTTCCTTGAAAGGAGATAGATATAGTTCCATCACAAACAGCATCGTACTTCAAAATAGATCTTGAAATGTCCCTTTTGGTTATGAATTCAACATTATTTCTCTTGTTTGTTTCATCCCCAGCATCATGAACCATGTGATTTTCAAATTCAAAGTGGCTAGTTCAGTCCATTTCAGACCACTAATGCCTAGAACGCTGATTGTTATGTGCTCCAGTTCATTTTCTACAACTTCCGGCTTTCCTAGATTCATACCTTGTTCATTTCAAGTTCCACTTATTATTTTTGCAGCTGTTTCTTCTCAGTTGAGTCATGAAGGACCTGAAGACTTTACTCTCCCAGGCTTTACTCCATCCATATCATTATGGTCGATTCTATTTTTTGAAGGCAGTTCTTCCTTAGTCATTGTTTGCGTTCCCCTGACCTGAAAGACTCATCTTTTGGCTCTACCTCTAACAATATTCTGCTTCTTTTCATAAAGTTTTCAGTATTTGATGTTTCAATTCTGTCCAAGGGGCTTTCTATGGCTAAATCTTTAGAAATAGACATCTTATTCCCACTTCAGAGTCTGTTCTCAGTCTGGAGGCTCTGCTGAAACCTGTTCACTGTGGGTGATTCTGCTGGCATTAGAAATATCAGTAATATGGCTTCCAGTATCGCAGCAATACACAAACTAGCACAGTTTGACAAACTGACAGAAAAGTGGTGGTCTCTAGCAAGTAGGCATGTTATTTGTTCACTTTTAAATCTGTGTTGGAAGGAGAGCCAGAGAGTTCTTTAGAAGTATGGATAGCAAGACTTTGTCTCATGTATTCTGGATATGTCATCAGGAGGGATCGGTCCCTGGTGAAATATATGGTCCTTGGTAAAAGGAAGATTGGTGATAACGAGGAAGAGCATCAAGGAGATGGATTAACATAATGGCTCCAACAATGGGCTCATCCATAAAGATGACCTTGAAGAGGGCACAGGACTGGAAAATAGTTTATTCTGTTTTATGCTGTTGTACCTAGGTTTCTATAAGTCAGAGTACACTTGAGTGAAACTGACAACAACATTGACAACTTAGTGTACCAGAGAAATGTGCCTATTGGTCCTGTGAGAGCCACAGCACCACAAGATCACCAGGCTGCCATATGTGACATATAAGTATAAAATAGAAAATGACCAGTTTTATTTATAAAAGATTTAAACTGAATATTCTTATTACAGTGTCTTCATTATATGGTATGCTATTGAGTGGCATACATCTAAAACTATCTGCTGTATTATTAAATATTGCTTTTATAGTTTCTGCAATATTTTTTGTTTTACTAAATGAAAAATACTAAATTGCTGTTGAATGAATAATTAAATTTACATTCTTGGAGAAGGCTACCAGTACATATAAAATTTAAATACACTCATGTTAACATTTACCATCCTCCATGGAGGTTGCACGCAGTCCTGCTGGTAGTATGGGATGCACACTGGGCTGCTAACCACATGGTCAGCTGTTCAAAACCACCAGTCTTTCCTCAAGAGAAAGATCATCTCAGAAACCCAACAAATCATTCTACTCTGTTCTAAGGAGCCATTATGATTTGATGGCAGGGTGTTTGGCTTCATTTTGGTGTTGGGTTTTTTTGGCAGGTGGGTGCAGTCTTACTGATGGTGTGTGTATCTTATAAAAATTGATGATAGAAAATGTGATGAAATCTTAACACCTACTTCAGTTAGCTTTTATTTTAAGAATAACATCCTCTAAAGTGTGCACCTGCCAAATGTGCATCAACATCTCACACCGTGAAGAATGACATGTAGATCAATGCTTGATATTATAAATTAATTTTGCTTAACTTCCACATCACATTTTTATAGTCCAACAATTGGGAAATTTTTGTGTAAAATTAATTTTTATGTACAAAAAGGAAAATCAGTTAACCCAGGAAAAGTGTGGTTGTTTTACTCAGAAGAAATTGAGGCAAAATGTCATTCCTTCATACAGAACTTCTAGAAATTAAAATTATTTGGTTAAGTCCAAAATTGAAAATAAAATCATTTGCTTTGTAGTCAAAACTTGGATGCAAATTTGGGGTTATGCAGCATCAGTCTATAAAGAACAATATTCTTACAAGTGAAGATACTTGTAAAGTAGAAATATACTGGGCCTTTGGTGGGGAACACACATAGTTCAGAATCAAGTCAAAGATTCTGGTGATAAATATCAAATACAAATTGCATAATTTTACAAATTCTTTTTAAGTAAACAAGGGACAACTGAGCTGTAAAACTGATACTTATTTGAGGACAACAGTGAGACAAGGCTTGCCATGTGTGAAACTATAAATAACCTCATTGTATTTCAATCTTTGTTGTCGATTGGGAATGTTGTATGTTTGTGTCCTCTAAATTTTGGTTGATTTTTATTCAAAATAAATTGAGAATCTTCCATTGACACGTGCAGTGAATATAGAACAAAAACAAAACCCAATTTTTTCTCATTTTTAAAGAATTAGGGAATTGCAATTAAGTAATGAAATCAAAACCTGAGAAAGGAATAATTTTAACATGTATAAAAGCAAAGAGATAACTGAAGCAAATAACTGATGGTAGGTCAAATGATGTACAAGATTAATTCTGAAATCTGAAAAGCTCACTGTGCGATATTCCAAGTGTGGCAAGATTCATTTCACGGAACTCCTGTTTTTAATTGGAAATATGTATATTCTGTACCAGCGGGATAAAATTTCAAAGTCCTAAGACTTTCAGCATTGACTTTGGTGAAACATTTCAAAATCATTATATGAAGGAAACATTTCAACAACGTTTTTCTCACAAGAAATATTTTTCAAAGGAAAGCACTCTTGAAGGAAACATAAAGAATTTGTGAAATAATTTAGATAATCATATATGTACTTTAATTAAGAAAAGCATTTCAAATGAGGTAGCTGTTAACAGAATTTTCTGTGTGCTTCCTACACAACTATTTGAAAGGTTGGTGGTTCAAAGTCACCCAAAGAAAAAAACCTTCAACGAAAAGTACCTGAAAGTCCACAGGCTTGAAAACCCTATGGGACTACTCTCTGAATGCCTAAGTTTAAATTGACTCAAAAGCAACTAATAACCGTACAGTCAAGAGTGACATTCAGGGTTTTACCATAGCAACTGTAGGATGGATTTGCCATTAGTTGATGAGTTTGAGGAGTTGTTGGTGTAGCAGTTTCCAGAGTAAGAAAAGTGAGGTATTCCATTTGGAGCATATTAATTGTAAATATTCATGTAGAAAGTTGAAGTTGGCATTCAGATGTATAATTCTGGGCCTAATGTTTGCATGTATAGAAGAAAAAATTGTGATTTGTCAAATAGGTGTGACGTCTTGTAGACTGCAAAATACATACAGAGATTCCTCTAGTCCTATTACGTATGCCCCTACTGTGTATGATTTCACACCACTTTTTCAGGTCTTGAGTTTGCATTGGCCTGTGACTTGCTTTGGCCAGTATGTTGTGGAAGAAATGAGAATACAAATTCTGAGGCTAGGTCTAAACACCTTTCAGCTCTTCATTTCAACATCTACAACATGTTCCCAAACTTATATGTAAGGAAGCCTATTGTCCTCCAAGAGCATGAGAGCAGCAAGGAGGAGAATTGACGCACTAGCTAATACCAAGCACCTAAGGTTAAACCTGCCTGTGGTATATTCTTAAGTTTTCCAGTTTGCCTTCCACCTGAGAAGTTGTAAGAGTGAGCTCATGTCACCCACAGAATCATGAAAAAATAATGAAGTATTTCTATTTAAAGCCACCAGATTTTAAGGTGGTTAATGACATAGTAATAGATGACTGTGGTAGTCTGAGTAGGATAGAAAAACAAATCCAGGGAGACTCATGTGTGTATAAGCAAGAGCTTTATATAAAACAGTAATTGTATATTAAGAAAACATCCAAGCTCAGTCCAGATTAAATCCATATGTCCAATATTAGCCCATATGTCTGATGCTAGTCTATAAATGTCTTGTCATACTCACACAACACAAGGAATGATGCTGAATGTAGGAAAATCACTGACCAGTGGGAGATCCAGTGGTGGTAGAAGCATCTCAGGCCTGGCGTGGGTCTCCGCTTGGCTCCTCCAAATCTAGGGCTCTGGCTGTCACTAGCATGGCTCCACGTGGCTTGTGAACAGGAATGTCAACCTGAGAGAGTGTCTGGCCTCCAGTGAGTTTTATCACCATCACACCTCCAAATGAAGTCATCAAGCTGTGACCTGATTGACAGGCTAGACTCCACCCCTTCCTCAAGTAGACAGTAGATTATATAACTGCCACAGACCACCCTTGTGAACTTGACATTTTATACAACTCTTTAGCCATATATAATTTTTAATAAAATCATAACTGTACCTAACAGGATAAAACTAAAATGCACACAATTCAGTATGTGCCAAAGCCTCATTTAAACATAATATCTTGTAAGTGAACAACACAATATTCTATGCCTAAGAATTGTAGTTAATTAACACCTACAACTTAATCCTATGGATATATTGCCCCACCTATGAAAGTTAGTAAGTCAGCTACCTCATGTCTTTATCCGCTCCATTTTGAGTATTAAATTTCTATACTGCCCACTTACATCAACCCAGGAGGAGACAATCATATTCTTTGATGTGAAGAATCATTCCAATTGGAACCTTGTGACATCTCATACATAAACAAAGTCAAATCAGGGCAAGCTGTCCATAAAGTCAGCAGCAATATGCACCAGTTCACAGGCTCAAAATCTTTTCATCTGGTCAGGATCTGGTCGACTCAATATGGGCTGTCCCACTTAGCCTCACCAGGGTGCCGATTAGCTGCCTAGCCTTTAGCCCATGAGCCCCATCACAAATTCTCAACAGCCCTAGACCCTTTGGTTTAGGTCATGAATTTCAGATCAGGCGACCCACTCTCATCTTCTCCTCTAGTCCCTGTGCACCAGAGTCATGGTGTCAGTGACCAGGCTCAACCTGTTTGCTGAATTTCTCTCACTTCGACTCAACAAGTGGATCCAGGTGGGCACCGAGCAATCATTTCAGGCTGTCCACAGCCTCCCTTTAATGTTCAGTCCTAGAGTGGAGAGTACCTTCAATGGCTCCAAATTTCTTTCAGCTTCTGGAATAAACCAGTAGTTCAAAATTCCAAAGAGTTCCATTTTTTCCCTTCTATCTGTCAACAGCCCCATAGGCAAGTCTCTTCACGTTTGAATTTCCTGAGCACTCGAGACACTGGGTGGGGCTTATCGTTTCAGAGCCTTCTTTGTAAGTGTGTCCTAAACCCATTAAAAGATCCAAATTTAATGACTGAAGGCAAGTGGGCTTACAAGCTCTCTATTTTCATACTTCCCAATAATCATTTCTATCAATCATTATATCAACAATAATAAGCAGAAGAAATCAGTATAAAAAAAGTAGAATCAGATCCTAAACTCAATTCTTAAAAGTCAAGTTCAATCCTTATCTAACTTATCTTAATCCTTATCTAAACTATTCCATTGATAAAAAATATAGCCTGAGGCCTTTGACTGCATCAAGCCAGGGCCATGCTTTCTGTCAGCCATTTTGACTTTCTGTCAGCCATTTTCACTAAGCATCATAGTCTCTGAGAAATTCAAGGGGCAATTTCACCCACTGAGCTTAAAATATACATTAATTGCATTCATTTTCGCTATTTCAAACAAGAATAGCCAAAAAAACAAAAACAAAAACAAAAGCATCAAAACTTTAACTTCCCACATTCTTCCCAGCAGACAACCCAGTAAACCTCATAGCCATATCTGACCTCTGGCTAGCCAATTAAAAAAACTACAATGAGGCAGAGGTCAAACAAGCATCCACTCTCCATCTTCATGATGTGGTTCTCTAGTACCCCATTCCTGAGGTATCATAATGTGTTAGTCTTTGTTGACTAGAGAAAAAATTCATAGACACTCATATGTATATTAAAAAAATATCTCATCCAAGTCCAGATCA
>NW_022103915.1:81575395-81586997 GCF_000313985.2 Echinops telfairi | reverse complement strand
AGGAACACTAATGCAGCTTTCAAACATTAAAATGTCTTCATAATAAGTCTCCATGTGTTCTTAAAGAAAATCCATAAAAATTATTCCCTTGGAACCTCAAAAAAAAGTTGTCATAATCTATGTTAACGTAGAAACTAGAGTACAGGTAGATTGAGGAAAGGGTAGGGAGAGAATACATAGAACCTGCAAAGTTGGTCAATGCTTTAAAATTCTTCCTTTCTAAAAGAAAGTCATAAAAAGAGTGTGGCAGCTGAAGAATATAATATCCAGAAGAAACTGTTTTTAAGTTAGGCAACAGATTGCATAGATTTTGATTAAAAAAGTCTCAAATAATGGGTGAGTTGAAAATAGGGGAAGGAATCCTATCCCATTCAAAGAGTGAGATTGCCAAAAAGGTAAGAAAGAAAGAGGTCAAGTGCACAGGTAACAGATGAACCTTGGGCAGTTAATGCATACACTGAAATGAGAGGGACATAACAAAAGTCTAAGTGCAGGTGCAAATAAGCTGCCTTTGGTTGAATACAGTTGAGAAAGTTATATTAGCAGTCTTCTATTTTCTCCTTGAAGTGGGAGGCTGGGACATATGCTAAAGGATGGGAAGCAAACAGGCAGGAACAGAGACTTCAGGAGAAAAGTTTGACGTAGCTGTGGCAAAGGATGGAGGACAGAACTAATTACGAAATCAATGACAGTCCAGTTGAGGTTCGATGTCGTATATTCAGAGTAGAATTCATCTGTACTTTCAAGCTGATCCAGAAATGGGGGTGTGCATTCAAATAAGATAGACAGGTAATTTAGTCAGAATTAGCTTCCCACACCAACCGCCCCCCCTCCCCGCCCCCCCGCCCCCTACTCCCCACACCTCACATTCTGGTGAATGTTACAGAAGGATAGTGAACCATAAACTTCCATTCTTCAATATAAGGCAGATTAGGATAAATGCTACATGAGTGATACAGACAATGATGCCTGTAACTATTCAGAAAAGAGGCAAGTCACTATTGGTTGCATTTATCAAAGAGAACAGTGAACATTTGTTAAGATAAATGGGAAATGGCAGGACACTCAAGTTGATAGCTTAGACATAAAGAGAACACGGTGCTGTTAGAGAGAGTGAAAAGAGTTGTGGAAATTGAGTCCTTATTGAGAAGTAATGTGAACTATGTTAGACAAGTGGGTGTGCCCATCTGGAAACCCTGAAAACACAAAAATGTGAATGCATGTATATGTTTACATGCCTATTCAAGTGTGTGTATAGATTCTGAATCACTGGAAATATTAAAAAAGGAAGTTATGTTTGTGTACAATGGTGGTAGATTAGGAATATACACACACATATCATTAACTCATATCCCTTTACCAACACCATAATTTTATATACTTACTATGAAAAGGACAGGAGCCTTTGTGGAGTAGTGGAGTTACGCATTGGGCTGACAACTGCAAGGTTAGCAGTCAAATAGATCTCTAGGAGAAAGATGAGGCTTTAGAGTTACAGTCTAAGAAACCCATAGGCGCGGTTCTAACCTCTCCTATAGGGTTGTTATGAGTCAGAATTGACTGTATGGCAGTGGCTGGTTTATTAAAATGAACTATATATCTTTTATCTTTTTTCTCATCTTATTTAAGAGAATTAGGGGCCCTGCTGGTGCTTGGAGTGCTAACCACAAGGTCAGTAGTTCAAAACCACCCACAGCTCTGTGAGGCAACATTGAGATGTTCTATTTCTATAAAGATTTATAGTTCTAATCCCGCTGGGATAGTTACCCTTTGCCCTAGAAGATCCCTATGAATCACAGTTGACTCAATGACAGTGAGATAAGTTTTTGTTGTCAAGTTTATATGAGACAACTTCCAAAAGTTTATGGAAAATTTTCATTATCTTTTAATTCTATTTTTCCACACACTTTAAAAAATCCCTTTGTCATTGTGTTAGACAGGGTTCCTATAGAGATAAAACCAAATTGCTGATAATTTAATATATTTATTTACAAAGATAATTAGATATATAACAAGATATGAACTGTTGAATCATATACAGATAAATATATAATACAAGAAAGAAACAATTAAATTATAAAGCACTACAAATGGCTCAATTCAACTCACTGCCATGAGAGAGTTGTGAGAGACTAGCAGTCCTTCAAGTCTAGTCTGCTGCCAGATCTTCCTCTATTTATAGAGAGAGCTAGGCTATGTCAGCACAGCAGCCAATCAGAAGGCAGGTCACCAACTGCCAGCCAGTTCACCAACTGCCAGTCCCCAGCTCCAGCGATGTCTTAAAGGGACCTCAACTTACAGCGACACAGTCCACAGGCTAGGCGTCCCACAGGTAGTGTAGCCTTTAAATTGAGGCACAGGACAAGCAAAGCAGCTGCACACTGGTCTGATGATCAAAGAGCAAGAGACAAGAAAAGCGAGGCTCACCAAGCCATTTATCTCTCTGCCCGTCAGTTAATCCCACTTGTGTTTATCGGCCAGGCTGGCACAATAAACTATCTCAGTCATATTCTATACTAAGCAAACATGTCTTGAAATTGATTCTTCTATTGTTGTGGTTGTTATGAAGTTTCCTCATGTCGCTTCTGATTCATCGCAACTCCACGTACAACACAGTGAAACATGGTCTGCACTTCCACCCTCACCATTATTGTCAGGTTGAGCCCAGTGCTCTAGCCACTTTGTCAGTACATCTCCTTGAAGGTCTTATTCTCTGCGGTCACTCTGCTTTTCTAAACACGATGCCCTTTTCCAAGGACTGACCTCTTCTGATAACGTGATCCAAGTATGTGAGACAATTGCTCAACAGCCTATCTTCTAAAGAGCTCTCTAGCTGTACTTCCTCCAACACGGATTTGATTGTTCTTTGAGCAGTCCACAACATTTTCAATAGTCATCATGAGTCCCATAATTCAGATGCATCAATGCCCTGCTCTTTTTTCTTCATGATCCAACTTTCATATGCATATGAGTGGATTGAAAATACTATAACGTGGGGCAGGGGCACCTTAGTCTTCAAAGTGACAACTTTGCTGTGTAATATTTTAAAGAGGTCTATTGTAGCAGATTTGCTTGAGTGTGTATCGAAATAAAATTAAATTCTTGACAATTTAAACATTTTCTCCATTTATCATGTTCTTTTGTTTATTGACACAAGAATGAGGATTTTTTTTCTTTATGTCAAAGTATAGTCCCTACTGAAGGCTGTAGTCCCAGTATGGGTTAAGCAACAGTATATTTGAATTCAATTAATATTTAATTTTTATGAAAATGTTATTTATTAATTCTTTCAAAATATTTATCAAGTGGCCAGCTAATGTTATAGCATGGAACAAGACAAAAAAACACACAAAACGCTTCTCTCGATGATTTTTACTTTCTCTTGAGAAAAGACAGAAACAAAAAGACAAAAAGAAAAAAAATACCAGGCATTTAATGATTGGTGAATTAGATTAAGAAAGCAAATTCTTAGGCCTGCAAGACTGACTATTTATAATTTTAAACTGGATAGTTAGAAGAGGCTTCACCATGAAAATGACAGTTCTATAAAGACCTGAAGGATAAAACAAACAAACAAGAAAAGAGTCATAGGAACAATCCGAAGTGATTATATGGGTTAGGTTTTTGTTCTTTTACTAAAAGAAAGAAGGTAGGTCTTTAGCAGCTTTTGAGTAGAGAGGGGGACTTGATCTGATTAAACCGGAAAGGGATTGTTTTAGCAGCAGCGCAGAGCATACAATGGAATGTGAAGTAAGAGATGACACCGCAGCAGTTACTCCAGTGCATGGTGATGCTACTTCACACGAAAAGTAGCTGTGGTACTGGGATAGGCAGTTGAATGCTTGATCTGTTCTGAAGGTAATAGCACCAACATTTTCTGAGGGAACGAAAGTAGGATATATTAAAAAGAGTGAAGTCAAGATTACACCAAATCTTTTGGCCCAACTCAAAGAATGGATTCCCACTTACTAAAACAGAGAAGGGTATAAATTTGAAAATGAAGATCAAAGCTTATTTTTGGACCTAGGAGGAATGTAATGATCACTATATATTCAAATGAAGATGTTAAGTAAACAGCTGGGCAAGACGAAGATGGATACGTTTTTGGAATATTTTATAAACTGTATAATCTATCTTAAATTTAAAGTTATGGGTTTACTTCTGGGACAACTGCTTCCTATACCTTGAATCTAATTATATAACAATTCCTGGGTTGTATCAATGGTTAATACTGGATTACTGGTCTAAGAGTTGATGATTTAAACACAGACAAAGGTGCCTTGGAAGAAAAGTCTGGCTAATCACTTTGCAAGTTAAAAAACAAACAAACCTCAAACCCAATGGAGCTGTTCTACTCTGTGTACTCAGGGTGCTATGAGTGGAATTGACTCATTGGCAACGAAGATCAGGTTTACCTTAAGAGTCAAGGGTTTATTAGGCAATCCTCTTATCTGAATGGGGGAACGATTAGATTATAAGAGGCATTTATATACTGCTTAGGTATTTAATTTATTATGTGCAAAGCCAGTCATTCAGGGAGGTAAAAGTAAAGTAATTTCCTTCTTTCTTTCAAATTGAGACAGTTAAGGTTTATTGTGCCAACTTCGCTGATAAACACATGTGGGATTAATTGAAGGGAGGAGAGATCAATGACTCGGTGAGCCTCGCCTTGCTTGTTCTCAGGTCTCTTGCTCTTTGATGGTCGGACCAGGGTGCAGCTGCCTTAGCCAATTCCCTGCTTCAGCTGGCAAGGCTCACTTCCTGCAAGACATCCCAGAGGAAAAGCCACATGGACCTAACCCCATGCAGCCCTGGGTGCTGGAGCAGCCACGTGGAGACCCCTGCCAGCACTGAGATGCTTACATGCTCACTGGATTCAGCTTTCCTCCTGTAGTCAGCATCATTGTGTGTGTTTTGTGAGATTGAGGAGGACTTTGTAGTTTGCTGTCAGACATATGGGCTAATGTTGGAACCAGACTAACACATTATGGTACCAGGAGTGGGGTACTGGAGAAGCAAATCATAAAATGGAGAGTAGATGTTTGTTTAAACTCTCCCTCATGGTAATTTTTCTTTTTTGGTTAGCCAGAGGTCAGATAAAGCCACACTGTTTTCTCAGTTGTTTTCAAGAAAGAAAATGGGAAGTTATTAAAGTGTTGATTATTTAGTTTGGTTGTAGTCTTTGGTTATTCCTGTTTAAAATTGTGAAAATGAATGCCATTAATGTATATTTTGAGCTCAGGGGTAGAAATCGCCATTCAAATTTCACAGAAACCATGCTGCTTAAGGAAAATGGCTAACAGAAGGTCAAAATGCCTGACAGAAAGCCTGGATCTGGTTTAATGCTCTCAGAGACCTAATCCCATAGTTTTGTATAAATAGAAGACTGTAGATAAGGATTTAAACAAGCTAGATTGGGATTGAACTTGACTGTTTGAAGAATTTAATTTAGTATCTGATTCTATTTTAGTTTATACTGATTCCTTCTGCTTATTATTGATATAATGATTTATAGAAATGTTTATTGGGAAGTATGAAAAGAGAAAGCTTATAAGCCCACTTGCTTTCAGCCATTAAAATTTGATCTTTAGATGGGTTTAGGCCATGCCTGCAAAGAAAGCTTTGAAAAGATACACCCCACTCAGTGC
Source organism: Echinops telfairi (assembly GCF_000313985.2). Lineage (NCBI taxonomy): Eukaryota > Metazoa > Chordata > Mammalia > Afrosoricida > Tenrecidae > Echinops > Echinops telfairi. The sequence continues at coordinate 81,581,349 of NW_022103915.1, read as the reverse complement.
TTTGGAGTACTCAGGAGCCAGTGTTCTTTGTCAGAAGCTGGAAAAAAGCTGGGACCACGAAGAAAACTCCTCTCTAGGACTGAACGTTTAGGGAACCTGTGGGCAGGTTGAAATGCTTGCTAGGTGACCACCTGGATCTACTTGCTGAGTTGAAGTGGGAGAAATGAAGCAATAAAGAGACGTGTTGAGTTTGGCTACTGACACCTGTGGACTTGGTTTACAGGAAAAAGAGGAGAAAGCAAGAGCGGGTTGACTGGTCTAAAGTTCATGAGTTAGCACAAGGTGGCTAGGTTTGTTGAGAATTTGTGAGCGTCCATGGTCTTAAGGCAAGGCAACCAATGGGCACCCTGGGGAGGCTAAGTGACGCAGTCCACATTGAGTTGACCCGAACCTGACCAGATGGAGATGTTGAGCGTGTGAACTGGTGCATATTGTTGCTGACTTTATGGACAGCCTGTCCTGATTTGACTTTGCTTATGGGTGCGGACAAGCTTCTACCTGGAACGAAGATTCTTCATGTCGAAAAATATGATAGTCTCCTCAGAGCACTAGGTTGATGTAAGTGGGCAGTATAGAAATTGGATATCCAAAATTTGGGAGATAAAGGAATGAGGTGATTGGCTTACAAATTTTCATAGGTCGGGGAATATACTCACACGATTATAGGATTAAGGTGTAGGTGTTACTTACCTGAAATTGTTAGGCTAACAAATTGTGTAAAAGTGCCAAGTTGGCAAGGGGTGGATTGAAATAGTTAAGGTTTATTGTGCCAACCTGGCTGATAAACATATGTGGAGTTAAGTGAAGGGTGGAGAAATAAATGGCTCAGTGAGCCTCGCCTTGCTTGTTCTCGGGTCTCTTGCTCTCTGATGGTCAGCCCAAGGTGCAACTGCCTTAGCCAGTTCCCTGCTTCAGCTGGAAAGGCTCACTTTCTGTGAGACATCCCAGAGTAGAAGCCACATGGCCCTACCCTGATGCAGCCCTGCGTGCTGGAGCTGCTGTGTAGAGACCTTTGCCAGCGCTGAGATGCTTACATGTTCACTAGGTTCAGCTTTCCTCCTGTAGTCGGCGTCATTGCATGCATTTTGTAAGATTGAGGTCTTTGTAGATCACTGTCGGACATATGAGCTAATGTTGGACTTATGGGCTTGGGCAACACTGGGTTGGGATGCTTTCTTAATGTACGCTCACCCTTTATATAAAATTATCTCTCATATGCATATGAGTTTCTGTGAATTTGTTTCTCCAGACTAGCACATCAATATAAAGATAATTTTGGCTAATGAGACAAGATAAATACTTGAAACATATGGCAATTGTTAGATTGAAAGTGAGAAATATTAATTGCTTCAATAAAACCATTCTTAAGTGCCAGGTGAGAACTCAGAGATAATCTAGTCCCACTCTTTCCTGTTGTAGATAGGAAAACTGAGGTCCAGAAAGGTAAAATAACATTGCCACACATTTTACTCGGTTTCTCTTACATGCCAATCAGATATCGGCATGGATAAGAAGCAGTAGACAAGCTCAATTAATTAGTTTAACAATAATTATATGAGATCATATCACAGTAGTTTCATGACCAATAAATCACTGCCCTCTCCATTCTTCTACCTATATATATTATTATATGCATATCTGAAATATTGTGCATAGAGCACATTGGGTATAAAAGGCTGATGTTTTGATATATATCTCCTAATTTGTTTAGTTAAGATACTTTGATATATACACAGAGTAAATCTGTTGGTCACATATAAATTAACAAATTGGCTCTCAAAATCAATAGCAATAGTTTAAGGTTAAGGAATGACCTCATCCTAAGAGATAAGAGCAGTATCAGGAGATAAGATAATGCTGTGTTTTATGTTATACTTGTGATTCTATTTAAATTCGGTACTGATTAAAAGATTGACATATGTTTAAATATTATTGATTTGTATTTTATTGGTGAGCCCACATGGAAGCTCTGAAGGTCAAATTGGTTTGCAAAGTCCTGCTGTTCTCACCTACTTTTTCTTTGTAAAACAACTCAGAATGGAACTATTTCACAATCAAAAGCTTTGCAAGGTTATCCTTTTGTCTGATTTGCCTGGTAGCTCCCTTGTCTACGAGGCATGTGTTACACATTCTGAATAGGATCCTCTGGACATAATTCAGGGTCGCACATGTGGTATAAAGAGAAGGCTATGAGGAATTAATTCCTCAAGGTTTTTTTTTCTTCTTTTCTTTCTGAGCTACAGACTGGTTTGCAGGTTTCTATTCTAGTCAGCGTCCCAGAGCTCAGAGGGAAAGTCCAAACTGCTACAGCTGCTCTGCATTAAATCCGAGAAGAGAAACCATGACAGAAAGATTAGATTGTATTTGCATGCACAAAATGAACACCTAGCGTCTGTATACTCTGGTTTGGAATAGTTTCTAATTTTCAGATGGGCAGATTTTTTAATGCTCTTTTCCTTTGCCACCTAAGTTTTACTCACCTAAGATCATGTGCATCCTTATAACTCAGACAGATTTCCATTCTAAGCCTCCTTCACGCAAAATGTGAACTATTCACAAGGATGTACATAAAGATGAGAGAAAAACTTCAGAAAACAACGCTCTGAGCTTGGTCATTAATGAAACGAAACAATTTGGGGACCCTGTCTGCATTGAACCAGTATCACAAATATTTTTATACATACACATGGGTTTACTTTGGAGTACTTATAACATTTATCCCAAAATTTTTAAAGCATTTAAATAATTTTGAACCAAGGAAACATTAATATGAATGATACTATCTACTAATTGAGAACATCATGGCCCTGATGCTTGCTGCTGTGGGTACTTATCTTGACGTCATTTACAACAGAGGCCTACGCCATGCTCTCAGACTTTGCTACGCTTGAGCCTCTTGCAGTCACCTGATCAAGCCATCTTCTGAGGGGCTTCCTACTTTTGCTGACCTTCTAACTTACTGTGCATGCTGTCCTTCTTCAGAGACTGTTCCCCTCTTAAAACATGCTCAAAGCATACGAGGCCGTCTCCTCACCCTCATGTCTAAGGAGCACTGATGTCCAGAAGATAGAAATCCAGGAGTCCAGAAATAATTATTCAAATGCATCAGATGAAAACTTAAAAAAACCCAAAACATTGTCAGAGTGTCAATGGAGACTCCTGGTGACCTCATGTAAGTCAGATGCATATTGGGCTCCATGGGGTTTTCAATGCATGATTTTTAGAACTAGATCGCCAGGACCTTATGCTCAGGGCACTCCAGGGTCATCAACGCTCCATCCTTTCAATTAGTAGCAAAGAGTAGTGGCCATGTTAGACCTGAAAAAACAAAGCAAACAACCCACAAGAAGGCCTTTGCCATCAAGTCAGTTCTTACTGAGGGCCCGTCAATGTGCCACTGGGAGTAACTATTGCTCTACGGGCTAATTTCCATGGAAGGGAAGCCCCATGGATTTCCTCCCTGATATCTCTGCATATGTTTAGACCTCAACCTTTTGATGAGTAATTGAATACAGATTATTTGCCCCATAAGTGGACAGGATGTCCTCATAGAGAGGGAAGTTTTAATGGAATGTGCGACACTTACCATTTTCTTATTCACAGTCAAAGGTTAGAGAACTTTAGGAAACTAACTGAAACTAACCTGGACTTTACTACATGACTTAGACTCCCACTTGGGGAAAATATTTCCAACATATTAATAACAAAATATCAATGGTACCACCTTAAATTACTCAGTTCCATCTTAATATCTGGATCTACTAATTATGCAGCATTAATGGCAATTTAAGAGGATCTACTAGGGAATAAAGGAACCCTAATGGTGCAATGGGTTAGGTATTGTTAACCAAAAAGTGGACAATTGAACCCCTCAGAGTTTCATGGGAAAATACAAGGCTGTCTAGTCCCACAAAGATTTACAACCTTGGAAATGCTAGGGAGCTGCTCTACTTTCTCCTATAAGGTTGCCATAGGTCAAAGTCAGCTTGGTGGGTTTGGTTGATTCAGGAATAACATAGGCATTTCTATCCTCTTCTCAAAATTATCAACTTTTCAAATGCTGCTTCCATTCAGTTTCCTCAACCCTTTGTCCCCACCCCTCCCCACCTTTTGTACCCAAAGAACAGCCACATGGATCCAAGCAACTTTGTTTCATTTTCCCCATACTCCTATCAACTTTTGAGAGAAAGACAAGCCTTTCTACTTCCATACAACGTTATAGTCTCAAAAACCCACAGGGACAGTTTCACCCTGACCTGCAGGGTTGCCATGAGTTGGACCTGACTGGATGGCAGTGTCAGAGTCGGGCTTTGTGAACTTTCACCCTGTCCTCACGCTCACCTATCTCCTTCACAGAGCCGAAGGTCTACATCTGCATTCTTTGTGAAGAAGTGGATGACAGGGGCAGCGTTTTCTAGGAGGGACCAATGACATCTCTGTATAGGGTGGGTGAAAAGAGAGATTTGAGGACTAGCTAAGAGAAAGATAGCATCTGGAAATTGAATGGATGAAGAAAGAAGAGAAAGAACGAGAGGTGAGGTTATCCTGGAGCCCTGACAAAAATGTAGAGAAGCCAAAATAATTACAACAACGATGGATTACTCAGGATTTGGGAAATTAAGAATATAATAGAAGGTCTGGGGGTGGAAATCCAATGAAAGGATAACATTACATAGGAAAAGCTATACACACACCGAAAAAAATGGTAATTTAAAAATAAGACAGGACATTTCTCAGGATGAAGGATAAAAGAGAATGAGTTTGAAAAATAAAAATCATGTTAACATCCTTGCATGGTAGACTAAGAAATTTAAAATCATTCTACTAGGAATTATGGAAGGAGAAGAAAAGACAACAGACAGAAAAAAATTCGAAGCACCCAAATGTAAAAGAATTTCCCCGAGCCGAATCATAGCAGGCTTAAGAATGAACAAAACTTGTAAGTACCAGGCAGGAAAACATCATTAATGTCCAAAGTCATACAAAAAACCTTTCAGGACTGAGAAGGTAAGTTCCTAACTAAGAAGTGAGAATTACAACTTCAGCTTCCTCATGAACAAAGTCTTCAAAGTATTATGAGAGGGGGAAAAAGAAGAAGAAGCTTTGTTATGTATTTATATTTCAAAACATTTTTGTAATTATATATATTTAGAGAATGAGTGGAAAATTTTTACTTTTTATTTTCATTTTAGACCAGGTGTTGGCAAACTATGTTTCGCTGACTAAATTCGGTCTGCAGCCTGTTTTTGCATGGCCTGCAAGTTAAGAATAGTTTTTATATTTTAAATAATTGAAGAGAAGAACATTTTGTGATGCATAAAAGTTATATGATATTCAAAGTTAGCATCCATAAATAAAATTTTATGGAATACAGCCGTGCTCATTTGTTTACGTATTACATTTGGCTGCTTTTGTATGGTATGGGCAGAAATGACTAAGCTGTAATAGGAATTGTAGAGCCAGCAGACTCTAAAATATTTAATACCTGGCCTTTCCAGAAAAGGTTTGTCAACCCCGGTTAAGAACCTTTGAGTTTTAACCATACTTTCTTTACACTCTCCCCTCCCAAAATTATCCATACCCAATTCCATATTCCTTTAATTTATAACCCATACTAACAAGTTTCTATCAAGGTGATTCCAAATCATGATGTGCCACAGTCAGACATTGCTTCATATTACTTCCAGTGATTGAGCTTTTCAGCACTAGATTACCACACCTCTCTTCTGAGGTGTGTCTGGTCCAGTCTTTGGTGAGCAGTGACTTCACCATTGGCTCTACCCAGGCATTCCTCCATTTCCTCAGGACTGCCTAAATCGGTTCTAGGTAACATAATGACAACGATCGCATTAGCAGAATCAGATAACAAGAGTTTCCTGCTCAAGTGAACATGATTGTGGTAGTTACATAATCCATTGTTGATCTGAGATTTAAGAATGAAGGGGTGGAGATGA
>NW_022103915.1:81572288-81573432 GCF_000313985.2 Echinops telfairi | reverse complement strand
TGTCGTCCCATTGTTTTCTCCTTCAGCTTGTTTATCCCACTGATCTTATCTAGATAGACATACAGAGATAATAATATGCACAAACACAAGACCTAGCAAAACAAAGCAACAATGGGAAATAAAACAATAGCTCCAACAACAAAAGCCAATGACCAAAAAGAGAAAAGCCTATAAATATTTCGAGGTCTATATGTTGTCTTTTATGAGTGTTTTCCAGTCAAGTCTGATGGGGTGCCACGCCCTGGTCCCACAGTCTATTTTTGGTGTTCCCTGGGGACTTCATTGCTCTGTTCCCCTTGCTGTTCTATTGCAAGCCCTTAGTGTTTCACCTTGATCTGGTGGGGTCAGAGCAGGCACAATTCCTGCAGTATGCCTCCAGTGTTGTGCCCCGTAGTGCTATGGGTCAGTGAAGGATGTCATGTCTTGTGGTGGGGCCTACCTTATGGTCCTGTCTGTGCATTGGCTGCCCTGAGCAGAAATATTGTCCTCAGAGCTTGGTGGACTAGGAAGTGCTTCACTCCTTTTTCCTCCCCCTTCATTTGCTCCTGTGTGCTCTCATCAGACACTTATCAGTGCTCTCCTTGAGCCATAACTTCAGTGCTGTCTTCTGAAATTAATTCTTCTGGGGGGAAGTGGGGCTGTCCACTTAGTCGTTAAAGGGGCCGGCTTCTCAGGCCTCTCCTGGTTCCCTGTTTCATGCCAGTGTGTTGCATTCTTGTCTTGGAGCATCAGGTTGAAGTCTGGTCCCTCTTTTCCTGTGGACATATAAACAACACCTTCCCCTTGGGTGGGTTAATGCCCTATTCCCCTGGCTGCCCATGTCTTTTTCCCCACTTCCTTTTAAATTGGCTACCATATGTAACCCTGGGTTTAGTCTGGCCCCTGCCATATTACCTGGACCTCACCCCAGGAATGTATGTGTAACAGTAGCTTCTTCCCTAGGCCCCTTTTGCATTTTTGAGCTTACCTCAGTGGACTCATATTGTACTTGTCTTTTTTGTGCTTGGCTTACTTCACAGCATAAATTCATCCAGTTCCTCACATGCGGCAATGCACTTGATGCGTTCATCACTGCTTTTTGGGGATGCATAATATTCCATTGTATGTACGTACCATAGTTTTTAAATCCATTCATCTGTTGATG
>NW_022103915.1:81570673-81571992 GCF_000313985.2 Echinops telfairi | reverse complement strand
TGCATTTCTCTTATGGCTAAAGATCTGGAACATTTTCTCATATATTTATTAGCCATTTGGATTTCTGCCCTTTGGATTTCAGGTCCTTTGCCCATCTCCTCAGTGGACAATTGTTTTTTTGTTTTTTGTTTTTTTCTTGTTGTAAATTAGCAGAGTATTGTAGATTTTAGTAATAAGGTTTTTGTCTGATGTGCCATTGCTAAAGATGTTTTCCCATTCTGGGGTCTCATTATTACTCTCCTGGCAAATTCTTTCAATGTACACAAGTGTATTATCTTTAGTCTTTCTCACTTGTCTATTTGTGGTTCCTCTGTTTGTGTCTTTCCCTGTTTCTGATAGCCTATGTATTCCCTGTGCCAAAGTTCTCAGATTTGTTCTGATTCCCTCATTGATGGCCCTAATAGTTTGGGGGTTTACCTCTAGGTCTGCGATCCATCTTGAGTTTATTCTTGTGCATGGAGTGAGATAAGGGTCTTGCTTCATTTTTCTACAGATATGGATCCATTTTTTCCAGCACCACGTATGGAAGAGAGCATCCGCTTCCCAATTGATAATTTGGGGCCCTTCTCGAAGATCTGTTATTTGTATGTAGATGATGTTATTTTATTTCTGAGTTTTCAATCCTTTTCCATTGGCCTGAATATCTATCATTATAGCAACACCACACTATTTTGACCACTGTGGCTGTATAGTAGTTGCTAAATTCAGGTAAAGCAAGTCCTCCAACTTTGTCCTTCTTAGGAGTTCTCTGCTAATTCTGGGTTTCTTCCCTCTCTATATAAAGCTGGTAATCTGTTTTTCCAATTCCTTGAAGAAAGATTATGGTATTTGGGGTAGAGTAGCATTGAACTTCTATAGTGCCTTGGGCAGAACTGACATCATTACTATATTGAGTCTTCCAATCCACGAGCATGGAATGTCCTTCTGTTTGTTGATGTCACCCTTGATTTCTTTTCCTTTTTTTTGGATATGTTTTCTTTTTTAAAAAAATCATTTTATTGGGTACTTGTAAAACTCTTATCACAATCCATGCATACTCACAATTCTTTTAATAGTGTTTTGTAGTTTTCCTCATACAGATGTTTTGTTTTTTTAGTCAGGTATATTCCTAGATATTTCAATTTGTGCTTGGTTATTGTGAAGGGTTCCACCTTTTTTATCCATTTTCTGTGGCCTTGTTCGATGTGTACAGTAATCCAATAGACTTCTTTTTGTTGATCTTATAACCTGACACTCTACCATATTCCTCTATTGCTTCCAGTAGTCTTGTGGAACTTTTAGGGTTTTCCCATATATAAAATCACATCACCTGTGAAAAA
>NW_022103915.1:81561226-81569301 GCF_000313985.2 Echinops telfairi | reverse complement strand
TGATATTAATGTGCTTAAATTTATGCAGATCTGACTTATGCCCCAGCATGTGGTCTATCTTGTAATATGTGCCATGTGGACTTGAATAGAATGTAATCTTTCTTTTTTTTTGTATTTGGGTAGAGAGCTCTGTAAATACTATCAGGTCAAATTGTCTAATTGTAGTGCTTAGATCTTTAGCTTCCTTATTAAGTTTCTTTCTCAGTGATCTATCTTCCTCAGAGAGTGGTATATTGACGTCACCTACTATAATTGTTGAAGCTGTGATTGTTTTTCACATCTTTTAGAGCATGTGATTGACATATTCTGCTTATTGTTTTTTGGCGAGTAAATGTTTATAATGCTTAGTGGTTCTTGGTATATGGTTTCCTATGTTTTTGTTTTTCAATTTGAGATCAATTTTATCTGAGATTAGCATTGCAACTCCTGATTTTTTTTGAATTGCTATTTGCTTGGTATGTTTTTCTCCAGCAATTGATTCTCAGCCTATTTTTGTCAGTAATCTTGAGATATGTCTCCTCTAGGCAGCAGATCAAGGGGTTGTATTTTCCAAGCCAATCTGATAGTCTGTCTCTTAAGGTCTGAGTTCATTCCATTGATATTTAGTGTTATTACATCTATCTGTGGACTCTGATGTCATTTTATCCCTCTTGTGTTGGGTGTTTTCCTACCTCCATTTCTTTTCTGTGAGTTGTGCATATGTGTGTTTGTGGTTCATTCTTGCATTCTTTCCATCATTGAGCCAATGTTATCTTGGGGGCTTTTTTCCCTTTGATAGTCTATGGGTGGAGTTATTCTGTGTGGCGGTCTCTTATATGTGCTTGGTGAATATTGTTCTTCTGCTCATACTGGGTTGGCGAGGATCTTTTGTAGTGCTGGGTTCCTTTTAACATATTCTTTGAGATTTTCCTTGCCCGGGAAGACTCTCACTTCTCCATCAACTTTGATAAATAATTTGGCTGGATAGAGTATTCTTGGCTTTGTGTTATTTTCCTGCAATTTTCAGAATTTGTTTCTCCACTCTCTCTTCTTCATAGTGTCTGCTGATAGGTCTGAACATATTCTTATCTGCTTGCCTATATATGTGACTTCCTGTTTTTCCCTAGCTGCTCTCATAATTTTCTCTTTTTCCTCAAAGTTGGATAGTTTAACTACTATATGCCTTGGTGACTTCTTCTTGAGATTCAGTCTAGCTGGTGTTCTTACAGCCTCCTGGATGGTTGCCTGGTTTTCATTCATTAAGCAAGGGAAGTTTTCCTTCAAGAATTCCATCATTATTTTGGACGTTGATTTCCTTGATGTGCATTCCTCTGGTAATCCAATGATTCCGATGTTGTTCCTTCTCATAGCATCAGACATAGCTTTGAGGTTTTTTCAGATTCTCTGGTGGACTTGTTAGACATTTTCTCATGTTTATTAATCTCTGCTTGTGAGTCCTCTAGGTCACTGGTGCAGTTCTCTGCCTCCTCCATTCACTGGGTGAGGTCCATGAGTTCGTTATTAATTCTTGCTATCTCGCCCTTTAGCTCTTGAAGTTCCCTTTGGTGCATGGCTTTTATCTCCTCTGTCATGTCATCCTTTTCCTGTAATGCTTCCCTCATGTCCTGTATGGCTCCAAGCAGAATTCTGAAGATTTCTTTCTGTGGGGGGTCAACCTCTGCCCTTTCTATGACTGCTGTTAGGCCCAGGTGGTCCTCTGGCATTGGATTTTGTTTCTCTTTTCTTGTTGAAGCTGTGGAAGCAGCTTGCTGGTTTTGGGTCAATTTATTGGAACTATGTGCCATTTTCGTGGGTCTCTCAGAGCTCTGCGCTCTCTCTTTGGGACGTTTGTTTTGCTGTTTCTGTAGGCTGCCTATAGCCAACTGCCTTGAAGGGTTAGGTTTCACCTTTGTCGTGTTGGGGTTTTCCTTACACCTTGACCTATGTTTTGTGCTCCAACCACCCTCAGATCTTCTTAAGGGCTGTTTGCAGCTGTGCATGCTACTGTCTGATGGAAAGCTTTGGCCTAAGTGCAGGGGAGTGTAGTTCTGGGATGGTTTGGGGATTGGGTGATATGTTCCTGGCTAGGGGCACTTCCCACAGGTAGGCAGGTGGGAGGGAGGCCTGCTACTTCTGTTACCGTGCAGATCCACTGTGCTCAGAGCACAGTGAACGGGTGAGGAGGATTAAGTAGGGAGAAGCGAGAATGCAGTAGGAAAGCCCCAAGGGTTTGGGTCCCTATGCCGCAGCTGCACAAGCTTCTGACTTGTGTCCAACACCAGAGATTTGTGGCAGGATGGGAACCTCTGTGTGTGCGTGGGGTGGGGGAGCAGGCGTAAGGGTGGGAGCAGGTGTGAGGGTGGGGAATCTGGCTGGCGGGTCTGTGGGGAGCACTGAGATGGGTGGGGACCTCTGGGTGGAGACTTCTGGGTGGGTGGCTGGGGTGGTCTGACTGGCAGGTCTGTGCAGAGTACCAAGGCAGGCAGAAGCCTCTGCAATATCTGGCTGCCGAGTGGCACCTGAGCATGAGACTCTTGTGGGGGTGGAGGGGCTGGCTGGCGGGTCTGTGAGGAGCACCCAGATGGAGCAGGCACTTCTGGTGGGGGCATATTGGCTGGCAGGTCTGCGCCGAGCACTGAGGTAGGGCAGAAGCCTTCACCGTACACTTGGCTGGCCGGTGGCACCTGACAAGGCAAAGTGGGTGCCCTCAGTGCCACAAAAGAGGCAGCTTGTGGGCCTGAGACCTCAGGCATCTGTAGGGAGTGCAGGAAATGGGGTTGAAGTCAGCTTCTGTCTCACAGAAGTGCTCTGAGTTGTCTTGGGAATATTGAGCGACAGACTTGAGACCCTTAATTGGCTCCCAGCTCTTCCCACTGACTGATCTCCACGGAACTCCGGGTGTGAGCTACCTATCTGGTCACCATCTTGGCCAAGCTCTTGAGCAGAGATTTTATGACATAATTATTTTACCTTATCTATCAGTTCAGTCATACAACATAGATCTGGATTGAATAATATTAACATAAAAATAAACTCAAAATGCCAATTTTATTTAAACACATTAGATTTAACTGATGGACAAAGAAAGAAGCACAGATGTTCATCAGGTTGATGGGTCAGAAGAAAGGACTGGTCATTTATTTCTACATAATCAGTTACTGGAAGCCCCATGGAACACAGTTCAACTCTGACCCACATGGGTCCCATGTAGTAACTGTTTGAATTTTCAACTGTGTGTGGGCTACTTCTCACTGCCATTGGGTCCAGTCTGATTCTCATCAACCTTTATGACAGAGTTGAACTGCCACTATGGGTTTCTCAGATCGCCAAACTTCATGGGAGTAGAAAGCCTCATCTTTCTCCCTTGGAGCAATTGGTGGTTCCTAAATGCTGACCTCTTGGTTAGGATCCCAATGCATAACCCATTGTGCTAGTTTAGGATAACAAACACCAGATCTCATCTCACATTCCCTCAGAGCTACCTATCAGTTGGTGATGTAAAATGAAGAGCACATTTAATAGTAAGACCAAATGATCCAATGTAATTTAACTTATCTCCAGCAGTCTCTCATACACTGGAACTACAAATAAGAATTTCATATTCTATAACTGCCTGGTGGGAAAAAAACCAACAGAGTTCCTCGGCCTCTGTAGAATTTTGCTAACTTTCCAATGCTGTCATGTAGCTATGAACATTTTTCTTTGGCTCAGTGCTAGCTTTGGGTCAAACAATTAGAGAAAAAAATGACTGTTGAGAAGCAGAGTGTACTTGGGTTAAATGATGAAAATTTTGGGGTTAAAACAGTATGAGGGCCTAGGTGGGGCTGTAGACAAATTAATGGTCATTTATTGAGAATGGGAGTGAGTTTGGGTCACATCTAGGGCTCTGGTGATGTCTCTTTGACTCCAATTCATTCTAAATCTTATCTAGCCAGCCAAGGTGGTCATAAAGTAGCTTACTCATAAAGTAGCTTACCCCTTCACATGGCCACAGAAAAGAGACTCCCAGTCTCTTGCAATGAAGATGTATTCATAAGGGTGCACATCAGACTAAAGTCAAACTCCTTCCTACTGAGCCCAGGGAAATGGTTCACTCAGCATGAAAAGGGGAACAACCCAGCAGGCTTCCTCCCTTCAAGTGTTTTTCTCTGACTAAAGCAACAGGAAATGGAAAGAGAATAGCAACCAAAAACAAATAGTTCAAGCAAATGTCTTTTACAGATAAATTACCAGAGCCTGGACTGATTTTCATGGTAACTCTTGCTGTCCTCACCCAAATCTATGAGGCAAAGATCAATCATTCAGGATTTGTGCTTTGCTTATTGTCCATGCTTCTGAGCAAATTCCTGAGAAATTCTACATCTTTCAGGGATTATTTTGCCTTGCTTGTCTTTACGGATTTTGGCCTTGCAGTATTTTTAAATTCACATTTGTTACCAATTATCACTGCCACTGATTTATTGGATTGTACTTCCTCCAGCTTTTCCCCACTTATTCTTCTTCCCTTGAGCAATATTTTGGGCTGCAGGAATAAAGTTTTGACTTCTTGCTCACCTCTTCACTCCAGCTAGCTAGCTTCCCCCTGCTGGCCCAAACTGCTAATCGGACCATTTCTCCACACTGAATTACAGAATTATCCCGAGGCAACAAAACTTCAGCATAAATGTTACTTTGCACTTCAAACATATTTTAGGCAGTAGGTGAGTGCCCAGTGAGAGTTCATCCCCAAATGTACATAGCAGTATTCTTCCGGGCTTAATTTAGGCTATGAAATAAAAAGATAAAGAAGCATGCTTCACCATCATGTTTTCACTGCGTTTACTTGATGTTTAGCAATGCTCCAAGGTCAGCCTCGGGTCCTGGCAACACTGGACTGATTCTAAGACTTCCTTTATGAATAAATGACTCCAGGACTTCAGGTCCTCAGCTTTGCAAGGTCTCACTGTAACCTTCTGTGAGGGAAAAACAGGCAGCCTTTCTCTTTCTTTCCACGGTCTCTTTGTTTTGAAACTCTCTGCTGAATTATATTTGAATAATTCATCCAACTCAATTTTTACTGAGTATCTAACGTGCTAATTAAAAGAGGAGCCATTTTGAGGTTCGGTTGGTACTGATTACTAAGCATCACTATGAAATATTCACATTGTATTTAGGGATTTGGGGTAGAAATGCAGGAAGGGCAGACATGTTTAAGCATGTTAATACATTTTCAGAAACCATGATCAAAGTGGCCACTTTCTGCTTGTAGGAGGGTTGATGTTATAAATCCTGGGCTCTGCCATTTCTAGTTGGAAAGAAATGCATTTAGGTAATGGATGGTACAATTTAAAACAAAAGTATCCCAAACTGCATCTCTGCCTAAATTGCCCAAGTGTCTAAAGAGCAATTGGATCCAGTAAATGGGGCTATCTTGATTCCAGGAAGACCTCTTCATTTTTCAAACCATGCCATGAATACATCAACACGTTCCTGCATTTTATTGTGCCTTGCTATCTATCTACAATAGACACACAATCACAGAAAATATGCTATCTCTGTTTGACAAGGAAAAGCGAATTTAGTGAAAATTGTTCAGATACTTTGTGACATTCTGCAAACAGATGGTCTTTTGACCAGAGAACTTCCCTAAAAGTCACAGTATAAAAGCCTGAAAAAGCATACTTGAAATGTTTGCTAAATGACATTCTACCATAGCTGGCTTCTCAGATAAGTCTTGGTTATACATCATATATAAAAGTATAAAAATCTTGATTAATGGAAACGCTTGAAGAATAAGATGTTCTGGCTAATTTAATTCTGTAATGAAACAGACATTTCCTTCTGTTTCAATTATTATTGGAAATCTTTGTCAAATACATGGTTCATCTTCCCTTAATGCCATAGAAATCAGAAATGCATTTTATTCTAATGGATAAAAATGATGGAATCAGCATTGTGAACACCTGGGATCGCTATTAATTGCTATAAATCCACTGCCATTGAGTTGATTCCAACCAAAGTGACCCTAAAGGACAGAGCAGAATTGCCCTTTAGGTTTCTGACACTTTAGATCTTTATGAGCAGAGAGCGTCACCTTTCCCTTGTGGAATGGTGGGTGGGTGGGACCATTGACCTTCTGGTTAGCAGCTCCGTGTGTAAGCCACTACACCATTACACAACTGTTAAGATGGCACTAAATATGCGTGTTTGAAATGATAGCTTTCAGAAATTTATTACAAGTTTATTAATTGGACATATTACCCCTTTATCCTTTGAGCATAGTTCATAAAATAATTGAATTGCATTATCTAATGATCAAGATTTGTTTGGAATGAACCTGTGCATGTGGAACTCTAGTAGCAATAATTTTTTTCCTTGCCCTCATATTATAGCACTTAGGGCTTTTATGTAGAGGGTTATTTTTGAAGCTTTGTATTAACCCAGAAGTTTCCTTCTGTCTGCCCAAACCTCTGAATATCCTCTAAATACTCCCACTACTACCATGGAGAGTTGAGTGATGCCCACACATAGAAGCCAAATCAAGAGGTACCAAAATGAAGGCTGGGATTTTACAGGGAAATCAAACCTCCTTGAAAATGAAAGAAAAACACAATAACTACAAACATGGGCTGTAAATATTGAAGAATTCCAAGTAGGGAGACTGTGTGTTTTAATGCGAATATCACTCAAAACTACAAATTCATAGAAGCGAGAGCTGCAAGCAGTGGAAGAGTTAAGACACTGGGCAGGAAAATTCCGTGCGGTAAAACCAAATCATGAGAAGACAGGGAAATTCTGAGTAAAGGCAGAGCCAGCTTTCTTAGCTCGAAATGACTAAGTGACTTTCACCAGTTTGTTTTTTGAGAATTCCTTGGGAAGTCATAGGGTGGAAAGGAGGACTTGGGCTTGGGTCTATGTCTACACATTGGACCACTTGAATTGGGTGATTTTTCACAAGTCATTTGACCTCAGTCTTTTTATCAAAACAATAGTCTTAATAGCATCATGTACTTCTTGTTTCATGGTAAACATGCCCTATGGCATGCCCTATGGAGTACTCAGTGCACGCTACCTGTGGATTGCTGCTGCTGCTGCTGCGAGTTGATTAAAGCATGTACACATACAAAAGGAACATGGAGGAGAGCCAAACTTCTCTGTCTGGGAGAGAGAAGGTTTCAGAGAGGAGTTAGCCTCAAGCTGGGTCTTGAGGAATGACTGGGAATCTCCCAGAGGGAAATAATTGAAGAGGCGATTTCAAGAAAGAGTGGGAGAAATGTGGGCACACATGTAAGAAAGCAAGGAAGTGAAAAGGAACAAGGCCCGTTGGCAGAAAGGCAGTTATTTCAGAGACTTGAGCATAGGAGAGCAGAAGATAAACATTTTGTGAAAGAATTTTATAAAACTTATTTCCTTTGATTCTCACGATTGGTCTTGAAGCAGAACATCAGCAAGATTTGCAATGGACAAACCTAAGATGAAAAGAAAAATATTCCTGAGGAAACATATTTAGAAAATGCTTATCTGATATAGGTAACCTACCAACCACGTATAGGTCAGTAAAGGGCAGAGGGTGTATTTGAACTATTAGAGACTGAGCTGTTTCTGTCAGGTAGCAGTATAGGAACTAAGGGCTGTCCCTCTACAATAGCTACATGCTAAGACCTCCCTTCCCTCTTTACAGGAAATTGGAAGCCAATAAAGGCTAGAGGGCATGCACAAATTCAGGCCTGTGAGACAGGAAGCCAGTACCCTTGGGAGGGCCCCAATCTAGGCCAGGTGGGCTTAATTCAGCCAATGGTGTTAACCAGTGCCTCAACCACGCCTCCCAGTGGAGGGCCATGAAAAGGCCAGAAGTAGGAGACTGCCCTCCTTTTCCCATGGTCTTTTTTTTTCCTGCTGCTCCTCCGGGGTCCAACCGGGGCCATGGTCTCTCTCTCTCTGGCTTGTGTTCCATTTACTGTAGCACTTGAAACTGCGCCTATTCTTTATAAAAACTCACTTGGATCACAAGACAGGCTCCGGCGTGAATTCTTTCTCATGTAAAGCCAATGACTGAGGTAGTTCTCATCTGAGGAATCTCACATTTCCATTCATAAATATGTCAGATAGCTCCCATC
>NW_022103915.1:81557737-81559722 GCF_000313985.2 Echinops telfairi | reverse complement strand
ATCCTGTTGTGTTTAAAATTGAATCAACTTGGAAGCCTTAAATGTGATCTCACCGCCGTTAAGATAGAAGAATCAGGCTTGAAACACATCATTTGGACCCCAAGATTCAGGACCAGAGATTGTGGCAGAGAGGTAGTAGCCCAGCCTAGAACTAGAGCCTGAGAGAGACTGGTGGGTTTCCCAGCCCGCAGGAAGTATAATGTTGAGTGTCTTTAGGTAGGAAGCTTACTTGCACAGCGGGGTACTTCCAATCACTTAAATAGGTCCTCAGTGCTAGAACTGAGAATGTTCACGCTGAGGCTTAGCAGGTGGTGCACTTCATTTATCAGCATCCCTCAAAGAACAATATAGCCTTGTCCAGGAAAGGCGGAGGCCAGGAAAGGCCTAGGACCAGAGAGAAATGTGCATACAAACACAACCAAGAAGATGCGCTCCTGGCAGGAAGAACTGTATTCTAAGCATTTTGGATCCTAAATTGTACCTATTAACGTTCCCACTAAAGCCCATAATTGTAACTATGATCTATGACTGCTTTGTGGTCATTATAATGAATTACTGAATCTAGTTGAGAAACAGAGCATGCTGTGCGAGGGACAGTTGGTCAGAATTAATAAGGAAGTGGGGCATGTCTGAACCCCAGCCATATAGGAATTGGTGTTGGGCCACTGATGTTGATGATGGTGATTCTTTCTCTCCCTTATGAAATCAGAGGAGGTTAAACACAGCTCTTTATTATAGGACCACAATCACAGGAGTTCAAAGTGAAATTGGAATTAAGACCAAGTACGTGAGGGACAGAAGATTCAGACATAGGTTTGTGTATAGGGTTTGCTTTTGTAGGCTGACATGCATGTGGTGTGCAAAATGGTCAGATCCATTCAGTTTCAAGAGGTGGCCAAAAGTATTAAATAAGGGTCTAATGAATAAAAGTCTAGTGATTTGAATCCACTCAGAAGTACTTTGAATGACAGCCCTGATGGTTTGCTTCCAACAGATCATCCTTGAAAGGTTTTAGGAGTAGTTTTCTCTGCATGTCTTGGGCCAGCATGAGCCTGACTCAACTGAATAACAACTAACAACAATAATAACAGATCGAAAAGCATACAGAATTATCCGAGTGAAAAATCTGGTAAATATTTTCAGAATCATATAGATTACTTAGCGATAAAATAAATTTTATGGGGGTTTGATTTCAACCTTATATTTCACAAAGGAAAAGTCACATTTGACAAGCAGTCAAATAATGGAAAACTTGCAATAAAACCCAAGAATCTATTTCCTATCCCAATGCTCTGTTGTATCACAATAGAACGCATGGGTCACAAGGGTGGGTTTTTTGCAATAAATATTTATTTGACAAATAACTAAAGTTAAGCTGATAACCTTCTAAGTACCTTATACAGATTATATCATCACAACATTTCTATAAGTTCTTAGAAGTGTCACCTTACAGAAATTAAAAATTGTTTCTATTTCCAACCTTGAGGACTATGGTGAAGACCAAAGGCAACCTGTACAACAATGATGTCAACAGTGAATACTCATATGCTATTTTATGTATGCACCCAAACATGCTTAAGAACTCATATACAATACCCTTCATTAGTCCTATGTCTATGTACTCTAAACATTAACACCTTAATAGTTGAATAATTTACAGTTGAATCTGAAAATGGTTCCTGTTTACAAAAAAATGGCTCTATTGAGACAAACCTTGGTAGTTATAATTCCCCCTCATAAACAAACACACACAGAAATTTCACCCTATATTTAAAGCAGATATGCTCGCATGTCCCCCTCACCCCGGGGACTGCCGAAACCTGGGGGGCATGGTAGAGGATGAGGCAAGGAGGGGGAGCTGGGAGCCAACAAA
Organism: Echinops telfairi; assembly: GCF_000313985.2. Classification (NCBI taxonomy): domain Eukaryota; kingdom Metazoa; phylum Chordata; class Mammalia; order Afrosoricida; family Tenrecidae; genus Echinops; species Echinops telfairi. The sequence goes on along the minus strand of NW_022103915.1, from coordinate 81,557,849 downwards.
CTCAGGGATGAGGGAACAACAAGAGATCTAAAAATGATGATGAGGAGACCTGGTGGGGTTTGATCAAGTGCAGTCTATCAAGAGGAGGGTGAGCATGATAGTAGGACAGGAT
>NW_022103915.1:81555041-81556731 GCF_000313985.2 Echinops telfairi | reverse complement strand
GAAGAGGAGTTGATATCAAGGGCTTAAGTAGAAAGAAAATGTTGGAAACATATGGACAAGTGTGCTTAATACAATTGAATGATGGCTTGTTATAAGATTTGTAAGAGCCCCCCAATAAAGTGAATAATAATAATAATAGCAATTAGCAGATGTGCTCTTTTGCCAACTAGAGAGTTTCCAGTTTGGGAGGCAGAGAAAGAGCAATGTGATGGAGGGTTCGTGAGTGGCAGAAGCATGGAAGGGAAAAATGGGGAGCAAGCAGAAAAAAGAGAAGGAGAATTCAGCTTAAAACTTCTGGAAAGGTAGCTATTTCACTTCTAATTTCACCATCTTGTAAGAACTCTTCTTGGTTTTGTTCAAGGTCCTCTGATAAATCCCTTTCAGCTCAACCCAGAAACAGGAGCACCTCCTTTTGTGGGCTGTTCTGGCCTCGATTGCATGGCCGTGTCCAGGACATGCGTAAAAAAGATGAAAACATCCTGGACCCTTGACATCTCTTTTTCACTCCATCCACCCGCTGACCACTAGCGCTGTATCCCCGACCCCCTAAACCCTTATTCTACTTGCTATTTCTATAAGTTCATCAATCCTGAGTTTCATATACCGAAAAACATATGGCCAAAATTCAAGAGGGTGACCTCCAATGACATAACACATCTGAGATATTTGGAAATTGATTGCAGTAGCAGTTGGACAATATTGCTTGATGTGATTGAACTATAGAATTATAGTATATAGGTATTAACTCCCAATCATTTAAAAAATACTTTTTTAAAAGATGAAAGCTGATTTGTTTGCTTGGGCAAGTTCAAGGCAGTATGGTCTACTTCTGGAAAGGTCTAGGTTCCATTTACTTCCAATGGAAAGCAAAATTGGTCCCCAGCAGTGCTCAGAATGGACTGGACAAAACTGATCAATTACCATATTTTGGGGACAATACTGGCAGACCAGTTCTTTGTGTTTAAGGTAGGCTGCCTGAGTCCCCTCCATTTCTCCCTCTGGAAACCGGTGGATGATGGGGCTCGCTAAAGGAGCAGCAGGTGACCTGGGTCCTCTGACGTACTGGAGCATAGAACAAAGATCCAGCTGGGCTGATGGAGACTTGGGAGTTTGACGTCCACCAAACTATTTCCTGAACTTGGAGAAGCACCAGTTACAGCTCTCCCAATTCACCTCCAACTCGCTCGCACCATGACACTCAGCTTGGCCAGACCCACCAGAGGAGATGATCGCTGCAGTCAGCACAGTATTCTTATTTTTTGGTGGCACTTAGATTTTACATCAACTTGCCACCTATGCTCAAGGGGAGCGGTTGAGTGCAAACCTATCAACCAAGTTACAGCTGAGAATGCTCTGTGGTGGAGGGAGAGGGAGCATCATGTTCACTAGAGAGACATTGAGGACTTCTCTGCCCTCTCTCTTGCCCTTCACCTTTATGCTTGCTGGAACTCTGTGTCTGCCTTCAGGGGCCGCCCCACGTGGTCTAATGACCCTGGCAGCCAACCTCCAAGCTGTCTGCTCCCTGCCATATTCCCACCTTGCATGCACAGGACACTGCCCTCACAGCCTGTGAACAGCCCGCATCTGCTTCACTTTAATGAGTCGTTGCCTTCAATTCCATTAGTCTGAAGAGGGTTGTAGCATCCAACCCATGGACTTGAGTTGGACAGGGCTGGATGCCTTCTTGATA
>NW_022103915.1:81551960-81554002 GCF_000313985.2 Echinops telfairi | reverse complement strand
GTGCAGTGAGAAAAGAAATACCGAGTGAAAATAGGTCCACTAATAAATGAGGAGCACGGAATTAATGATGAGTCTAAAATGGTAGCGATAATGAGCTCATTTGTAAAATCGGTCCTTAACAAGAAAAATGAAGATAGGAAGTTTGAACAATTAAGAAGTAATGAAAACCTTGCAAAAATAGCTGTTGACAAAGAAACAGGAAAGAAAAGGCCAATTCTATTTTGGGCTGGATGAGAAGAATTATCCCACGACAATGAGGCAAGAGGGTTTTTATTATGTCAATGATAATGTATCTATGATCCTGTGCTAAATCTGTGACCATATTGATCAGATTCATTCTCATATTCATAACTTAGGGTAAAGAGGCAAGGATTTATGGGGGTAACTCTTGTCAAATGTATACATAAACAGAAGAGGATAAATAAATTCACCTAAAAAGAAAAGAAAGATCGGTTCTGTTTCCAGCCTCCAAACCTGTATTGGTAGCATGGTGCACTATGAGTTACTGAAAATTTGTTTGACATATATAAAATGTCTGATCATTAATTTGTGAATTAAAAAGATGTTAGCTAAATAAATGCTTATTTATAGCATCAAACAGAGTTACAGAAAGGAAGATGGCATGACATACCACCTGTTCTGCCCCATAAATGTTATCTTGCTACTTATTGATGGGTACTATAGACTCCACGACTGTAAATAATATTACTTCTTCCTGATCTGGCTATTATGGATTATGGCAGGTTATGATTTTTTATTTGTTTGGATGTTTTTAAGACTTTCTGTCACTTTTTAATTATGGGAACAGCAGAGGAAATGAAGGCTGTGATAGAAGGATATTCAGAGAACAATATATAAAATACTGTCCCAGTGGCCTTTCTCTTTCTTCCTACCAGATGCCTTATAACTCACTCTTTCAAGAGAGCCCATGTTAGATGACATCACCAAAATGAACAGAAACAGAATATATAATGTATCCTATTTATATACTAAATGCATTTATGACTTTTAATAGATTGATGCAAAATGTATTTATTGGGAGAGTGTTACATGCAAGAAGGACCTGAAAAGTGAGGCTAAGACTTAATCAACAAGATGAAATCAGCTTTCTTGTAATGTTGGGAGCCTTTTTGTAGAAAGGAACAAACAAACAAACAAACAAACAAACAAATAAAAGCAGCAAATACTTTAAGGAGATCATGAACCATGAACTTGATATGCTGAGAACTTTTAAAAGAACACTGTGGTTGAAGCATGTGGAATGTGCTTCTAGATAAAACGGGAAAAGCAGACAGGGGCCACATCAAGCAGAATTATATAAACCATGACCAAGAAATTGAAATATATGCTGAGGTTAATAGAAGCCACTGCATTTTAAAATAAATATCAATAATTTTACTTACAATTAAAATTATATTACATTTAAGTATTATGCAGAATTAAGGATTATTGTGTTAGAAAAACCTTGTTTTGAGCATGTGTTAGTCTCTAGGTCAGCGGTTCTCAACCTGTGGGTCGCGACTCCTTTGGGAGTCGAACGACCCTTTCACAGGGGTCGCCTAAGACCATATTTCCACTCCTCTATCCGTCTCCAGGTGGGTTCCCCCAGATGCAGATATGCCCACATATGAGTACCCAGGGTGAAGATTGTTACCCATGTGACACCATGCTTCAAGACAAAATTTCATTTATTTGTAATTAGAAATAAATATGTCACAATATATAATTATGTATTGTTTTTGTGATTAATCACTATGCTTGAATTAGGCACAATTTGTAACAATGAAAATATACCCTGCATATCAGAAAATTACATTACAATTCATAACTGTAGCAAAATTACAGTTATAAAGTAGAAACGACAATAATCTTATCATTGGGGGCTACCACAAGCCGAGGAGCTGTTTTTAAGGGTGGTGGCATGAGGAAGGTGGAGAACCACTGCTCTAGGAGGTCAGTAGGAGCAGTTGCAAAAGACCATGAGGTAGAACAAAAACCACAAGTTTCTTAGGACTCCAAGCTCATGCCCCTTGGGATGGTAA
>NW_022103915.1:81546520-81550732 GCF_000313985.2 Echinops telfairi | reverse complement strand
GGCGGTTGCTTCGTGCATTCAGAAGGGTCTATGAAACCACAACACACTGAAAGGAAAGGAGTATTTAGTTCTTACATCGATTTTGCTCTTTTAAGAAACAGTAATCAGTCTGTGTATGTAATTTGGAGAGTAATGTAAATTGGGATGGGGTTTGTTTATAATCGGGTACTAATGTGGGAGTATTGTGCTAATGAAAGAGTCAAGAGGGAGGCAGAGGCTGTTCTCTAATGGATGGTTTGTAATAGTAATTGTAAGACAGCAGTTTTGCTTAACAATCAGGCCATTGGTTGTTTGTGGAGGCCTATTATCTTTTCTATGGCATCTTTTCAATCATGGAACCTGACAGTGAATTTGCCTAGATTTCAGTTTGGAAATAGACTCATGGAACATTTCTTTCTTTCTCTGGGCAGGATAATTCAGGAGCAGGAGCTCTAGGTGATGTCAAATGTCACTATACAGCACAGTAGCAGGAGAGGGTAATTGCCTCTGTAAATGAGAGGTAGCAGGGAGATGGTAACCTGAGGATCTGCATTCCTAAGGCAGGTTCAGAGCTTATGGGGGTCACTGTTCTTGCTCTATGCCTTGCCCTTGGTTGGGAGTTTGGAGCCTTTATCTTGAGGGAAATGGAATGAGGTGAAAGTTGGAATTGGCTAAAGGTAGGCAGTTTCATTTAATAGAAACAGCTCAGAATTGGAGTTACTAATACTTGTGTTGGCATTCCAACTCCAGTGGCAACTAGCAAAACTTAAACATTAATATTTTCATCTAAAACATAATAATAATAAGTATCTCATAGTATTAGGAAGCTTAAATTAATATACAAATGTCTCAGGTCAGTACCTCAGAAAAATCAAGGTATTATTTTTTTATCAGTAACATTTCAGATGCTTTCAATTACAAAAGAAGAAGGATGCATGCCAATGTATGCATCTGAAAACAAAACAAAACAACGTGAAAGAAAAAGAGCATGTTGCAAATGACTAAATAGCACCTGATAGCATGTCTATGAAGATCTTTAAAAGCAAAATGCAATTGTACATTCTCTAGAGATTAAAGCGATACATGAGAATGGTCAATTTCAAATGCAATATAGAGGTCCCTCCTCAGGTGAGCAAACTAAAGAGGGAGGGAAACAATGCCCTGGACAGAGGAGTAGGCGAAAGGGGGTGGGGTAACTCTTGTTGCAATAATTCTTTTCTTACACTGATCTGTGGATACATGGCCACACATTATTTAGTTTATCTCTTTATGGTTCTGGTAAGTTTCACATTAATGTAATTATTCACATCTATTTCCTCTACACTAAGGGATCGCACAAGTCAGGTACAAAGCATAAGACAACTATCATTAAGTGTTAAGGGACATTTATTTAATATTGAATTTCAAGAACTCTGGTGGCACTGCGGTGAAAACACTTGGCTATTAACCAAAAGGTCAGTAGTCCAAAGTACCAGAACTTTGGGTTGCCACTTAGCAATTAGCCATTGTATCACTTGGGCCCTTTCAATTATATATGAGTGAGAACCAATAATACTGAAGGAAGAAGTTTGAGTTACTCTGAAAGTTTTAGCCAAAGGGAAGCTCCAGGAATTGACAGAATATCAATTGAAATATTTCAACCAGTGGATGAAGCACTGGAGCTTCTGACTTGTCTATGGCAGGAAATTTGGAAAACAGGGACTTGGACAACTGACTGGAAGAGATCCACAATGACGTGGATTTGTGCCAATTCCAAAAAGAAAAAAAGAATAAGTAATCTAGTAAAATGCTCAAATTATAGAACGATACAATTGATATCACACGAAAGTAAAATTTGCTGAAATTCATGCCACAATGTTTGCAGCAGCACATTGACAGGGAGCTTGCTAGAGGTTGAGGGCAAATTTAGAAGAGCCCATGGAAGAAGGGATGCGAATGCTGTTGTCAGATGAGTCTTGGCTCAAAGCAGAGAATTTCAGAAAGAGGGGCATTCAACTGTGTGGCTCATAACAAACGATGACTATTCTTAACAAGAACAGGAATTCACTTTGTTGTGCTCATGTGGAACCTGTACATGGATCAAGAGACAGTTGTGTGAATAAAACAAGGGAATAGTTGTGTAAACAAAACAAACCACATGGTTCAAAATCAGACAAGTTGTGTATCAGAGTTGTCTTCTGTCACCATTCTTATTCAATCTGCATGCTGAGCAAATCATCATAGAAGTTAGATTATGAAGAATTTAGCATCATGATTGGAGAAAGGCTTATTAACAACCCAAGATACTAAGATGATATCACCTTGCTTGTGAAAGTGAGGTGGACTTGAAGTTCTTGCTGATGAAGATCAAAAGTTGCAATCTGGATTACAACTCAATGTAAAGAAGACCAAAAACCTAACAACTAAACCAACAACTCATATCATGATAACTGCAGCAAAGATTGAAGTTGTAAAGGATTTTGTCTTGCTTTGCTCAACAATCAGCACTCATGGAAGCAGCAGTCAAATGATCCAAAGTCATGTTGCATTGGGTAAATCTGCTGCACAGGACCACTTCAGAGTATTCAAAAGCAAGGGCATTGAGGACTAGGGTGTGCCTGATCCAAGCCAGGGTATTTTGATGGCCTTATATGTGTGTGAACGTTGGACGTTGAATGAGAAATACCAAAGAAGAATCTTTGAGACAGTCCATTTCAATAAAGATATTGACTTAGAAACCTGAGGGAGTAGCTGTACTTGTTGATGATGAATCAGGAACAGATGGACAACTGTGGGTTTTCAATATTTAATTATTTACAGATTTCACATACATTCTCTCATGATGCACACAAATGCCAACCCCTTTAAGCCATGTGGTAGAAAAAGTGAAACTTTTAGTCAGTATGTCTCGAGGTTTTGAGTGGTTGAATAAAGCCATGTGATCTTGGCCACATTTTTGATCTCGGTGATTTAGTTTCTTAACTTATAAAATTAAAATACAATGGTTTACTTCATAGGACTATTGTGAGAATTAAAATAAAATAGCACATAGACTTGGCTTGTAGAAGGCTCTCATCTAACATAAATTTTCACCAAATACTTACCTTGAGGAAGTCCACAGGGACAATATGCTCTGTAGCCATCAATTTCAGGTTTGTGCAAGAAGCTCAAAGATTTCTAGATATCCATTTGAAAAATCTTCAAAGCAGAGGTTCTATGGCACCCCAAAATTTGGATTTGGAGTTGGCTCAAAGAATTAGAAAACAATTAGTTACAAACATATTTTAGGAAGAACTAAGTAAATATTGCTTATGTGTGATTCATGGTCTATCACTAACAGAATCAAGAACAGGGAAACATTTACCCTAGGTAAATATATTAGATAAAATACAGTTACATCAGAAAATATAGCATTGGATATAATTCTGGAATACAGCATGGATTTCCCTTTCTCTTAGAAATCTTCCTACCACCACAGAATATTATCATGAAGGAATCTAACAAAAGGGAGAGAACTATGCATCTCTTTCTTTCTCTCTCTCTCACTTCAAAACACATACACAATGTGAGAGTTTGGAAGAACCTCTATGTTTTTAATCATAGGGGTGAAGGTACACAGGTTAAAGAATAATTTGAACTTGGAACACTACAATAATTATTAGAAAATCTCTATGTTATTCCAAGTACAAGCTACAAAAAAGTAAATAAGTAAAAGAAAAGGAAAAACTATGAGTCAGAACCAGTTCATTAAAATAAGTGACCTTTATGCCTCATTGGCATTTTCTTCTCACAAAATATGACCACTTATATAAGACACCATGAAATTACATAGCTATTATAGTTTTGCTTTTTGCAGGTGTAGCTGTTCAAACTTGAAATCAAAATAATGTTTTTTAACCAAAGGGGGGCCTTTAAAAAGAAAAGCCAAGTGTATTTGAATTTTATTATTACAGTATAAGAACATAAAATTTATATGCAATATTTATCTATGTCAATAAATTTCATGCACCAAGAGTTAAGGGGAAATGATACCTTGGATTTACCCTATGATTTTAATATCAAAATAAGTAAATTAATAATTTTTGCCTGATGGTATTTGTGACAACATTGAGAAAGTTCTTTTAAAGAATATGTTTTTAAAAAAGCAAATTTTAAAAATCATTTTATTGGGGGCTCATACAATTCTTATTACAATCCATATATCCATCCATTGTGTCAAGCACATTTGTGTATTTGTTGCCATCTTTCCCAAAA
>NW_022103915.1:81518453-81545385 GCF_000313985.2 Echinops telfairi | reverse complement strand
CACATATAGATATGTAGTCAACAAGTGTGTTGTTGTTTTCCGTCAGTACCCTTAAATCAGTTCCGACTCATACTGACCCAATGTATAAAGCAGGAAACCCTGCCTATGCCAATGCTTGGATGCCTATGCCATCCTAACAAATCATTGTTATGTTTGAGCTGCTGTGTTTATCCATCTCCTTGATAGCTTTTTGCTTTGTCACTTAATTTCTACTTTACTAAGCATGATGACCTTTCCTGGGACTGGTATCTCTGATAAACATGCCCAACTTCCCATCCTCTCTCCTAAGAACATTTGGCTATACTTTTAAGGCAGCATTATTATATTGTTATTATTATTATTATTCTGGCAGTCCATGGTACTTTCAATATTTTTCCCCAGCAAAATGATTCCAATACATCGATTCGTCATCAGCTGTCTTTCTTCACTATCCAACTTTCACAGGCATGTGAGATGATGTCATGGCTTGGGTCAGGGGCATCTTTGTCTTAAGTGAAATCCTTGCTCTTTAACATTTTAAAGTGGTCCCGTGCAACACACGTGTTCTTTCTTTGGAATGGGCACAAATATGGATCTCTTCCAGTTCGTTGGTCAGGTAGCTAGCTGTCTTCCAGAATTCCTGACATAAGTGAAGGAGAGATTCCAGTGCTTCATCAGCTCATCGAAACATTTCAGTTGGTATTCTCAAAATTCCTGGAGACTTGTTTATCACTGCCTTAAGTGCAGCTTGGATTTCTTCCTTAACTAGCAGTGTTTATTTGATCATATGCTTGGACTGTTTTTTCCCTGTAGTTTTTTTCAGCCTGTGGTGTGCTGAGCATGTTCTAACTGCAGGACTTTGCTGCTCATTTCATTCTAATCTCCTGGTGCTACCTTTTGAAATTTTAAATTGATCTCTTTTACTTCATCATTTCTTTCATTGTTTTAATTACTCCACATTTAAGGACATGTTCCTGAGTCTCTTCAGACATCCATTTTGATCTTGTCTCTCTTCTTGTCTTTTTAATGATCATTTGCCCTCCTCACTGTGGCATTCTTGATATCATCCCACAGTTCGTTAGTGTTCAGTGATTCAAGTCTGAACCTGGCATGTTCTCAAAATGAAAATGGGATATGAATTTTGGCCCTCATGAACCTATTTGAACTTTCTTCAGCTTCAAACAGAACTTACAAATGAACAATTGATGTCTTTCCCATATTCAGCTCCTGCCCTTGCTTTGGTGAGTAATAGTGGGCTTCCGAAGCATATCTTCCATGGATGTGGTTAATTTGATTTCTGTGCATCTCATTTGGTGATGTCATTTAGTACAGTTACCATTTATGTTGTTTAAAATGTATTTGCAGTGAAGAAGTTGTTGGTACACAATCTCCAGCTTCATTTCTATCACCAAGGACTTATTTTCCAATAACTGCTCATTCCTCTCTGTTTCCAATTGTTTGCATTCTAATCACCAATAATAATCTATGCATCTTGAGTACATGATCAATTTCATAGATTTCTTCTACTTTTTATCGTTAGCTATGGTAATTGGCTTTACGTAATGTTGTCAGTGCAACTTGGACTTCTTCCTTCAGTGCCACTGATACTTACTCCTACGCGACTTCTTGAAATGGTTCAATGATGATGAGTTCATTTTGATACAGTGACTCTGTGCTATTTCCACCTTATCTGGAAGAAATGATGAAGTCAAAGAGCTGAATGGAACCTTTGAAAGGACCGTTCCAGAAGACAAAGAAAAGCATGCAATGGACACAGCCACAGAGTCAGAAAATGAAAGGAGGTGACCACTCTCGGCATATATTAAATGGAAAGAACTGAAGAAAAAATCCAAGCCTTAAGTTGCAATGTTGAGAGAATTTTATGGGCAAAATATTGAATAATGCACGAAGCACCCAAAGTTAAGGTTCCAGAAAATGATGAAATACCAATCAAAATATTTCAACAAGACAGTGAAGCACTAGAAGCACTTGCTTCTTTATGGCAGGAAATTTGAAAGACATTTATATGTGCAACTAACTGACAGAGACCCGCATTTGTATCTGTTCTAAGGAAAGGTGATGCAATAGAATGTTCTGAGTATAGAACAATATCATCTGCAAGTAAAATTTTGCTGAAGATCATCCAACATCTTTTGCAGGGAGTTTCCAGAGGTTTAGGATTCAGAGGAGGCTGTGTAACAAGGGATAGCTTTGCTGATATCACGTGGGTCTTGCTTTATAAGACAGAATACCAGAAAAACTGTTTACTTGAGTTGAACTTATTTTTCAAAGGCACCCAACTCTGTCTCATAACAAACTGAATAGCCTTGAAAAGATGGAAATTCCACAACACCTAATTGTGCTCACAAGGAACTTGTCTATGGATCAAGCGATATTCGTGCAAAGAGAACAAGAGGATAATGCATGAATTCAAAGCTGAAGAAGTGTGCACCAAGGTTGTATCTTCTCACCATAGTGATTCAATCTGTATGATGGCAAATAATCGGAGAAGCTGGATTGTATGAAGAAGACTATGGCATCAAGATGTGAGGAAGGCTTATTAACAACTTTCAATATACTGATGACATAACCTTGCTTTCTGGAGGACTTTGAAGCACTTGCTGATGAAGAACAAGGGTTGGAACCTTCCGTTGGATTAGAACTCAATGTCAAGAAGATCAACTGATGTGAGCCCCCCTTGCCAAAGTGACCTTCAAGATAAACACATAGTGGTGCATGACACTGGGGCACCAGACAGACAGCATTGTAGGGGTGACTATAATAGATTGAAATGATAAATCTGACTTGAACGGTTAAAATCTTGCCATCTGATCCTTTTTGATCGACCTTGTGTCTGATCTGGTTTTTAATATTTACTGGGTTTTTTTTCATATTGGGCTTTATCTCTGTTGTATTTTGTCATTGTTGGTAGCTTTTTGACTCTATGTTATTTATTTTCTATGTTTTTCTGTATATGAAACACAGGATGAAAAATCTATAGAGAAAATAATGAGAATAAAGGTGTGTGGGCAAGAGGCAGTTCAGCAGGGAAGATGGGGGAGGTGGTGGTAATGAGAAGCTGATATCAGAGTACAAGAAGCAAAAAGATGTTTTGAAACCGAGTGTGTAGTGTTGTACAACACTCCTTGATAAGATTGAATTATGAAATGGCATGATGTCTGGACTAGGTTCTAATGAAGTAGTTTGACAGGGGAAACAAAGACCAAAATCCTCACAACCAGACAAATAGGTAACATCATGATAAAGAGAGAACAGGTTGACATTGTCAAGTATTTTGTCTTGATTGGATTCATAATCAATGCTCATGGAAAGAGATGTCAAGAGAAAAAAATGATGCATTGCATTGTGTCAATCTGATGAAAAGACCTTTTTGAAAGTATTGAGAAGCAAGGAATTTACTTCGAAGACTAAGGTGAACTTCACACAAGCCATGTTATTTTTATGAATCTCGCTTGGTAAGTCCCCTCTGATCATAGTTCAGAGATATGAATAGGCTTGCTATCAGACTGACTGCATGGTGAAGTTGATTGTGGCTGATGTAGTTAGATTAAAATTTAACATCTTATCATTTGATCTCCTTTGGTCCTATTCTAAAGTTGTTCCATCTTTTAATAATTTCCACTTTCTTTTTGATTGAGTTTTTCCTCTGTTTTATTTTTGTCATTGTTGAATTTTGCTGTTGTTATTTTTCCTGTTTTTGTCTTATATAAATTTCTGTATATATGTAAATATATGTAAATCTATAGTGACAGTAACTGGATTCATAATTACATAGAGGCATGGCAGGGGTGCTTGGGATGAACTAGGAAGCTAACAACAATGATTAGGAGGAAAAAGAAATGGTCTGAAATTGATTGTGGTGATAATTGCACAATTTCTCTCTAGCAACCCAATTATCATAGAGATAAGTTTAAATGTATTTTGTTTGGAACAAACAATACATGTATGAACACATGTTATTAACAATTCCTCTTTATTTCTCACCCCCATTCATAGATTATTTCTAAAATTTAGAAATAGTATTTGATATAGGGAGGAACTGATAATCAGGCATAAGAAGAACATTAATCCTTCAAGTATAAATTTTAAATAAATTTCATATTTTGTTATAGGCATATGTTACTTACTTAAACAACATAATATCTATTGGAGTTAATAGGATAAAATAAAATGTTAGTTTATACTGATTTCCTGAATCTGATGCAAAATAATAATAAAACAAAAATTGAAATATTTGCCTTTAGGCTTACAGCCAAGCTGGCTTGCAGTAACTCTAACCCTGACATAAATTATTCAATCACAGGAAACACTGGACAACCACATTTCCCTATAAGAGATTGAGAGCAAGATAGGTTTGTGCTGTATAGACAAGGTAATTTTTTAATTAAAATAATAATAATGAGTAGACTGAGCCATTGTGGAACCTAATTTCAAAAAACAATTTCCTGATTTAATATTGTATAGTAAAGAATGTACTCTTCTTAGCAAAAGGTCTCATAATTCTCAAAACAAGAGCCCAATGGATAAATGGATCCAATATACCCATATTTGACCCCTGGGAATGTTTGTGATGCAGATCTTCCTGAAAGTAGGACTTGGATGTCAAAAGACACCGAGTCTCACCTGCCTTCAATGGTTTCATTCATTCTCATCAAGATGAGCCAACAAAGAGATGTGTTGCCCAAGGAAGAGTAGCTTATTCCCCTTATATGAGACATATGTTCTCTTCTATCTATGTGAAAGCCACCAATCATCTTCAAAGTGGAGCTCAGACTGAGAATGCCCTTCATCTTTTTGCCTCCTATTAGTAGAGCGTTGCCACCTTTAGCTACAGACACCCAAGGGGACCTAGAGAATCTTGCTTTGCTACATCAACTCCCTGATAATTGGTTTTATTTTGGTTTGGTATGAGTTTTCATTGCTGGGGTAAATGAGGAAGGAGAGATTATAACAGCACATTTTTCTTAAATGGGTCTTATTCCTGGGTATATTTCTTAAACAACAACAACAATAAAAATTCAGAGTTCTTAAACTGTCCACTAGGGTATCATTACAATGACCCAGGCATTCATTCTTAGAATAACATTAAAAAAATAAATATTAAAAACCACGTTTCTCCATAATTGCCTGTCTAGTTCTATACACTACTTCTCACCTAAAATTGAGTGATATATAGTCTATGTATATTTAAGACCAAATTATTTTCATTTGATACCCAATCATAAGGTAAAGTTTTCAATAACCATTGGATTACTAGGTTAAGGATAAACATTAAAAGTAGTTACATAAAAAGAAAAAAAACAAACAGGCTGTAGACAAGGTTGTGACAATGTGGCAGGGGTATATATAGTTAAGGAACCCTTCTGGTACAACAGCTAATTATACTGCACTGCTAACCCAAAAGTTCGTGGTTCAAGTCCATCCATTGGCTTTATCAGGGTCTGCTCCGGTACAGATTACTGCATAGGAAGCCCTGTGGGTAGTTAGTTCTACTTTGTGTGTCATATGGGATTGCTATGAGTTGAAATGGACGGAGAGCACCTAACAGCAGTGACCATTATAATTTTATATCATTGCCTCAACTTCAATAGTGCTTATGAATGGATTAACCACATTTTCAGCCAAACGGTTGTGGATTACTCATCTTGTGTTCTTCTGCATTCCCACTTAAAGGTTTCTGCATGACACGCATGAAATCAAGGAGTGTCTAGATAGGACAAACAATTCATGTGTTTGTCTACTAACAAAAGGTTGAAATTTCAGTTTGCCCAGAGGAACCCCCTAGAGAAGATGCTGATGTTCTACTTCCCAAAAATCACCATGGAAAAGTGCATGGAGCACGTTCTACTCTCACACCCTGAGGGACAACATAAGTGAAACAGTTCAATGGACCTGGCAGCTGGTATTGCACAAGACTACGTGTTGTTGCACCAGAGAACGCAACACTGCCCAGTCCTGTGCCATTTTCACAGTTGGTCCTATGCTGGAACCATGGTTGCAGCTGCTGGGTCAAGTCCTCTAGGCAAGGGCCTTCTTCGTTCGCACTGCCCTCTACTTCACCACGTGAGAAGTCCTGTTCTCTCCTGCTGAAGTCTCACCATCCTTGCCTTTGGGAGCACTTCCATAATAGACGGCTTTGCTGTTTTGGCAGTCCAGGGTACTTTCAGTATTCTGCTCAGGCAACAATTCAAATGCATAGATTTTTCTCCTGTCTTTTTATTCGATGTCAACTTTCACATGCAGATGAGGCAATTGAAAATACCATGGCTTTAAGTCTTAGGGAGTGAATGTAAAACAGTTTTAACTATTAGGTTAAAAAAAAAGTTGTCATAAAAACAAAAGATCATGCATCATATGAAAATATTGTTTTTCAGCAGAACTACTTTTTTCATTATATTACATGTCACAGTATGCATCACTATAAGACTTGCAAGCCTCTTGGGTTTTGTTTTAGTTAAGAATAGTGTAAGCAAAGTATTATCATTTAGATTTTTGCATGAGATTGAGTCAGCCTAATGCTGAAAAAGCCAATATTTGTCTTTTCCCTTTGACCTTGGAATTGCAGAGAATTCTACTGACTTGGAAACGTTAGTGTTTACAGCCCACCACACTAAGCACCAGAGGGATTTACAAGGTTAGGATGACAGGCATGTCATGTATTTGCATCATGTTTGAAATGTTAGTGGCATATCACACGCTGGGCTAGCATATTTATTTTTCAAAGCTCATCTCAGTTCTTCCTGTCAAGCATGGGATTTACAAGCAAACTGACTCTCAGACACAGATAGTAAAGAGCTCTTCCTTCCGCAGCTCTCCGGCTCAGTCACCATGAGCCTATGCCTCTAGAATGCGGCAGATCTGAACAGTTCTGTGTCCCAGTGCCGCATAGTACTGCTTCTCTTTTTATTAAAACTAAGGTGGCCATATGCCAGAATGAACAAAAGTAGGAGTCGCATTTTCACCACTTATATAGCAGCCAACAACCTGCAGGCAGCCAGTTCTGACCTCCTCTGGCTGCCCTCTTACCAAGAGGCAGAGGGTAGACATGCCTCCATGATCCATCATTCTTTCCCTATTCTGACACCACCCATTCTCCTATGACAGTCTACTTCTCTGTGAGGTTTCCTTGCAATGACCACAGAGAACTTACAATTATAGGCACTTAGTAGGTAAGTGAATGGGTTCCCACAGGCCGGGATCAGTCCATATACGGATACAGTCATGGGTCCATGGCACCCCTTCTCCACAGCCAGTAACCAAAACTCTCTCTTGTCTTCAGCCTCTGAACCATGTGGCCTCTGCCTTTCTGGACCAGGAAGCTGTCCTGACCTTCTTACGGTCCCATCATTTCAGGCCAGATGAGGAGAAGGGACCCCATAGTGTCAGTGTATGCCAATCTCTGGTCTCGGCCTCCACCATTTCAGACAGAGCCCTGGAATAGGCCCTCCCGATGGTCCTGGGCTTCCTCTCTCTCTACTGCTGCTGCTGCTTTGAAATTGCTCGTCCTTATAATCAGGAGGGTGGTAACAAAAACTGACCAGTCCCTTCCATTAGTATTACATATGCCCTATTTATATAGTCTCAACCAATCATTTGGTGAAGGTTAGAGAGAGTTGGGTAGAGAAGCCATGTTCAGAAATATTATTCCACCACTCTGTGCTAACACTGAAATGTTCACATATTCAGCACGTTACCCATCTCCCATTGCTCCTCACTCTTACAAAAATAGGAGTGATGTGTTGCATTCTTATACTTGATCTCTAAAATTATGGGGATAAATTACTTTGGGCAATTTGAACTAACAGGGCCCTAAGAAACAGGTTTACTATTGTGTGCTCTTGAGACAACTTTCAACACACAGTGACCCTATATGACAGGATTTCTTGAGCTGTAATCTTCATGCAAGCAGGTTTCCAATAGAATGGCTAGAGGGGTTGAACCATCTACCTTAGAGTTGGCAGCTGAATGCTTAACTTGTGTGCCACCAGGGCTCCTTTAGCCATAGGGCAGCAGGGAATGAAATATTTGCCTGGAAGAAACAGGAGAACGCTGGACTGTAATGCAGTTTTATTTCTGCTGCTTGTCCTGGGAGGGATTTCTTGCTGAAAGCAAAGAAAAGCTGCAACCCATTATTTGTCCCAACTTAAGCAAAACAAAAGAATGCACTGAAAGTACATGGGAGCATTTTCAAAATAGAGTTTGCTTTCTGTACAATTTGGTCAAATTTTCCATGGGCCACTCCACACACTGACATTTCAAGAATTCTTCAGGCTATCAATTTTCAAAAGCATTGTCTACATCGTGACCTCTTAGAATTGAATGAAAAGAGTGCTATATTCCCTCAGAGTCGCGGTATCCCATAGAAGTTCTTAAAAGTAAGACAGTGAGAAGTGTTTATAAATGTCAGTATTTTACTTGCTGTTTCTCCTATTGAAAAGACTTTCTTTCAAAGGCTGTTTTTTTCCTATGATAATCAGTGTGAACCCTTTTCTTGACTTTCAGATTTTCATAATCGGGTTAGAAATTAATTTTCTACTTCTACCCCAATGCCAAAATTTCCTCCAGGTATGTCCATGTGATCATTCCATTTTTAAAATGCTTTCAACTTTTGGAATATCTTTCCTAATTACACGTAACAAAATATCAATAACTACTTCAAGAAACATCTTTACAGAGATTCCCTTATCTATTAATTCCATTTCTTATCAATTCTTCTAGCATTTCATCTGAGCAAATAGTTCAGTTATATATAGTGGCTAGCTATAAGGGCTCTCTAAATGTGAAAATACTACATTTTTGTTTATATTATGGATAAAGTGTGGTCTATTTGGGTTTTCCTGCAGATTTTGAATTTTCCAAAAAATTGGGAAAGAAAATTTTAAGTAGGATGTCTTGTTTTCAAATGCCAGTGCTAAAATGTACCATCATGTGGGTTGCTAAGGTCAGTAGTTTGAAAATACCAGGCCACCCTGCCCACGGCTTTCCATGTGCATGAAGGACGTGTTAGGCCAGGTTGACTAGAGGAACAAATCCAGTGATGCTCATATACGTCTAAGAAAGAGCTTTATGTCAAGAACCTTACATACCAGGAAAACATCCCAACCCAGTCCAACTCAAGTTCATAAGTCTGATACTAGTTCAACTCAAGTTCATAAGTCCAATACTAGTCCATAAGACCTTCTTCAGACTCACACAGTCACAAGCAATGGTGCAGAATGCAGGAAGATCACAGGTTGATGGGTACAGAGACATGAGGATCCAAGGGTGCTGGAAGCATCCGTGGCCCTGGCAGCAGAGAGAGGGGAGGTTCCCAGGGCACATCTTATGAGAAGGCCACACCCCACAATGAGTAACCATCAGGCTGTGTGACCTGATTGACAGACTAAACTTCACTCTACACTTTTATATATCTTTAAGTTGACCTGAAATTATGTAACTACCACAAAGAGTTAAGGTTTCAGAAATCCACAAGGGTAGTTCTGTGCTGTCCTTTAGAATCACTGTGAGACAGAATTAACTTGATGGCAGTGAATTTGGTTTGGGTTTTAGTGTGGCCTCATGCAAGATCTATGTGTGATTGACTTGCCTATGTAAAACGAATGAATGAAAAAACAATGGTCTCTACCTCACTCAGTTAATGTGGTAATTGTGATAATTAAATGAGATGGCCCTTTAAAAACCTTAGTTCAGTACTTGCAAAATGAAAGTTTCTCATTGTCATTGGATGTGTGAAAGAAGACAACGGTGGGTGGTGAAGCATTTGTTCCCTGGAGTCTGGTTAGTGAACTCAAGTTTGGCTCCACCACTTCTTAACTATGTGACTATGCCCATGTTTTCAACTTTCCTGAGCTTCACGTTCCCTTTCTATACATTGTTATTTCTGTTGTTTTGTTCTGATTTTGTGAGAATTAAACAAGTAATGTATGTAGACTTTAGTTAGCCCCCAAGTAAGCGATCAAGACATACCGCTTCTACTAATTAGTCTGCGAGGGTAATATATGCACAACTTTTATCAAAACAAACATGAAATTTCTTAAAGGTCAAGATTCACTCATATGTTTCTAAATATTTTGTACCACCAAGCTAAAGCTGATAATAGAACAGGTTTTGGATAAATACTTCTTGCCCCACAGCATTTCCAAGCCATTTTCCTTGCCTTAGTGAGAAGACATAAAAAGTGTAAAAAAATAATCCCATTGGAGAAAGGCAACAAATGGCAAAGGGGGAAATCTGCTCATATTTATTAATCAACATGTTGGGTAAATTCCTCATACAATATGATTCAAAATGCTGTTACAGTGACTAGAATAATAGTAAAGCTCATTAAAACTAGGTTGGAACAAAGTACATGCTGGTGGTAGGAAGATGTGAATAGTGTCTCTGTAAGAAATGTTTTTCCTATATATAATGGATTCAATAGTATCCCCCCAAAATATCCTAGAACTCTTAAGCCCTATACTTATGCTTATAGTCCCATCTATGAATGAGGGGTTTTTTTTGGTTACATTAAGAAGTCATATCATTGTCAAATGTATATTAAGCCAATCGCCTTAGCAATATGAAAAGAGCAGATGAGAAACAGAGTAGCAAAGAAAGACGGGGTGGGGGGGTGGTGGGGGGATCAATGCCTGCCATTCCAGAAAAGCTCATCAAAGAATCAAACCAGGACTTCCCTCTGGAGCCAAAGAGAAACCCTTCCCCCAAGAGTTGGTGCCCAGAATTCAGACTTCCAGACAAAGAAATAAGTTTCAGTTTCTTAAAAACCAACTAATTATGACATTTCTGTTATAATAAACAAAAACAGCGCTAGCTAACTAAGACAATATATGCCCACTGGATTCAAGTCAGTTGCTTTTCTTTATTGATAACACAGAAAGGCAGGTGATACAGATTTGGGATGAACTAAGAAATGCAGATAATATACTAAGGAGCAACAGTTAATGTATTGTTAGATTCTCTAAGACATAAACGTTTAATCCTCAGTTGTTTGGCACAATGTAAGTTTATTTTTGGATATTGCGCTGTCTTAAAATGGGTCCCCCTGATAGGGAGAGGAGAAGGATAGAGCACACTCAGCTTCATTAAGTCCTTCCTGGATCCAGACAGATGCAGACTCACTCATTTCCAATACATTCTTCCCAAGGGTGTCTTTACGACAGCTAATCAGAAGCAGAAAAATCATACAGGCTCCTGAAAAGGTGGTTTAACTGTGGCAGGTACAGAAGTAAACTTTATTATCCAACGTGCATTTGATTAGCTAGACTAGTCACATGACCACAACTCACTGCCCAAGAATCATAAATGTGGTTTAGCTGTGAGCTATTTATCTACCTATTTACTAATATTTGAAAGGGTCATGTATTTTTATTATTATATATAATATGTATGTTTTTGATATCCCTTGGTTCCTCACACATATCAGTTAGGGAGTACGTATTGCATATATTCTTGTAATCACCTAAATGGGGGGGGCAAAAAAGAGTGGGGAAAATAAAAACACTCACAAAAAGAAAATGTGTGGGCTCCTGTGGAGACCACATACAAAACACGCGGCGCAGAGAGGTCACAAAAACCCCGCTCACACTTGGGAAAACAAAACACACAACAACAAAAAACACCGCAAAACCCCGCCACACCCACACACAGCCCAGCCAGCCAGCCACTCTTTCAACCCACGCTGTTGAAGGGTTTCTTGCCCTGCTACTTTATGAAGCATGATGTCCTTCTGCAGGGACTGGTGTCTCCTGACAACGTGGACAAAGCCTGCCAGAGGAAGTCTCATCATCCTTGCCTCTAAGGAGAATTTGGTTGTACTTCTTCCAAGACAGATTAGTTATTTCTTTTGAAAGTCCATGGTACTTACAAGATTCTTTTCCAGCACCATAATTCACATGCATTCATTTTTCTACAACCTCGTGACAGCTAGCCATCATTCCCTCAACATGGACAATCGGTGAGGTCTCTATACAGTGCAGAAGTCAATTGTGACAGCAAAATGGATTTTGCTGCAATTAGTCCCACCCAAGGATGCACACTCCTAAAATAGAGACATCATGAGACTGGAAGTGAGACTCTGCATTTTTAACGTAGAATTACATAATAACGAGTATTAAGGACCTGCAGGCCTTCTAACCTCTGTGTTCTCCTTGGGGTCCTTAGGGTTTGTGAATGTTGGTGGCAGCATAGTAGCTCTTCGTTGGAGCATTCTGTTGGATGTAAAAGACCAGGGTTGATTGTGGGTAGAAACAGCAAAACATTTAAAAATACTATTTAGGACTGGCTTCAGGCTCAAGTTTTATAGGAAAATAGAAATTTCAGTTTCTTTCTGGATTATGCTCAATGGAAAGTGACAAGGATGAGGCTATATAGAGGCTAGAACTGCATTTTTGTTTTGTTTTTTTAGCTGAGGGCTCAAATATCAGCATCAACATTTTTAAATGTAAGTGACTCTGGAAAACATCTACTTCCTTTATAAAATTGACATGTGCTCAATAAAAAAAAAAGGTTATGGAAGGCATCATTTTCATCCCGTTAGCCTACCAGTCTGCTAGCCTACACAACCAGCCCAATGAGAGACACACTCAATACTCGTTGAAAAAATCATGTTTTCCTTCCTAAAGAGAGAAAAATTACATGTCTAATTGGTGATATTAGAGAGAGTCTGCAAATAAATGGTTATGGGTTTTCCCTCCAGTTTGAGGTAATTCATTCTTATAATTCCAACCTTGAGGCATGGCAGAAGGGCATAGGAGAAGGCCCCTGGTTCTGGCTGCAGCTTGATAAGTCACTTGATTTGGGGGGAAATGTCTGAGGAAGCCCAATCTGCGTCACATTTCCAATAAACTTTTTTTTTTTTAACTCAACTGCCATTTAGAAGCTTGAATTTTGATTCTTACTACTTTGACTCTTTGCAATGATCTTAGCTGGTTCTTATATACGCCAAGTGGGGGTGTCACTTATTGGCTACTAACCCCAACTCATTGGCACTGGGTTGTTTTGCCATCAATGTATGATGGCTTGTCTTGTTATGATGGCTTAACCTCATTTACCAAAACTACTCTTTTGTTCTCCAACTCATTTCTGGCTTATTCTATCTCTTGTATGTCTCTTAATAATAATAAAAATAGCAACATTGATAATAATGTCTGACTTTGGCAGCAGTTTTAATCCCATTTCTCTCAGATTTCAAAGTAATGTACAGGGAATATAAAGAGAAGTTCATCGAATATTTTATTCCTGTGAGATCCTGAAGCTTGATATCCCTGTAGACCCAACTTTTCTTAAACTCTGAGTCTGCAACTAGAGGAGCTGTAGTGGGAGAGTGGTTAAAGTGCTCAGAGGCAAACTACAAGATAAGCAGAGGCTCTACACACCAGCTGCTTTGCTAGAGAAAGATGTGGCAGTCTCATTTTGTAAAGATTTATAACTTTTGAAACTCCAATATATAGTTGCAACTTAAATTGCAAGGCTCCAGAATTCAATTTCACTTTTGGCCTACTACATCAGGGTCCAGAGTATGGCTGACTTCCATGAAATAATAATAAGGTAATAAGGATGAGTGAGCTATGTCCTCCAAATAGACTGAGTTGCTCTGGCAGTCTGGGTAGACAAGAGAAACAAATCCATAGGCACTTATATGTGTATAGGAAAGATCTTTATATACAAGATCAACTGAATATTGAGAAAACATCCAGCACAAGTCCATAAGTCCGATATTAGCCCATATGTCTGATACCAATCTATAAAGTCCTCTTCAGACTCACAAAACACATGCAATGATGCCAAATGCAGGAAGATCACAGGCCAGTGGGTGGGAAGACTTGTGGATCCAGTGGCATGGTAAGCATCTCAGTGCTGGCAGGGCTCTCCACGTGGCTGCTCCAGCTCCCAGGGCTCTGGGTGCATCAGAGTAGCTTCATGGGGGTTCTTGTCAGGAACGTCTCTCAGTGAGCGTCCCTCCTCTAATGAGCTATTTATCTCCTTAGCGCCTCCAAATGAGGTCATCAAGCTTTGACCTGATTGGAAGGCTAACGCCACCCCTTCACTCTTAAGTCTCAAATTGACACCAGATTACAGAATTGCCACAGTTGCTTTTTAAAATAAAAGAAAATTTCTCACTTCAAGTGGTAAAATTACTTACATGGAGAACTTTGTTGCTCAAGCTTATTTTTGCTTCTAAAAATGTTGGTAAATTTAGATCCCAATTCGAAGCACAAGGCCTGGTTGAGGTTCCTTAAATCTATAAGGATACGTAAGTTCTTCCAATACCTATTGTGTAAACTACAGTTCTTATAAACTGAGACTCCTTGTTTGACCTTAGTTTGTTTCTCATCTTCAGATGTAAACCATTTCTCATGCTCGTCTTCAAAGACAGAACAAAGAATACACACTAGGAGTTTCTAGATTGTGCTGAAAACAAACCCCTCGACTCATGGCCTTCAAGTTGATTCTAACTCACAATGATTGTATATGACAGAGTAGAACTGCCCCAGAGGGAAGCTGAGGTTGTCAATGTGAATGGAAGCAGATGGTCACATGTTTGCCCCATGGAGTGGTTGGTGGGTTTCAACCTTCAATCTATTTACTAGCAGTGCAAGTGCTTTGACCTGTGTGCCTTCACTAGGGCGTATCTGAAAACAAACCTGGGAGGCATCTAAATCAGATATATACATTCTAATTGGTTGCAAAACCCTGAGCCTAAAGCCCTCAGCGTGTGCCGTTATGCATTTTATAAATTGCAGCTACCATTTCCCTCAAGATGATCACTCTAGACCAGTCTGCGTCAGACTGAAAATGGAAGGACGTGGTGGTGGGCTGGGTCCACACACGATGTGAGGCAGGAGGAAGGAGAAGCCCCTTCTTTTCGATGTGCGCAGCCAGGCCAGAGTTTGATTCTAAGGAAAGCGTGCGCTGCTTGGACCTGTTTCTTCCTCCCATTCTTTAAGATTTATTTGAAAAGAATCAGACCGGATTAACATGATCTGTTTTACTGCGACATGGCGCTTCAGTGCCTTAGAAAGACACGCCCCTGGCTCAGAAAAGGCCTGGGAATGGCAGCAGGAAGGAACCTGGGGCTCTGCAGCTTTTCCAATGTGGGAACCTGAGCAGGAGGGCAGGTTAATGTTATTGAAGGAACCTGGAGCGGGAAGACAGGTGTGAGGACCCGAGGCAAGAGCTGAGACTGTGGGCGATGAGCTGCCGGGAATGAGGGTGAGAGCCGGTCTCCGAGGCTCCAGCCAGCAGTCCTGACCTATTTGCTCCACGGGAGTGAGCGTGTGATTGCTCGCGGTTTAGTGTGGCAGCCTCATGCTCACTGAACCCCGGCTGCTGAAGGGTACGGCAGGCGTGTTAACCTGCATCGCCTAGATTGGTGGTTTCATTTCCCTGCTCCCCTCTAGAGAGTCTGTTTCTATACGGTTGCGCATTTGTTATGAATATTAAGTAATAAAATGAGCTGTATTTGAGAAAAGAGTCATGCCCACCAAAGACTTCATGTTAATTAGCTGCAAATAAAACCCAAACATTTCCAGAAAACCTAATGCTTTACATTCTAATTCTATCAGC
This sequence comes from Echinops telfairi, assembly GCF_000313985.2. Taxonomy (NCBI): domain Eukaryota; kingdom Metazoa; phylum Chordata; class Mammalia; order Afrosoricida; family Tenrecidae; genus Echinops; species Echinops telfairi. The sequence continues at coordinate 81,529,821 of NW_022103915.1, read as the reverse complement.
TGCTAGGTTTCTAGTTCCCCTTCAACTGCAGAGCCGCGGGGTACAAAAGAAAGTCAGTTAATTTATGTAGCAATATTTTCAGTGAGGTTCTTAATGCTACTACTTTTCTCAGGGACGAACATTTCAGAATGTGCTATCTATAGCTAGGAAGACGGGCAACACAGGGGCACACGGATGATGTCATTTGATGTAAGCACTACACTTCATTTTAACCAGGGGTTTTTAAGTTCATTTCCCACTTCATGTTATCTTCGTTGATTAATGAAAAGCAAAATGGCTTCTGTGGCTAGCTCGTGACAAGCTCCCATGACGAAAAAGAAAACATCAAAGGGAGGGAGGTGGGCATGTGTATATGGCTGGTCAGAGGGAAGGCGATAGGGAAGAACGATGAAAAGGGAGACAAATGGAGGGGGGGACGAGAGAGTACATTAGGTAACCCACCAGCCAGAATCAATCCCTCTGGGTACTAGCAGTGCCCATAAAAATACTTAGAAAAATGTTTGCTAACAAGACTTTCCTCTTAAGAGGTCTGTTTCTAGACAATCAAACCCTGGATTAGAGAAGGCGGGAGTATTAAAAAGGAGACAATTGGAACTCAGTGTTAAATCAGGAAAAATAGAAATCAAAACTGTGAAAATAAATGCGAATTTATGTATCATCCTTTTTAGAACTCTACTGGTATGGTTCAAACACCTTCAGTCAAAAAATTCTCAGCATAAATGTTCAGCAAGACCTTGAAAACCTCAGAAATCTGCATCTCCCACAGACAATTGGTCCTCCCAGTCTTCTGAGCAATCAGTCTCTTTGGTTGTTTGATTGGCTGGCTGAGCTGTTTTTGTTTGTTTATGTTGGTAAGGTTGCCCACACCCCTTGCTAGGAACATGAAACTAATGTAAATGTCTGGGAGGCTTCAAATATTTGGGAGTACAAAGACAATGAAACCACCAGAAAACCTGGCGTTTTCTTACCACCTATACCTGTGGGAGGCCAGGTGCCCAAATCTTCTCTAAGGTATACCTTCCCAAACTCTAAACTCCAGGTGTCTTGGAATCTGGGCCTCCCTTCTCTGCACTGGGTGCTCCTTGGTTCCTAATCTTGAATCCAGTCTCTGTAGGCAGGCCAGGCCTCGTCATCGTGAATCGTGCCCACTGGCTCTGCTGTACCTCTGGTGTTCTCCTGCTCAGCCCTGGAGATGCTTACAATGCCAATGGATCCACAAGACTTCCCACCCACTGACCTGTGATCTTCCTGCATTTGGCGCCATTGCATGTGTGTTGTGAGTCTGAAGAGGACTTTACAGATTGGTATCGGACATTTGGGCTAATATCAGACTTATGGACTTGATCTGGACTGGGCTGGGATGTTTTCTCAATATTCAATTGCTCTTGTACATAAAGCTCTTTTTTATACATGTGAGTGTCTATGGATTCTGTGTCTCTTGTCTACCTGGACTAACAGACGCCATGGAGTCAGCTCTGACCCTTAGTCACCCTATGTACAACAGAATGAAAGATGGCACTGTCCTACGCCAGCCTCTCTCAATACAAAATGTAAAATGTAGTTACTGGAGAAAATGTAGCAGTTTGTAGCCATTTGAGTCCACCCTTAGAAAAGAGGCATTTCTTTCAAAGGAAGCAATCTACAGAAATTCTATTCTGCTTACTACATAGATGACCTTTTTTCAGGATCAACCCAAACAGTTTAGCTCTTTACAGCTACAGCTTCTCAAACACCTCCATTTCTCATTATGACCTGTGAGTTAGATTTGCATAAATCAAAAGTTCAAGCAGTGATTGTTCTCAAATATACAAAGAGTTTGCATCAACATTGTCTTCAAATCCCAAATTCTAGAAAAACAGTGTGACGGCTTAAAGTTTTGCGAAGACCTTTTACTTAGGTATTTTTTCACTACCATCAAGGTTTGCAACAGCTTGAGAACAAGTGTCCATCAAGTTCAAGCTCACGGTAATCATAAGCTTTTCAACATTACTTTACGACGTCTTAGAAAGCTATCCCAAGGATAAGAAGTCAGCCTTGAAGTGGTGGTAGTGGCTGCCTTTTCACTATGCACTCAGCAAGTGAGTTGTTTTGTTTTGTTCCTGATGCTCCATGGTTTATTTTGGCGCAACATTTTTATTTAGTGTTCTGTAGTTGTTTAATACATAGGCGGCCTGGTGAAATAGTGGTTACTCACTGGGTGGCGAATCGAAAGGTCGGCAGTTCAAAACTACTCCTTGGGAGAAAGGTGAGACTTTTTACATCTGTAAAGAGTTACAGTCTCAGAAACCTACAGGGACAGCTCTATCGTGTCCCATAGCTTTCTCCTGTCATTATGCATCAGCATCGACTCAGTAGCCATGAGTTTGGTTTGGTTTTGTTAGTTGCTTAGCACACACGTACATGGACTTAATGAGGTGAGTGTGTTAGGCCATGTTTTCTAGAGAAACAAATCCACTGATATGCCTCTAAGAATAAGTCAGAGTTTTATATTAAGAAGTAATTAGATATCAAGAAGGCATCCTAGCCCAGGCCAACTTGAGTCCCTAATTCTGACTCTAGTACATAAGTCCCTCTTCAGCTCATGCAGCCGCAGGTCCATGCACAGAGAGGTGAACCAGGAAGCTGGAAGGTCACAGGCCAGGAGGTGAAAGGTTGCCTGGATCCAAAGTCAGTGGAAACATGGCAGGGCACCAACAGCTCTCAGGGTCTATGGCAGCATCCCAGCAGACAGGAAGGCAACGCGGTAGAGAGAGGGGTTGTCTCTGTTCATTTTGATCTTATACCAAAAGCGTATGCCATCAAGGAGTGCCATCAGGCTGCAATTTGATTGATAGGTTTAACTCTGCCCCTAGCCAGTAGTGTCTAGTTGACATAATCCCTAACTACCACAGAGAGCAAGTGAGTGTTTTGGTTGGAATACAACTACCAATTGCAAAAGAATAATAACAGCAAACACCTAGAAACGGCTACTGAGTCCTAGTAGCACTGTCAGTTAAGCATTGAGCCACTAACTCCAAATCCGTGGTTTGAACCCACCGGTTGCTCTACAGGAGGAAGCTGAGACAGTCTGTTTCTGGAAGATAGCTAGTCTCTGTAAAGACTGAAACCCTCTGGAGTAGCCCTACTCTTTCTATAAGGTGGGTCTGACCAGAAGCAACATGAAGGCAATGGGAATGAACTGTGGCAAGGGTTCCTAGTAATGACTAGGTCTCTAAAGCAGCACTGTGCACAGGGACTACACATAGTGCACACACACACACATTCTCTGGGAGACTTTCCCCATTGTCTACACCCAGGAGATTAATAAGGTACCCAGATCACAAAGAGACCAATAGGAAGCAGAGTAGAAATTCAGAAGCTATTGTTGCCTGAGTCATTCTGCTCCACTGTTTCACGAGAAATAAATACCATGCTACTTTTCACAAATTCTCATTTTAGAAGGTAACCAAATTATATTTCCACCATCTTGAAGCCAGCAGGGAGCAAAGTTGATGTAGGCGTCCAGCTAGGGGAGCACTCTCTGTCCGCTTAGGTTATCCTCAGTCATCTGCAGGGTGATGTTACCATGACCTGTTCTTACAGGGTTCTAGGCAGCAGCCTGACGACTTAAGATACACAATGCATTTAACTTCTATACATCCATGGAATGACTGCTAGCATGTGCCATTTGCAGAATACATACCCGAGGCTTTGGAAGATTGACCAACTTTCGGAGGGCTATATGGCTCTGGAGTTTGAGAATCAGGATAAGAATCACATAGTTGGCATCCAGGCATCTGGTTTTGACCATTGTGCTATCCTGCCTCCTGGATTAACCTCTTGTTCCAAGGAGATGGAATTGCTTCAGATCATCTCGCAGTACGAAGACCACTCAAGCGATTTCAGAAACTAAGCATTCATGTGTGAGAGAGATGGCATGGTTTTTCTCTTATGATTTATTTTGTTATCACTTAAAACATCATGTCTAAAATTAAGAAACTACTTTTATTGAGAAGAAAGAGAACTCAACGTAGGTTATCTGAGGTATGAGAACTCTGTTATTACTTTTTTCCAGTTTTTGATTCATCTCATGAAACCTGAGATTGTATTCATTACTTCCTTGGCGGTGAGCCCTGATTTACATGCATGCCGGCAGTCTGGTATGAAAACTGTTATTCTTTGTTGTATAATTACTTTGATCCAGGATTCAATAAATAGAAACATGTTTATAAGATTGTGATGCTAATTTACATGAAACTGGAAGACTTCCAGTGTTAAAAATTTAACAAAGGGAAATAAGATATCCAGAATAGTTGGCGAGTCAAAATAATATCAATAGGGGTATTATATTTATATTACCTTTATCTTCTCAAGCTTTCCTTATCTTAAGAAGTAAAAGATTTTTTTATAGACAAGTACATTACAGTCATCCCAGGGATTCTAACATAAAGAAATTGAGTTGTACAGAAGAAAGTGCTGTGTACAGTGAAATAGCCCCATATACCGAGAGGAACCGTGACTTCAGAGCCAAGACATTTGGGTGACATTTACAGAAAGCAAGCATATCAAAATCTTAACAGCTATTTTTGTCACAACAGGATTACAGTACTTGGTTTTGCTTTTTCTAAATTGGCTGCAGAAGGCAATAAGTACAAACCAACAGTTTCAAAGAACCACTTCTGCCAAATGGTTTATTGACACACCTCTTCTCCACACTTGATGCTGTTTTGCTGGGGTCCATTAGGTCAGCATCATTGCTCATTAGAACACATTTTAGTCACTATGAATGGAATAGGTGTGAGACTGGGCCTTGACTTCTACCTAATGAGCTTGGAGCAAAAGATGTGGATTTTAAGCCGAGAAACCGAAATACAATGAATGGGGATCTCAGGACCCAAAAGACATGCTCCACGATTAGCTCCTTTTTCTTGATGTTAGTGGGATCCCCCATTCCTGCTTCTGAAATGGCTCATTTTAAACCCTGAAAAACTGGGCTTGGGCTGAACATACTGACTTATCACCATCTTGGCATTCCGTATGTTCCCCTTACACAGTCCTAGCCCAGGAGTTCAAATGGGAGTCATAACTACCGTGTCTGTAAGAGCCATATCATGCAACTGTTGCACTCCAAATGGTTATACGCATGCTTCTACAAGGACTCAGTAACATCACTAACCAGAAACCAACTTTTTCCTCCCCCACTATCATGATCCCAATTCTACCTTACAAATCTGGCTAGACCAGAGCATGTACACTGGTACAGATAGGAACTGGAAACACAGGGAATCCAGGGCAAATAAATCCCTCAGGACCAATATTGAGAGTAGCCATACCAGGAGGGTAAGGGAAAGATGGAGAGAGACAGGAAGAAACAATCAAAATGATCTACCTATAACCTCTTCCCAGGGGGATGATAACAGAAAAGTGGATGAAGGGAGACATTGGTCAGCGTAAGACATGAACAAATAATAATAATTTATAAATTATCCAGGGTTTATGCGGGAGGGAGGCGGGGAGGGAGGGGGGGAATGAGCAGCTGATAAAAAGTGCTCAAGTAGAAAGAAAATGTTCTGAAAATGATGATGGCAACAAATGTACAAATGTGCTTGACACAATGGATGTATGAATGGATTGTGACAAGAGTTGTACGAGCCCCCAATACAATGATTAAAAAATATATACATTGGATTCTGCCTCATGAGGTAAGTGGATAATATACATTCGGATTTAAAACCCAAGTCTGAGTTCTGATATGGCAGTGGATTTTAAATTCCCTTCCTTGCCGTAGAGACAAGCCTCTGCTTTTCTCTTGCTCCACGGGGTAGATTTTGTCTCCTTTTAAGTGAAGTCCTACAAGGGTCACGACTTTTTAATCGAGATTTCATCAGTAAATATTTAGGATGAAAGAACCCATTGCTTTATTTCTGACCCTCAAGTGAGGGGAAGCCAAAGCTTCTAGTTATCTTCTTAGAATCCGAATTCCTCTTTCAGCCTCTCTGGACTACAGTGTTCCTGAAGGTTAAGATACACTCGTGTCCATAAGAGTGCTGGTTGTTGTTGTTGTTGTTGTTGTTGTTGTTGTTGTTGTTAGGGACCTTTAAGTCAGTTCCAACTCATAGTGACCCTGTGAACAGCAGAATGACGCACAACCCACTCCTGCGACATCTTCATCATTGTCCCTGTGTTTGAGCCCATTGTTGCGGCCACTGTGTCTATCCATCTCATCAAGGGTCCTCCTCTTTTATGCTGCCCCCTACTTACTAAGCATGATGTCCTTTTCCAGGAACTGGTCTCCCCTCACGTGAGATGAAGTCTTGCCATCTTTGATTGGTTAGGGGATACATTTTGTTCATCTAGGGCACACATATTTACAAAAACACCTAACATAGTGACTTTCACTCCGTCATAGGCTCAGAATCCATTTGGAGATCTTGTTAAAATGTAAATCCGGATTCAGGGCGTGAATCATTTGTTACCAATGCTGCTGGCTTCTGGCTCAAACTTTGAGGAGCAGGACTCAAAAGAATTCTGATATGTGCACTCCAAAGCAGTATCTATGCATACCAACTCCGCCCCACCCCTTTCCTGTTCAGAATTACTTCTTAAAATGAGATAATTGCAGTTATATTTAGGTTGATGGCCTTATGAGGCCATCAGAACACTAATTTATTTCTTTAATGGCATCGTCTAGTTCTTTCTTGAATATTTTGATGTTGTTTTTATATTATTTTATATCATAAACCCTTAATTCTAGTTAGCAATGTTGCTTTTACACTGATCTTTCTCTATGCCTTGGTTTCCAAAATATCTGTGTTAAGTAAAATTTTAATTTTGAGGTAATCATATCCTTCCTGGATTATATAATTGCTGACTTATGGATAACCCCTACTTGTCCTTTATTATTATGTAAATTTGACTTCACTTTGAAATAATTGAAACAAGCCATATTCACTACATATCACTATAAAAATGTGTTTATCACAATTTGCTGCAAAAGCAGTCTTAAGACTAAATAAGAACCCATAACTTCAGGTCCCATCTATGTACACAATCTTAAGATACAGATGTGTCTATAAGCCAGGGACTGCTTGGAGCTCCTACTTTCCATCCTCAGTGTTGCATACTCAGGAAGGGGCAGAATGATGCCACTCAGCACCCACTTTCTGGTTATGAGAAAGGAGAAATGTACATAATTCAGAGATGGCATTACTGCCCTTGACTTTGTTCCACAGTTTTATGAAAAGAGAATTGCTTACCACCAGAAGACAAGTTCCAGTCCATTAACTCCGCTGAGTACTTTAAAAATGAGGTAGAGTCTAGAGAGTAGACATTGTGGGGAGTGATTCTGCCCTCCTCACACATTGTCTGTCTGAAAGTCTTCAATGTGAAATTCATTGCCTGACCAAATCCACACGGATCAAGCTGCTCTGACTCACAGCTACGCTCAAGGATAGAGTAAAGTCGCCAGAGAGATTCTAAAGATGCAAATATGTGCAGAAACAGAAAGTCACGTGGTTCCCCTACAGCGTGGCTGGTGGGTCCAAACAACGAAACTTTCATTTAGCTGAGAACTCTGAACACTGCTTCCCCAGGGCTCTTCTACCTGTTCCTGCAGGGAAGCATAAGAAGGGGCTTGGCTAGTCGAGATGCTGTACAAGGACAATGTGTCTATGTCGACTACTTTTACTCTTCTCCAATCTGGTTGGAAGAGACCTCAAAATGGATTTTATGGAAGTCTCTCTGCTCTTTTATATACTCTCAGGTGTGCTACTGCCTCTACTGGAAAATATGAAATCAGAACAACGTTTAGTACACCCAACTGAATGTGGGCATCTGCAAATGACTAGTGTGCTCATACTAACATGAGAGGTCTCGGTAGTTGAATGGTATCTCACCCTCTAACACCAAGCTCAATTTATACTGGCAGATTCTTGAAGGTTATACACAGAGACATTCATGCACACACATTTGGTGTGTATATCACGTGAAAACATATGTATTCATATGCATATCTTCAGATATGTTCATGTTTGGATATATGTGTACAGAGAGAAAAAGTCAGAGACTGAGAGAGATAAAGATATACAGAGAAGGGGCTGACTTTTAATAAATTAATCCTGGTTCTCATTTATTTTAATTCCTCCTCTGCATGTATGAAAAAAATGCCTTGTAACACACACACAAATACACACACACGCACACACACTAAAAGAGTCCATCTAATTTAACCTATACATACAGACAATATCAAACTATATGCTGGGGTCTAGTGTAACAAAGTAAGCAGGTGTTGGAGAAGTTAGAATGGGCTTCTCATAGTCCCAATAGACACAAGGGGCCACCCAGCAGGAGTGTTCACCTTTCAATTAATGTCCTAGCACATCATTACCTCTTTCATCCAGGTATACTTTCTATCATAACATAAAGGAATGTAGCCATCCTGCTTCCCAGGGAGGGAGTCTGATAGGATTTCACTCACTACAGCAGCCCTTTGGACTATACTGGAAAGGTATCCCATAAGCAGATTCTACTTAAAGAAATTTGGTTTTTACTTAACAATCCAAGAGTGTGTTATAATGAAGGACTACTTTTTCTTAATCTAGTCAGCATTCCAAATGTTATTATTACTTCTCCGTTACTGTAGTTGTATTTATGGGCTATAAAAATTGTTCTTCTCTAAACAAAGTGCAAAGAAGGAGAAACTTCAAGCAGCACATTATTTTTCATGTTGAAGTGCCCCGAATAAAGCTAGCAAAGAACACCAGGTCTTCTGAACTGAGAGTTAACATAGTAACCTTTATGGCTTCATTTTCACAGACAGCCAATTCTGCGGGCCTGGGGCAAGAAGAAAATGGAGCATTGGCATATGGACAATTCCCAAATCCCATTTGTGTCAATAGTTCCTACCCAAGTTTTCAACAGAAGAAAGGCAAGGTGACTGATGGAATGTAATCTCTTCTGCCATCCCACCATATGGTGGAAAATTTTGGGAGGGTAGAACTTCCCAGAGGTGGGCAGCCCCCAAAATGAGAGATCTGGATGTGCAGAGAGAACAAATGGCTCCCATCTTCACAAGAACAGAGTAAACTCTGTGTACAGCATAGTCTGGAGTCTTGGAACCATTCTGTCTACAAATGAGCCCATTTAGCAGGAAGCTCAGTAGAGACAACTTCCCTGGATTGTGTGCTCCAGAGGGCAGGCATGAGTCTGCTTTATTTCACTGCACTACCTGGCCTCAGATAGAGTTCAAATGGGTACACACTTAACTACTAATAGAAACGTGTGCAATTCATACGCATCCAGAGGCAACTTAGAAAACAAGCCTAACAATCTACTTTCAAATGGCCCATGGGTATGCATGGGTCTGCCATAAGTCAGAATCGACTGGACAGCAAGGGACAACAACAACCTAGCCCCATGTCTATCACAGAATCAGCACTCAATAGATAATCAATGCCATTTCCCAGGAGGAGGGAAAGAAAAGAGAAAAGAAGATCATACTTAGACATACTTGTCTGGCTAGACATTACATTTTGTTGCTTCTAATTGATGGAAACAGTGTGGTGACCTCTATTTTTAATTTCACAAAGCTGCTGGCATTTATTGAAAATTACAGTGTACTCTTGACTGATCCTTTATCACCAGATGCCCCAGTCACCCATGGAGTTCGGAATTGGCAGTTCCTCAGTGTGCCCCAAGTATAACCTTGTGTCCACAGGAGCCAGGGCTTTCTGTACTTATGCTCCTCGGCTGCGGAGTCTACTCCCCATTGAGATTAAGAGGGGAAGCATCTGTTACAGAAATTGGGATAAAGTAAAAAGCGGTGCATGTATTTATTGACATCTTTCCTCTTTCATTGTTTCCATTTGATTTTTTAGTCCCTTGTTAGAGTGATAATACTTACAGTAATTAGCATTACCTAATTTTACTGAGGACCAATGTTTAAGCCTCATATAAACTCTATAGGAGGCAGTCTAAGCAGCTTCATGTTATAGTCACAAACTGAGGACCCGGAAGCTTAAGTAACTTCTTCATGTTCACATAGTTCTTTAGATTCACAGTCCAGTTAGTCTTTAAGTCCAATGACCAATGCACTTTCACTATATAAATACATTTGTATTGTGAATAAACATGTATGTGTATACATACATGTTTAATAATGTTTTCTCTTCATTTGGAAAGCACTGTGAATTTGGACAATGATTTAGAGCACTAGAGACTATATTTTATAGCAATAAATGAGCAATTATACAAATATCACACTGGCTCTTTATAGACACTGCCTTCAAGATAGAAGGCTAAGTAAAAAAGTATTGTTATTTGGGTCCCGGTTCTTAAATGTCCGAGTTTATTCTAAACAAAATGTATTTAAGTAAACCTATGTGTTCCATGAATGGCTGCAGATAAATTTTCTCAGAAATACACTTATCTTCATTAAGATGTTGTCATCAGAAACAAAAGGAGGGGTTTCCAATCAAGCGAGTGACTTCTTGGGGGATCTGCTAGGTCAGTTAAATTCAAAGCAGAGGGCTTAGCCAAGAAGGTTATGGCCACTCTTTAGGGGGATCCCAAATGGAAAATCCTAACATATATTTTTCAAAGGATGCAGGACAATAATGGAGGTTTACCAGGACAAAGCTACAAGACAATTTAAAACTGCATCGATGAGCAAAATATCAGGAAAGTTATGCTGGGGACTTTTTCCCATCCCAGCAACGTAAGCTGCTCATTCTTTGAGGGTGGTAAGGGGGATCTATGAGAATTTCATTGGCAAAAGTTTCATTGGAAAACCCCATCCACCCTACAACCTTGATTTGCCTTTTCAGATTCAAAGGGCTATTAAAAGGAAGATGATTCAAGAGCATGCAGGGTCCCAGAACTGCCATCGTGAAGTAGTATAAATAGAAGGGCACAGAATTCTTTGAAGAAAGATGAAAGAGATATAAACACCATTTTCAGAAGAGTTGAGACCCAGATAGATCATTTGACTGGCATCTACGTGTCCCTATAAACAGCCATGGGAGAAGCCAAGGGAAGGTTTCTGGAGATACACAGCATGTGTGTTTGAATGTACTTGACAGTCCAAAACTTAATTTAACATTCCAGAGAATCCTTGTGTATGTGTCTGCTTGTGAGAGTCTGCACTTCCTTTTAGCCAATCGAAGTGACATCAGATAGAAGGAACAAATGGTGTAAGTCCCTGACTGGTGGGAAAGGGGCGAGGCCTGGAGGGTGAAGGGAATGTGGGGTGGAAAGGGGGAACCGACTACAAGAATCTAGGTATTGCCTCCTCCCTGGGGGAGGGACAGCAGAGAAGAGGGTGGGGGGAGACACCGGACAGTGTAACTTATGACAACACTATAATAAGTTGTTAATTATGAAGGGTTCA
>NW_022103915.1:81515649-81516856 GCF_000313985.2 Echinops telfairi | reverse complement strand
GTTTTTGTTCTTTGGTGTCTGCTGCCTGTTCCCTTCAACACCTCGTGTTCGCACAGGCTCATGTGCTTCTTCTCTGTGGACTTTGTTGTTTCCGAGATTGTAAATCTTTATGGGAGCAGACAGCCTCCTCTTTCTCCCACAGAATGGCTTGTGCATTTGAACCACTGACCTTGTAGCCAAGTCCTAATCAACAGTCTTCAATGTTTTTCTAGAATTTATTGGCTATACCATGTTGACTTTATATCTTGCTTTGAGAGTGCTAAGCAAAACTCAATGGAATTCTAATTTTCTTATGAATTATTATTACCCGAGTAACTCTAAAGTGATTGAGATACTGGATTGGCAATGGATTCTTTTTTATCAGAACCCCATTAAAGTTCACCACTGCAGGGCAAGTTTTAACAATGCCACCACTAGCTCATGCCACAGCCTGAAAGAGTGCTAACCAAATCAGTTACCTCTGCTCCAGGGTAGAACTGCTTCATGCCATTCTTTCCTTTAACAGTTTTATGGTCACTTCATCCACATATCATAAAATTCAGTAGTTTAAGCATATCAAGATGAGTCATACAATCATTTCCACAATGAATTTTAGAACATTTCATCTTCTTGTACTCACTGTTTTTGTGTAACTATTTTTTAATTGTGGCAAAAATATACACAACAACACATTCTCTAATTCAACAACTTCGACATGTATAATTCAGTGCCATTGTTTATATTCTTCGTGTTTCACAACGATCTATTTTGGAATTGTTCTACCACCATCAACATAAGCTCCATGCCCCCTAAGCCAATACTCTTCCTCCGTCACCCATGGCAGCCACAGGTCAGCTGCGGTTTCTTCTTTGTATTGCCACTTTCATAGAAGCAGATCCCTAGGTGTTTCTGCTGTGATGCTGCTACATGGGTTCAATCCACCACCATTCACCACCCTTTAGGTCAGTAACCAATTACAAACCACATACACAGCCCTACTTACCACAAATAAAGTGTACCCATTGAAAACAGTGGTTGACCTCACACCCAAATCACACTTTTAAATAAAATCCTAGCACCACACCTGTCACCAGTTGTCTTGAAACAGGATGGAGAGGAAACAGATTCTGAGATGGAGATCCATATGCAGGAAACTTACTAAGTGATGATCTTTGGAACAATAACTGAGGGAGTTAGGGGAGCAGGACTGGGCACAGGGAGATGTGAG
>NW_022103915.1:81512773-81514350 GCF_000313985.2 Echinops telfairi | reverse complement strand
TCTTGCAGGAAGTGAGCCTTGTCAGCTGAAGCAGGGAACTGGCTAAGGCAACTGCACCCTGGTCCAACCATCAGAGAGCAAGTGACCAGAGAACTCGAAAGGCGAGGCTCACTGAACAATTTATCCATCCGCCCTTCAATTAACCCGCCCTTCGGCCAGGTTGGCACAATAAACTAACTACCTCAGTAGTTTTCTTGCTATTGTTTTTTAAATCTCTACAAGAAATGACTTTCTTCCTATCCTCAATCGGGTGAAAATCTACTAATTGCTCAAGACCCGGATCAAATGCATGACATATTTATGCGGCTTGAATGTAGCCCACCAGCCACTTCATGGACTAATTTTTGGCAGTCTGCTTCCAAGTAGATTATTGTGTTAGGACCCCTATAGTGCGGTTCTACTGTGTTCTATGAAACAAGCACACGCACAAACTTACTGCCATCAAGTAGATACTGAATCATAGCTCCCCAATAGGACAGGGCAGAACTGCATCTGTGGGTTTCCAAGACTGTCGCTCTTTATAGAATTAAAAAGCCTCATCTGTCTTCCTAGAGTGACTGGTGATTTCAAACTGCTGCCCTTTCTGATTGCCGCCCAATGCATAGCCAGTAAACTACCACAGCTCTAGGGTCTTCTATAAGGTTGCTATTTTAGAATTGACTCAACAGTATGTTTGGGTATTTCCAACCATAAGTTGCTGGAAAGAATGGGACCATATCTTATTCTTTGATAATGCCAAATCCCTGTCATTTATTTGGTGCTTGGAAATGTTTATTGCATAAATATATTAGTAAGTGAATTAGTGAAAGAATGTGACTTCCTTCCTCTTTGTGTTAGTTTGGGTAGACTAGAGAAACAAATCCATGGACACACACACATGTGTATAAGAATGAGATTTATATAAAAGAGCATTCGAACATTGAGAAAACATTCCAGCCCAGTTCAGATCAAGTCCATAAGTTCAATACTAACCCATATGTCTGATAGCTCTATAAAGTCCTGTTTAGACTCATGAAACACACGCAATGATGCCAAATGTGGAAGATCACAGGTCAGTGGGGAGAAAGTCCTTGCATCCAGTGTCAATGGAAACATCTCAGCACTAGCAGGGGTCCCTGTATCAGGGTGGGTCCATGTGTCTTGTCAGCTGCTATGTCTTCCAGGGTGTGAGTAGAGAGTCTCCCACCTCCAAGGAGGAAGTACTGGGTTTCTCAGAATCCTCAGGAGAAGGCCATGCCCACACAGAGGCCTTATTGACTATGATCTGATTGACAAGCTAGATTCCACCCCTATACTCTTAATCCTCAAATTGACAAATGATTATATAGGTACCGCACTCTTCTTGGTATATAAATGTACTCTTATGTCTCTTGGCATTTTTATATAAATAGGATCAGCCTTATAGGCAGTCAGATACATTGCCTTTCCAGATATTTCTATAAAGACCGTCCTATATAACCTTTTCCATCTTTTTCCTTCCAGCTTCTATTTGCCTTTATAATATGTGTGTGTGTGTGTGTGTGTGTGTGTGTGTGTGAGAGAGAGAGAGAGAGAGAGAGAGAGAGAGAGAGAGAGAA
>NW_022103915.1:81509555-81511087 GCF_000313985.2 Echinops telfairi | reverse complement strand
TGCTTCTTTTATATTGAAGTTTTTTATCTGGCTTACTTTGTTATTCTATTAGTTTTATTAGTTTGTTGTTTAATGTTTTCCTGTATATGAAATCCAGGATAGGTAAATCTATAGAGGCAGTAACTAGATGAATGGTTCCTTGAGAGCATGGCAGGGCAGGTTGAGGGAGATGAGGGGAGCTAATAACAGGAGTACAAAACTGAAGAAAATGATCTCAAGCTGATTGTGGTGATGATTGTGTAACTCTTCTTGATGTGATTTGACATTGCATTGTGTATTAGGTATATGCAAAAAATGTTCAGGAAAAACTTACGTATCACTTTGCTTTTTTGAGCAATTAAAGGAATAATAGACTAAGAATAGAATAACACTCATGTTTAATCTCAAAGACGATGTGGTGTACCCTCTTCTCTAGCCATTACCCTTCCCATGTGCCACTTGAAGCACTTTTTTAATAAGTATTTCAAACAACATTGTAATTTTTTCAGTTTGATTTTCAATATCCCAATGGCATAGTCAGGGGCCTTGGGAAGGGACGAAAGAGAGTAGGTTGACTGAGCCACACCAAAAATGGATGGCCAATAGCATCGAAGAAGCATTCATTCTTTAGTATGTCTAAAAAGACTGTCACCAGCCTCTATTCCACAGGCCATCCGACAAGCTCCTGCCAGGATTACATTGAGATAGTTCCCAATTTCCAGTAGCTTTAGACTTTAGATTTCCCCTTCTTTATTTAAAGAATTGACCTTCAACGTATATCTGGAATTTGACCCAATCACTGTAGTTCTAGGCCAAATACTCATTGTTTCTCTCTGGACTATGATTCTGCCTCCTAAAGGTTTTCTAACATCTATGCTAACCTATGTGATCTATCCCTTAACTTGTCCCCAACCTTGTTGATGTTAGGTGCTGTCCAATCCATTCCGACTCATAATGTCACCCTCTACGACAGAACAAAACACTGCTGGGTCTTGAACCGTTCTCACAATTTTACTTTGAATCATTTTATTGGGGTGCTTACAGCTCTTATCACCATTCATACACACATCCATGGTGTCCAATGCATTTGTACATATGTTGCCATCATCATTTTCAAAATATTTTCTTTCTACTTAAGCTCTTGGCATCGACTCCTCATTTCCCCCCTCCCCCAGCCTCCCTCTCTCATGAACCCTCGATAATTTATAAATCCTCCCCCCAACCTATGTCTCACACCAACCTCTGTCTCCCCTCACCCACTTTTCTGTTCTTCATCCTCCTAGGAAGGGGTTATATGTAGATAATTGTGTTAGGTTCCGCCTTTCACCCACCACCTTCCCCTTACCTTCTGGTCTCTCTACTCTCATTATTGGTCTGGAGGGGTTTATCTGTCCTGGATTCCCTGTGTTTTCAGCTCTTGTCTGTACTCATGTACATGGTCTTGTCTAGCTGGATTTGCAAGGTAGAATGGGGGTCATGACAGGGCAAGGTGGGGGGATGGGTGAGGAAGCATTAAAGAACTAGAGGAAAGTTGTATGTTTTGTCAGTGCTAC
>NW_022103915.1:81506190-81507193 GCF_000313985.2 Echinops telfairi | reverse complement strand
TTCCCCCCTCCCTAGTCCAGCTTCTCTGATTACTTTCTCAATATACAGATTGAATAAGCATAGTAAAACAATACAACTTTAAGATGCACACACACCTTCCTTGATTTTAAACCATGTCATACTCCCTTGTTCTGTTTGCACAGCTGCCTCTGGTTGCATGTACAGGTTCCATGTGAGCACAATGAAGTGTTCCGGAATTCCCATTCATCTCAAGCCTATCTATAGTTTACTGCGACCCACACAGTCAAACGACTTTGCAAAGTCAGTAAAACACAAATAGACATCTTTCTGGTATTCTCCTCTTTGAGTCAAGATCCATGTGATGTCAGCAATGATAGCCCTTGTTCCACATGCTCATTGGAATCTGGCTTGAATCTCTGGTAGCTCTCTCACAGTGCATTGCAGCAACCATTGTTGGAAGGTCTTCAGAAAATATTTACTTGCCCATTATATCAAAGATATTGCCCTATAGTTTACACATTCTGTTGGCACCCCAGGGAGAGGAGCATATGTGGCATAGTTATTAAGAGTTGAGATGCTAGTTGAAAAGTGGGCATTTTGAAACTATTAGCTGCTCCTTTCTACTCTCATAAAGAGTTGCAGTCGCAGAAATCCACAAGGGCAGTTTTACTCTGTCCTACAGCATCACTATTTGTAGGCATGAACTTGATGGCAGTGAGTTTGATTCTGGTTTTGAGTTGGGCCAATTTTTTACCAATAGGTACAGATGTGGATCACTTCCAGTCATTTGTCATGGTCTTTCAAATTATTAGATAGATGAGTGAGCACTTCCAGTGCTTCACTAGCTTGTTGAGACATTTCGATGGGCATTCCACCAATTCCTGGAGCCTCCTTGTAGGTAAATGCCTTCAGTACACCATGAACTACTTCCTTCAGCACCATTGCTTCTTGAACATACGCTACCTCTTGAAATGGTTGGACATTAACTATTTCATTTTGGTACAATGGCTCTGTGTATTCTTTCCATTTTCTGTTGATGCTT
>NW_022103915.1:81504845-81505663 GCF_000313985.2 Echinops telfairi | reverse complement strand
CTACCTCACTTCCTGAGCCATTCAATATTTTGTCGATAGAACTTTTCAATGTTGAAATCAGAGGCTTGGATTTTTATCTGGATTTCTTTCAGGTTGAGACAGGCTCTTCTGTTTCTCTCACTCCAGGTCTTTGTACCTTTCACTACAATTCTTTACTTTCTCATCTAGAGCTGCCCTTTGAAATTTTATGTTCAGCTCTTTTACTTAATCAACCTTTAATTTGCCTTAGCTACTCTATGATCCTCAACCTTATATCTTGCTAATATCCCTTCTCAGGTTAGCCTCCTTATTATGCTTCAATTGCACCAGGCATTCTCCTTGAAGCAAAAATCACAGTGAATTCTCTTCCTGCAATATTCTCCCCCAAGTATCTGACTTGCTTATGCACTTCTTTCAGAGAGCAAATGACTTTAAAAAAAAAAGTAGTTATTTCTTTAAGATGAATTAACACATGTAATGGAGTAATCAAGGCCAGATGGTTCCTCCTGTAAATGAATTTAAAAACAAGGGAAATGTTCAAAATATGACTACAAAATATTTAGGGGAATTAAACCAAAGGGAAAACAATAGGAACAGACTATAGGGGCTTGTCTGTTACTGTGGCACAAACTCCTCAATTCATAGGAATCTCCTGCAACAATATCTCACCTGGTCCTGCTCCGCCCCTGGACTGCTTGGGGATACATTGTGATCCATAGGATTTTCATTGACTGATTTTTTAACTAGATCACCATTTATGCCTAGTCTTAGTCTGGAAGTTCTGCTGAATATTGTTCAGCATCATGGCAACATGCCTACCTACAATGACACAAGCAGTG
>NW_022103915.1:81487241-81504278 GCF_000313985.2 Echinops telfairi | reverse complement strand
ATAAGTATATTTTATCCCCCCCTTTTTTGTCATCTAGAGTGTCCACACACTAAATAACATCATTGAGCATCCCTGCAGAAAAACTTTCCCATGACCTTTGTCATAACCAGCTGGCTTTTGCTTCAAGGGGACCACTTTCATTTCTTTTTAGCCATTGCTTTATTTTTTTCTCAAAATTAAATTGTTTATTGATTACACATGATAATGGATGATACATAAGTTACAACTCCATCTATAATACTATCTGGTACCATCATTCAATTTAGATATATTGTATAGGATGTGCCAACAACCACTTTTTATAACAAAATAAATTGTTCATTAATTTGCTTGGATTACCATTTTTAATGGTGAACACCAGGTCACAAAACAGCAACTGTCAGTTCAACTAACAACCAAGATTTCTGAAAACAGTGGGTCCCCTGCCCCCAACCAGTCTTCTAAAGTTATTTGTAAGTTATGTTTCAAATCAACCTGGCATCCCCCTGAAATGATTCAACACCTCACACTCTCAGGGGGCAGTTTATCAAGATGGCTTAAGAGTAAACTAAGTTTACACAGCACAGTTTAAAAAGACATTTATTTAGTGTCATGATCAGACTCTTACATTTAGCAATCAACAGCATGGGTGCAAAAAAAAGAAAGAATGAAATTAAAACTACATTAAAACCCCTTCTTGGAATGCTTTCACCTTTCCACAGAACAGAAACTAAAATAACCTGTTATACAATTAATCACAAGTACAGCCCTCAAGTACTTTTGCCCATACATGTGAGAATTGTCTAAAACATGCCTTCTTTGTAGCAACTGGGCCCTGCCACCACTGTGCTTGGCTGAGTTCACAAATCTATTGTAACCTGTAGCTTCCCTGTCACGTCTCTGACTCTCCTCTCCTGCTAAGCTTTGTTTCCTGGTTGTCATTTAAATCATCTGCCACTCCCATAGCCACTGCTACTGCTTGAACCACCCTAGCTACATAGGCTTCGTGTTTGGCAAAGTATAGACCTTCACCACCATAACGACCCGAGCTTCTGCCTCTAGTTTCCTCCCTTCATCGGTCCCAAATCGGGAGACTGTTGCAATTGCCAAAATCATTGTAGCTTCCGCCACCACCAAAATTGCCTCTATTATTACCAAATCCATTATAACCATCCCCACTGCCCCATATCCACCACCATGGCAGCCGCCACCAAAGCTACCACATCCACTGAAGTTTCCACCACGACCGCAGTTGTCATTCCCACCAAAACCACCTGCTGGGCCACCACCGAAGTTTCCAGAACCGCTTCGACCTCGTCGGCTGGAAGAAGCCCTGGACATCTCTTGCTTGACAGAGCTTTTCTTCCCTCACAGCGGAGGCCATTCACAGCGCGGTATTTCTGAAAGACTATCTTATTCACCGGTCATCAAAAGCCACAAAAGCCAAGCCTTTCTTCTTGCCACTGCCTCCATCAGTCCTGATTTCAATCGCTTCCATTTTCTCATCTTGCCCAAGATAGTCTCGTAGGTGGTGCGCTGCGGTGTCTTCTTTGATGCCCAAAGATCTTTTTCGCAGGTAAACGGGCACCTGGTCTTTGCGAGGCTGCTCGTGAGACAGCCCTCTGCTTCCACAGCCCTTCCCCCAGCCACGTGTGGCCGTGCACTGTGGCTGCGTCCACCCCTGCACAGTAGAGGGCGCACAGACCGAAGCCCCAGGGGCGCTTGAGGCTGGGACTTCTCTGACCGCCCAGGCCCGGAGCCCCTGGGCTCACAATGGCTCCCCACACTCGCAGCCCGGGTTTCAGAGCTCCGCCTCCGGTGAAGGGTTTCCGCAGCTGATGGGCTCTTTAGGGGACCCCGACTTAGACATGATGTCAGTAGGGGAGACAAAATAACCCTAACGATGCTGCTTCCATGGCAGAAAATGCTTCCTCCACAAACAGAAAATCTTTAGCCATTGCTTCTGTTGTGCTGTCTTTAGGGTCGTCCTGGCAAAGCCATATTTAAAATCCTATTTACAGTTCTTTCAAGAAATGCTTTAGGATCCTGACCCATGTGTTCAGAAGTGCCACTGAAAGCTCTGTTCTTGTCTGCAGCTGATTCGGGTGCAGGTGCTTCAGTATACACTAAACACAAAGCTTGTTCGGCTTTATTTTTTCAGTCAGAATGTGTGTGCTGAACAAACGAGATGTCTATGGTGCCTGCCCTTGTTTCTGCTGCCATAGGCCCTTTTCCATTTGGCGGAACCAAAATGAATCTTTCGTCAGAAATGGATGTGAGTGGTCTGCTGCTGAGGACTTGTCTTCATATTCTGTCTCTAATCCTCTTCTCAATTCCATTTTCAATATCCGTCAGATCTCCTCTCTTCTTAAAAGTTGTCATTTATTTGTAAACTGCTGATGTCATGGGGGGCATTTTCCTGATGCACTTTCCTAAAGCATCAATGATTTCACTAATCTTCTACCAGAGCCATTGCATAAATTTTGTTTGTTTCAATTTTACCAGATTCCAAGCTACTCTCATAGACGGACAGGTCTTTAATGCCTCAAACTAAATCCTTTTTAGATATGTCATAACAAGTTAGTATTAGTTTATTTTATTAAAAATACATTTAGTCCATCCATGATATTTTCAGGGAATATATTTTTCTGTGATTAAAAAAATTCCTTTTATGTGATATGCAGAGCTAAATTAAAATGCCTTTCTGCTTTCCCATATGCCCTTTCTTGAATCTACTGTGGCTTTGCTAGAAATGATTTTGTAAACCATCTATTGTGATATTCCCATTTTCAAGGTAAATTAATAGGCAAAAGATTTTACAGTTGTTATTATTAGAGCTCATAGGGATACACATTACCCTGCACCCAATTAATATGCTTTCTACTAACCGATAGGATTTCCATTTTGTGCAATATGGTAAGAGACCCTGAGAGCTTTTCAATAGCTGTGAGGTCAACACTCTATCCCCGGGTAGAGATAAAATGAGGATTTAGCTGGATTTCTTTT
Organism: Echinops telfairi; assembly: GCF_000313985.2. Taxonomy (NCBI): domain Eukaryota; kingdom Metazoa; phylum Chordata; class Mammalia; order Afrosoricida; family Tenrecidae; genus Echinops; species Echinops telfairi. The sequence continues at coordinate 81,501,293 of NW_022103915.1, read as the reverse complement.
CTTTGGGCTGAGAAGAAATTCTGTTTAGTTTGGTGTTTTCTCTTCTTGCAACTTAAGGAACATCTTCCAAAATGGTTTCCAGCTTTGCGTCACTTTCTAAAAGAAGAATTAAGACCAGGTAGCAAAAGCACAGGGGCAACTGATGAGGTTCACAGTTGGCTCTTTTTTCTGGGACAATATTCTTTACAAAATTTAAACAGTTTGAGTATAAAGTCTGTACATCCCTCTGGCTAAGAATACCCAGTCTTGAAGACAACTTTCATGAATAACTTTTAAACATAAAGCAGAATATTTTCTTGTGTGGGACTCCTCCAAGCAAAAGACAGGTTTAAACACCAGAAAGAAAACATTTTGCTAGAGAGTAAACACTGCGGCATTTTTTGAACTCTTCTTTTCCAACTCCCACTCCCACTGATTTGATACTTCAGCTTTTAAGGGAAGATTCTGAAGTGTAGCAAGAAAGGTTCTTTTCTTCTTTTTCAGTTATCTGAACTCCATCATAAAAAAATAACAAAACCAACTGTAGGATTACCTTCTTATACTTAGAATGCTTTTAAGCCTAATACATGGGCCTCTTCTTATGCCACCACAATGAATATAACACAGAATATATCCAAAATATGGTCCTGAATAAATCTGGTCAGAACCATTTATAAATAGAAATTCATTTGAAGGGATAGAAATTCTTTTAAAAGAAATTTGGGTGAACTCTAAAAAACAAACAAAAAAACCCTAAAAATAATGCTAGTTCATTTATGAAAGATCAGCACTGCTTTTATTTTCAATAGTGTATCTCTTTTTCATTTGACTTTTTCAATGCACTTTTCATGATTATGATACGGATGAATAGATTTTAAAATAATTTCAGGAGAACCATGATCTATATAGCTCATACTATTGATAATTTGCACATAAGCAGGTTAATTGTATTTCCAAGTCCTCTATTGTTTTCTCAATAACATGTTCATGATGGGAAAGGGCATAATTCACCTTTATCAACATTTTCATTCATACATCATGTAGTAGCTGCTTATGTGGAAATATTAGTTGCAGTTTGGATGAAGTGGAACACATAGCCCTCACTGCCACCCTAAATTATTTCTTTCCTTACAGTTTAAATAGTTCCCTACCACACCTCACGATTTCTTTTGCTTTCTTAAACAGCATTATTCTAATGCAATGTTTTCAAAGTGTTAGATAGACTTCATTCCACTAGTGGTAATAATTTCTTTAAAAGAATCAATGCCAAACCAGTTCCAAGGAGAAGGAGATTAAAGATGTCCCAAATGTCAAACTCTTCCAAGATGCTATTGTGTTCTATTCTACGCCCACTTCTCTCTTGAACATATTCTCTCACATCCTTGATTTCTGCAGTTTGATGGCACATCCCACAGAAACTCGTGAAACTTTGAGTGGCTGTCTCATGTGGTGATGGGTGATGTGCAGTCCCAAATCCAGAGGTCAGACAGAGCCGAGCCAAATGCAGAGTTCAGGCCAGAAGCCCAAATGTCCCAAAGTCACAGCAGATCTTCCTGCTTCTAGCAAAGCTCCATCAGGAAGTAGAGGTCGGACTTGCCAGGTGAGGTGCTGTGTGTTAGAACAATGCTGTCAGTACATGTACTCATCCAAGGAAAACAAAGGATGGTGTCTTAAGTCACATCCTCTACTAAGGTAGAGTCTTAAAGGAGACCAAGGGTGTGGTTTGGTTCATACCCTCTCATTAGGCCTCAATGTCACCTTAATACAGTCCATTGAGGAGGCTTGGTGATGTAGTGCTTAGTCTGCTAACCACAAGTTCTGCCACTGGAAGCTACCAGTCCCTCTGTGGGTGAAAGATAAGGTCTGGTTAGGGTAGAATAAGCCCCAAGTTGAGAACATAGCCATAGAAGAAAATGCAAAAACCCCAAAGTCAATGCCATTGAGTTGATACAGATTCACAGTGACCCTGTAAGACAGGGTAGATCTGCTCTTGTGAGGTTCTGGGACCGTAACTCTTTGTGGGAGTAGAAAGCTCCATATCTCCGGAGAATTGGGTGGTGGTTTCAACCTGAGGGCCATGAGTATCACACCCCAATTCATAACCACGATGCCACCAGGCCTTCATATAGGAGTATAGAGTACAGAATAATAACATATCACAAAAGGAGTTATGGCTTGAAGGGTCATATTAACTTACGATAACACCACTAAACATGATAACTTCTTTATTTATCTCTAGTAAATGTAAAGGTCTGCACCCTATTATGTTTATGTGTGTGTGTAATTTCAAAGAAAATAACCCAGAAAAATCCATTGAGTCAATTCAAATGCATATAGACCCCACAGAACAGAGTAGAACTCTAGGGAGTAAAAGGCTATAATATTCATGAAAGCAGAGTGTCCCACTTTCCTTTTTTATTCAGGAGCAACTGGTGGGTCCAAACCACCAAACTTCAGGTTAGCAGCCTACTGCTTCAGCTGGAGTTCCACTCAAAGACAATAGGACATAATATTCTTCCTAGAAGCTCAGCGGCACTAAAGACATGTACCCATCAAGAACCTTGTGTTTGTCCAGGTGGACTAGAGAAACAAATTCTTAGACATACCCATATGTGTACAAGAAAGAACAAGTGAATATTGAGAAAACATCTCAGCCCAGTCCAGATCAAGTCCATAAGTCTGATATTAGCCTATATGTCCGATACCAGTCTATAAGTTCCTTTTCAGATTCATGCAACACATGCAATGATGCCGAATGCAGGAAGACCATAGGCCAGTGGGTGGGAACTCTTGTGGATCCAGTGGTATTGTAAGCATCTCAGTGCTGGCAGGGCTCTCCACATGGCTCCTCCAGCTCCAGAGGTCTGGCTCCATCAGCCTCTCCCCATGTGTCTTCCCCACAGGGATGTCTCTCAGGGAGTGATGAGAGAGAGAGAGACTCTTGCCTCCAAGGAGGAATAGAGTTCCCAGACTCCTCAGGAGAAGGCTATGCCCACCCAGAGGCCTCATTGGCTATGACCTAATAGATATCCTAGACTCCAGCCCTTCACTCTGAATCCTCAAATTGATACCAGCTTTTATGTAACTACCACAAACCTCTTCTTTGTAAGTAATTACAAATTTTGTAGAGTTTTACTCACAATATTTGTTGAGAAGCTTCTATGAAAATGGGTGATTGAGTGAGAGGTGACAATTCCATTATTTTCATAGTCATTCTTAATTTTAGCATATGGTACTTAGAAATAGGACCTAGAAAATCACTATATCACCATCCAAGAAAGACAAAGTAAAATACCTGGTGATATTCCATTGAGGGCATATGCTGTAAAATTTGTGTTCTCATTTCTTACCACCACTGGGTTTTTCTTCTCCCTCGTTCCTTGGTCTAGCATAGGAGTTTTTCACTTTCCTTAAAGAGGGGGAAGAAAAAGTTTGTCTCATTTCTTTAATTTCCAATCGATCAATAAAGGTCATGCCATGTATTGGATCATAGATACCAAAAACATATATTGCAAGTGCTAACACCTATGGCTGTGGTTATAATCCCTGAGGGCATGCGTTGTTTTTCTGAACCCATTAACAATTAATGAAGCAGAATGACTCAATGGTTTATCTTATGTGGATGTCTATCTCCCCCCTTTTTAAGTTTCCAAAATCCAAACCCAAAACTCGCTGTCGCAGAGTCAAGGTCTGACTCCCAGGGGCCACATGGGGCATGGTAGAACTGCCCCTGTGGGTTTTCAAGATTCATTACTGGAGTGGAAAGCCTCCTCGTTCTCCAGAGGAGCGGCTGGTGGTTTTGAACTTCTGACCTTGTGGTTAGCAGCCCAAGATGTAACCACTCAGTCACCAGATATTGATTTTTAACTTTTCATTGTGATTTGAGTGAAAGTTTACAGATCAATTTATTTTCTAGTCAATAATTCATACACACTTTATTCTGTAACACTGATTACAATCCCAATTTCACAGCACTCTTTTTGTTTCTTGTTTGTGTTTACTATTTCTGCTCAGCCTTCTTCCCGATCACTTCCTGTCTTGTAAGGATTACCCACAGGCTAAAGAACGCCCTTTGGATCACCCATGGTTGATTGTTCCAAGGAGTGTGCATTCCTCCCTGGTTTTATTGTTCACTCTATAAGTTGGACCTTGGTCGTAAGTTCAGTTCCAGGCCTGAAGAGTAACCAAGAGCTGTAGTCTTCTGGATTCCACCAGCCCACCAGTCTCCATCATACTAATAAGCCAGTCTTGTTTTTTTTTTTATTAATCATTTTAATAGGTGCTCTTACAGATATTGCAACAATTCATACTGCAATTAGATCAAACATAATTGTACAATTGCTGCCACCATCCAGTTTCATATACATGTTCTTGAACTCCTTGATAACAGCTCCTCTTTATCTACCCCTCACCCGGAATCCTATTTATAATATTATATACCATTGTCATTATTTACTTATTTGCCATATCTTACATACTCCCATGTATCCCTTCATCTGCACTTCTGTTGTTCATTCCCTTCATGTGGGGCTATATCGTCCTCATTGCTACCGGTTCCTCCTTCCCCACCCACCTCTTCCTGCACCCTCAGGAAATCATTATTCCTATTACTGTTTCTGAAGGGTTAACTGTCTTGGCTTTCAAGTATCAAACAACTTGAATTATACAAATGGACCTACGCATGTCTTGTTTATTATTTTGGCTTTTGCTCCATGAGACCTTTTATTTTGTGTTATAAAGACATTTAAAGCAAGGAGGACAGGTATGGAGGAGAATGGTGGCAAGCTGCATGTAGAACACCCAGGAGTAAAATTTTGAAAAGATAAAGACCTTCCACCGAGAGAGAAAGCCTTCCCTCAGAGCTGGTACCTAAGTTTGGATTTCAGCCTCCTAAATCATGAGAAAATATCTGTTTGTTACAGCCACCTGTCTATGGGACTTCAGTTATAGGAGCACTAAAAGAAAAAAAAAGAAAGAAAAAGAAACACCCCTGAAGGTCACAAAGAAATTTCAAAATAGTATTTCTTGGAAATATTTGGGGCTATACAAATATCTGATAATTCCTGGAGGTTCTACCAGTATCATCACACATCTTATAAGGTTAACTAAAAGATAGATTATTATAAAACTGTACATAGTAGGCAAAAATATAGAATCTGAACTACACTTTCACACCTGGAGCTATCCAGTTTGGAAGGTGGTGTTTTCATCTCTCTAAACCTTCACAAAGTCAAAAATGGCAGTTTGGGGACCCTTAAGGGACTCCAATAACTTTAAACGCTCTTTGAGTTTGGGGAATTAAAGAAAAAATCTGGAGGGGCAATAGCAGAAGTGTATGGTGAATGGGGCAAGTTTTCCCATACATTCCTATAGGGGAGCCCCTGCTCCCTTAAAGAACGAGCAGGTAAGGGGTCATAATTGGAGAACATTTTGTCTTTGGCACAGGACTTCTGGACTTCTTATCACCAATGCAGTTTTAAATTGACAAATCAAAATCTTCCAGATAAGGCCTTTTGATTGGTCTGTGTCCATATATATAAAATCTATCAATATTACCCTTTTAGAGTCCAACAGAATTGTTAACATAACTTACTAAGTTAACCACTCTGCCTTGAATTTAATATTCAGATGGCCCCAGAGATTCTTTCAGAAACCACTGTCTTGATTGGATCTCATTTGAATGCATTATAATGGGACAAAGTATTACTGAGAAAATGTGTCTACTACCATCCATTGATCACACAAACAGGTTGAAACACACCCTTTTGGGAATTAAGCTGTATATGTATGGGTTAGAATTGTAGTAGCAACACTTTTGACTTACCCCTGGGATTCTCTCTCTCTCTCTCTCTCTCTCTCTCTCACACACACACACACACACACACACACACACACATACACACAGATACACACAATAAATTCCTTCCCCTTTTTACCTTTTTGGACAAGGGGATTTTTCTTTTTTTTTGCCAGAGAGCAGAAATGGGTTCTCAGTGGTGTAGGTGAGGGTTCTGCAGGGACTATGAATACCGACACTTGATCATCGATTTCAGTTATCAGGTCGAATTCGGAGAGGAGTCACACAGTTCAAATTGAACCTTTAAAATTAAATCAGAGGGTTGTTCTCATTTCCGCACTTTCTGGACAGAATCATATTGTATCCCCGATGCGTGTTGATCCAGTCAGTCTGGAAAGGTGCTTCAGTGACTCCCTGGGACGTCTCCCTCCTGGCAAATGGCTGTAGAGTTGAGGGGTGTTCTCATCTTTCTCTCTCACCCTTGAAGTCCATCCCTTGGCTTCTGATCTGTGGACAGGCACACATACTAGCGTGAGGTTAATTAGCATGAAACTTTGGAACATCTTCCCCAAAGACCTGAAAATCCTCAGACTCTAGTACAAATAAGTGATTCATTTCTGGTTTCTAGAGCTCACCATCTGGACAGCTTATTGTGTTTGAGCTCCACTGGGAGTGTAAACAAGAAAGAATCTAGGTGTCATCTTTGTGCTTGCTTAGTGTTGTGTGTGTTTGTTGCACCCATCCAAAAGTCTTAGTATCTTCACTTTATCCTAGTGTTCCCTATTCTACCCCCTTCCAGTGACACAAATGGTAAATGCTGTTGACAGTCTCATGGGATCAGGATCAGCACACACTGCCTTTGGCATCATGGCTGAATTGGAGTGGGTTGCCATATGCCAATTAAATCTAACTGGTCATTTTATAGGTTGAGAGTGGAGGCAGAGGAGGAAAAAGAAAGAATTTTTAGGTTTCTATTGTGCTAGTCACTATGCCCCTGTATTATACATGAAGGAATTATATTTTATCTTTACAGTAGCTCCTAGAGTTAGACAATCCTTGCCTTATGAGTAATGAAATTTAAGGTCACACAGACTTGTGTGACCTTGAAATTCATGTCATTACATCATGGTTGAGAGCACAGAAAGGAGATTACCTTGGCTTTTTCTTTTAATTTTTTCATTTCATTTAGAAAGATTGAAAATAATCCATGAGATTGTCATTATGTGTCCCAAAATACAGAAATAGTAGAAAGTATCTAAAAATATGGAAGGAAGATGTAGTTTGTATCATGTCTTTAAATTCATTGATATCCTGCCTAGAAATCAACCTCCTCAGTGACCAAAAATCTGAAAGTCTGAATTGAGAAAGGGGTGTGAGTGGTGGTGCAGGCCTTGGGCATCGGTAGGACTAGAAATGAATTTTGACTGACCAAAATAGCTGGTGTCTTTGAGTCACCTAGGCCCATCTAAGGAGGAAGATTGGAGTCTCACAAATAAAGTCAAAGCCCTGAAAATAAAACAGAGAGTACACTAAAGAAAAAATAAGAGGGGTGGGGGATATGAGGAAGGTAAGGATAGTTACCTATCTTAACCTGCTCTTTGACTCCACGCTCTTTGCTGGATGGTTCAAAGAATGAAGCCCCTGGCTGCTAGACAAGAGATTGGCAGGACAGGATTGCTGCCAACACTTGGAACGCTATTCTACTCTGACCTCCAAACCAACCTCCAATCTCGCTGCCCTTGAGTCAACGCTGACCCATAGCAACCTCCTGTGGATTTCCAAGACTGTAACTGTTTACCAGAGTAGAAAGTCCTATTTTTCTCCTGTGGAGCGCCAGGTGGTTTCAAACCGCCGACCTTTCGGGTCACAGCCCAGTCCATATCACACCACCAGGGCTCCTTCTGACCTAAGAAGGTGATTCAAGTATTGTTTTCAGGGGTCAAGTTCATACATGCCCAGTTTTCTTCCAAAGACCACATAGTTCCACGTTGCTTAGCAACTAGTGGATGACTGCATACAAGTTCTCGCAGCAATACACTTGTCTTAGTGCCATTACCGTGGCTTAAAAACCAAACAAAAACAGGAGTCCAATTAAATCAGTGGCTTTGCAGCAGATCTCTGGGCCAGTGAAAAAAAAAGAAATCAAGGCCAAGAGGTTATAGTTCTTTGTGATTCCAAAGGGTTAAATCTTGATAAGATTGCTTTGTTTTGTTTTGTTTGCTTGGTGAGGGACACAGGACAATCACTGGGACTTATGAAGTTTAAAAAATTGAAAACTGCGTTAGTGAGACGAGGCCAGGAAAGGTGCACTTAGACCTTTTAATTTTCCCATCAAGACGAGGTACCTTCTCATCTCTCAAGAGTAGCTAGGGAAGTGCTGAGAGAACTCGTCAGGAAACATACCCTGTCCACCCTGCAGTCCTGACTCCCCTTTCAGAGTTCCTTGCGCTTTCCAAACGCAAAGGATATTTAACTAGACCATGGTTTAAGTCCATGCGGAGTGCCAAAACTGACACTTTGACGTGGCGTAAATCAAACAGCCCTGAAATCTTCGTGGAAGGGTTAGAGATGAAACACTCTCTTCAGAAATATATAGACCAAGATGGGAGGATATGTTGAGAAATAATAGCACTACATTTTGATATTTTTGTTTAATAAAGGCTTCTATGACTATATCAATGCCTTGGGACTGAGTCTCATACCTACGCTCCCCATGTGTTAAAATCCCACTGCAGGTCAACTGCTTTTTGTTCTGTTTTGAGCCTTGGTTTAGAGGGAAATGGGCAAACATTCTTATTGAGAACCCTGAAGCTAAACCTGTTCAGATGTGGGCCAGAAATCTTATTACCTACGTCGTCTGTGCTTTCCCTCTCCCGAGCAGAAGCATACGCTGGACATTTCCTTTAAAGTGGCTTCCAGTCAAGCTTTCGTCAGCTTCCGTGGTGGTTACCATGGTTCCTCGTGTCAACATTTGGCAGCTGACAGAAAGACAGATCCCCGCGCGGAAGGTCTGAAAGACTAAGCGGAAAGGGAAAGGCAGAGTGGAAGTAAACGAAAACGTGTTCTCCGTCATGCGCAGATGCTTTCAGCTCACTCGTTTAGTTTCTTCTCACATTCTCCGGCGAGAAACTATTGCTCTCTCCATTACCTTGAAGAAGAAATCACTGAGATTGAGGGAGCGGAGGGAGCTAATGGGCTGGAGGCCCGGAATGGTGCAAAAAGCTGCTCACTCAAAAGTTGGAGAATCAAGTCTACTCACAGGTACCCAGACCCAAACCAGCCATGGAAACCGCCATGGAGTTCCATTCTTCTCGGACGTACAGGAGCTAGCAACTCCACAGCAGCTGGAGGGCACCTGGTGAGGAGGCCTCAGCCAGGGGGTGAGATGGTCAGTTTTAGGCCAGTTCTGTGGCTTCAAAGCCCTTGGCCATTTACACTACACTGTACTCCATGCGATCATATAGACTACAGATGGAGGACGAGCTTACATTTCAGACGGATATCATTAAGATGCAAGTGAGATTTTGTTGTTATTTTAATACCATATTGTCCTCGGGCAACTTGGAAAACTCTCATGCACATTCAGGTCCTCAGAATGTTATCCCTGGGGAAGTTCGACTGTGCCCCACAGGGCTGCTAGGAGTCAGGACAGGCACGATGGCAATACATTTAGTTTGGGTTTGGACATTTTAAAAAAATTGTTGCAAACCAACTTTTAGCATTTCCTTTGTAAGAATTGAATAATCAAGTACCATGAATCTAATTGATTATGGGAAAATGTCCCTTTGAGCTGATGCAGCAACTGTTTGGGTGATTCTGTGGTATTCTTTGAATAAATATAATGACAAACTGTCAGTTTTACTACTGGCAAAAGCTTCCCGGAGAAATGTTGGCGGAGGCAGTAATTTAAATTGTTCCTTAACCTAGGATTTCAAAATGTATAAAAGAGATCTCTACCCTGTAGCCTTCCTGCTTAAAGTTGGCCTTGACTTCCACTTTCTGTAGAATTGGATCCTTAGAGACTGGATTAATTGAGAGCAGTATTAGAGTTGGAGGAAGGCTTATTCACCTTTAGTATGAATATGGCACAACGCTGCTTGGTGAAAGTGAGGAGGATTTGACACATTAGCTGATGAAGATAGAGGATTGAAGCCTGCAGTACAACTCGATGTAACAAAAACCAAAATCCTCACAACTGGTCCAATGGTAACATCACGATAAATGGAGACGAGATTGAAGTTGTCAACGATTTTATCTTGGTTGGATCCACAATCAGTGTTTATGTATGTAGCAGTTAAGACATCAAAAGGTGTGTTGTATGAGATAAATCTGCTACATGAGATCTCTTTAAAGTGCCGAAAACCAAAGATGTTATTTTGAGGATTGGGGTACACCTTCCCAGAGCCATGTTATCGTCAATACCCACATATACATGTAAAAGTTCAGCATTAAATAATGAAGAGAAGAATCAAAATTGAATTTTGGCAAAGAATATTGAAAGTACCATGGACTACCAAAAGAGAAAACAGATCAGCCTTGGAAGAAGTGCAGTCAGAATGCTCCTTAGAAGTACAGATAGCGAGACTTAGTCTCTCGTGCTTTGGACATGCTACCAGGAGAGCTCAGTCTCTGGAGCATGACCTCATGCTTGGCAGTTATTGGTAGGTGCCAGCGAGTTGGTTTTGACGGTATTGACCCCATGCCCCACCGAAGGAAACACTTGTGGTCCTGCACCATCCTCACAATTGTCCCTATGCCTGAGCTCGTTGTTGGAGCCCCTTCATCGATCCATCTCTTAGAGAGCCTTCCTCTTTACCCCTGCCCCTCCACTTTACCAATGACAGTGTCTGCCTCCAGGGACTGGTCTCTCCTGACGAGATGGCCAACGTTGTGCAGCAGAGGGACAAAGAAAGTAGAGTGGCAGCAAAGTAAATTAAATAGAAGGGCAGCAAAAAAAAAAAAAAGAAGTCGTCAGGAAGCTGGATGGACACTGGCTGCAACCACAATCTACAACATAGTAAAAATTGTGAGTAATATTTTTTCATATTTTCCTCTTCAAACCAGGAGAGATGCTAACCTAAAACATAGCTGTTAACCAAACATATTCATTTACCAGATTTACCGGATTATATTTCTTGAGGTGAAAAGGGAAGAGGACCCAAAAGGCTAAAACATAAGAGAGAAGACGACAAGGGTGGCCGGTCCCCATCGGGGTGGCATTCAGAGGGGCGTTGGGTACTTTCTTTCACCCTTAAAATGGCACAGGAGGTCAGACAAGTTTGAGAAGCTATGGCTTCAAAAGGAGCATTTTCACCTCTAGACCCTCCTGAAGAGTTCTCCGCTCCTTGATTGCCACTATATCAATAAAGCAGGAGCGTTTTGTCAAGGAGCATGGGACACTGTTCCCCCACCCACAGTCATTGGTTACAAAACTTAAAGCCAGGCAAAATAAAACAAAATAAGAGAAATGCCCAGGAAACTGTAATTGCACACATCTGATGTGTACTGCTAGGAAAAGCATGCGGTAGTCCACGCTGAGAGCCACAAAGCAAAGTGATTCTCCAGTCGAAGCTGGCAGGTTGTAGATGCCTGGTCCATTTCTGAATGATTAAACTGAAGGAAGAGGCATGTAATTGTAAACTACCCCAAACCTCCAAATCTAACTCCCAGTCCTTTTGCAACAACACAATTTCTTACAGAAAGCACCCAAACTACCAAAGATACAATTTTGCCACATAATCACCCTGAAAGCATTTATGTAATCAAAGGAACCTCTGGGAATGGAAACTGGAATCTGGGAGTGAAACTCAAGAAAGATTTCATCATTGCACACGCAATTTCAAATTAAGCACTAATCAGAGGGGAAAATTAGGTTTATTCGCAGGGGCCACTCAAAATAACCCTCTTAATAATGTAGAAATTGGCTGGAGCGAAAGTCCCACAAGTCTAGACACAAATACATTTAAAATACAGCAAATCCAGTCAATATAAAATGTAGCAAATACAAGAAGTCGATGCAAAGTATATTTCCCAGATCTGAGGAACATGGTTCCAGGATTGTAAGCAAACTGCTCAGGAAAAAAGTCTGTGGTTTCGCAGGATTTCAGACCTAGAAGAAATGTGTTTGCTTTCATTTGTGTCCTGCCACCGAAACGCCTTTTCAGACTTTCCTGTTCCAGCCGGGACAGATGCGAACCAGGCCTATTTATTTACCAGCCACACCAGGTTATACTAACTGAGTTGAAAAATTACGGGGACAAAAAAGGCTAAAATATAAAAAGAGAAGAGAATAAAATGGCAAAAAATTGCTTTCAACATACTTGGGGTTGAATTCAAATAGAAAAATAGAAGGAGAGATAGATGACCGATGTAGTTGACTGCTTTGCCCCTCCACCCTGGGCACTCTATAGCCTGAGCTCCTCCCAGTGGTGGTGGCTCCCTGTGAAAGCAGTCTGGCGAAAGGAGCTGGTTTCCCAGGAGTAGTTAGCTCACCAGAGGCCGGCCTACGGCTGAGAGCATTGTTACTAAAAGTCACCACTCTTAGCAAGGGCCCTCAGAACCCACCTTCCTCTTTATGTTTCGTCCTCCTCCTTTCTTTTTGGCTCACTCCTCCAATCTCTTCATGTCTCTTCCGATCCCAGCTCCTTGACACAATACAGTCTATTTCCTCAGGTCGTCAACGGGGTTCGGACTTTGCCTTAATCCGTGACATTTTCAAACACTCCTGTTTCTATGCTTTGCAAATTACCCTACCTGAACCTCCCATCATGCCAGCACACCCTATATCCCTAGCTAGGAACTATCTGGTCTACAGGTAACCCTAAACCCACAGGCGCATAGTACCCTTAGAAAAGACTGTACATGCTCTTGCCCTGAAAGCTCCCTACAATTTAGGGGAGTGGTTTACAGAGATCAGAAGCACATTTTGTAAGCTGAGCCAACTTTCCTTGATAAAAAGGTTTGTTGTTGTTTGAAAGAAGAGAGTAGCCATAGAGAATAACAATTTTGTCATCAGCACCCGAACAATGCAGACAATATCCAAGAAAAATAATTGGTTTAAAGTTGTTCTGCTGGTCAGCTAGGTGCCAGTTGACTACTTGTGCCTATTCAAATTCAAATTAATCTGAATTTAAACAAAGAAATCAATTTCTCTCTTGGATTCGAGGCATTTCAAGTTCTCAGTAGCAAGATGTAGTCAGTCAGTGGCTGCTGCATTAGACTTTGCAAACAGAACATTTTCAGTCATGTAGAGAATTTTATTGACAGTGCAGGAAACACCTTGAAGTAGAGACAGAGAGAGAGAGAAGAGGAGAGAGAGAAAAGAGGGACAGAGAAAACAGACAGTAACAAAAATAAACAAAGATAAGAAGAAATAAAGAGGAATGAAAAAATGAAGCAGTACAAACTGCAAAATCCAGCACCAGCATAACACAGAAACCTGTACGAGAAGGAGGACATTAATATTTTCCTAAAATGACCACTAGAAAAATGATAAGGCTGCTCCTGATCAAAGGTGTAAAACTTGCCAGATCTGGGAAAACAAGGTAGTCCCCAAAGTTCTGGCTATCCCAGACTGCTCTTTAACATGAAGAAAACAAAACTGTTGGTCTAGAATTGAGGGTCCCCACCTCCCCGTCAAGTTCATATCAGTCTCTGAGAGTCAAGTAAACAAGACGTTGAAAGGAACATCCTTTCCTAAGCAGTTGCCTTTAAGAGGCTGTTTGGGGCCTGAGCAAAATGAGTGTGGGGACTAACCTATATGGGAGGCTGGAGTTCTTGCAGCCAATTAGTTGCTTTGACCTGAATCTCCTCATTTTCATTTAGATGTCTTCTTTGCCTCCTACCAGTGAGCATCCTGTATCAAGCCCCCACCCTACCTCTTCTCTAAATCTGGCAATAACTATAGCAACGCGGCTGGAACAGAAGTGAGGAGCATCACTAAGGATTTAGAGACTGTGTCTCTTCCAGAAGACCCCAAGGGGACTTCCAGAAAAGTAATCCGAGTGAGCGGTAAAGGAAAGGACGCATATGTAAAGTGTTCCCTCCAGGAACTTTACTTCAACAGGAACAAGAGCATTTCCCAGAAGGATGTGAGCAAAGTCAAATGGAACTGCTCACCAGGCTTCTCCAAGGCACCAAATGGGCTTTTAAAGGCACACATTCCTGGGGGCTTAGCAATGGATTCAGAATAGGAACTGTACATTCGTCCTTGGCTGTTCTACATTTGCAAGGAGCAGCAGATAATGCCAGCTGGGGGATCCATGGGCAGGGGCAGA
>NW_022103915.1:81484075-81486654 GCF_000313985.2 Echinops telfairi | reverse complement strand
GGCTCCAATAAGCTGATGGTAGTTAACAATGCAGCATCCGGGATGAAGCTGTCAGGAACTTCATCTTGCTGGGCTCAAGGAATGATCGTGGGTGCAGCAGATAAGAGATCCAGTGACATAAATCTGCTACCCAAGACCGCTTCAAAGGGTTCAAAAGCAAGAATGTTACTTTGAAGATTAATGTGCCCCTGCCCCAAGGCACAGTCTTTCAATGGTCTCATTCATATGCACGTGAAAGTTGCACATTGAATAAGGAACAGCAATGAGAAATCAACGCATTTGAATGATGGTATTGGACAAAAGTATTAAACTGCCCCCAAGAGAGAGCAGATCTGTTGTGGTAGAAGTACAGCCAGAGGCTCTTTGGAGGAAAGGATGGCAAGAGTTTTTCTCACCTACTTCTGGCATGTTATCAAGAGAGACTAGTCACTGAAGAAGGAGATCTGGCTTGGTAAAGTGGATGGGCAGCGAAAAGAGGGAGACCCTTGAGGAGATGGATGGACACAGTGGCTGAAACAATGACCTCAAACATAAGAACTATTGTGAGGATGGAGCAGGACCAAGCAGGTGCCCAAGCAGGAGACCAGGATCATGCTGTTGTCCACTATGAGTCAGAATTGACTGGACAGCACTTAACAATACCAAGGGCAACAATAAAATTAATGAGCCTAGCTCTTAGCTATTTCCTCAGGGTCTTGGGAGAGCAGGTCCAGGTGGAAATGCTTTAAAAAGACAGAACAATGCTGGCTCTAAGGAAATCTAATCTGAAAGCCCTTCCACTTCACCTCTATACAGCCACTTTGAAAACCCCATTTTTGCATCAACCTCCTCCTTTCCGTTGGCTTTCTAAGGAAGAGTTTTGTGATTCCCAGTCACCAATGCAAACCTTTTCTACAGATATCCTTCTCCCTGCTACTCCCAGTCAAAATGGCTCATCCTGCTCCCCCTGTGTTTTGATACCTGATCTCTTAAATCATTAAAGGAAGACTCAGCATTCAACATCCAGGCTGGGATGGGCATAACATGTTCTGGTCTTGTACTGCCACTGATCATGTATAACCTGTGCCTGATATTTCATCTTTGTCTTCCTGGTTCCTCCTCTGTGAAATAAGGTTATGTGGAGCATCATAACAATTATCATTTGTAAAGCGTTTAGAGTAGTGTCTTAAGATAGAGAGATGATGCATAAATAGAGAGGAGGAGTGAAGAAGTGAAGGAGGAAGAGAGAGGGAAAGAGAGAGAAATAGTTGAGGGGTATAGGCCATGTCCGACACTCATCAATTTTCATTCTTTCATTCATCTGCTTTGTAAAAAAGATAGTTAAGACATAGTCCTTGCACTTAAGCAACTCAAAGTTTAATGGGACACAGACATGTATAATACATTAGAACGGCTGTGGTATGGTCAGATACTAATTGCTTTAAGAGTAGAGAGGAAGGAGTAATTAATTCTCCCCGAGAGTTTAGAAAAAGATTCATGGCTGAACCCTTGTTGCCTTGTAGTTTGAGTGCACATTCAGGAGCCAGGGGGGGTGAGGAAAAGGGAGGGCTAGGGGAGCGAGGCCTGGAGATGAAATGGGGATGGATCACACTTGTCCTGGGAAAGCCTACCCCCAACGGTGGCGCAGACACAACTAGCCTCCCAAAGGAACAACTCTTGGCCCTTCCTTTGCTGCCAAAATGTGGATAGTTAAAACTGCACTCTAGGGCTGTTATTGGAAAGCATCATCATCCTTCTATTAAGCAGTCCATCATTAGAGCCACTCATTCGGGTGCTTAAAATATAAATATAATATATATATATATATGCATTTTATAATTAGAAGTATAAAAGTATAAACATATTGCCTATATTCTGTGTGTACTTGAAGTGGCAGTGAGTTATTTAAGGTGGCTCGTCTAGCCAAAATGTCTAATTCCCACTAGCCCACCTATTCCTGCCTGAGTTTAGGTAACAAGATGGGAGAAGAGACTGACAGGATTCACTTGTGAGTCATTTTTGATAGCATCCATTGTGATTGCCATCGCACTGACTATAAAATGAACCCTCTGAGAAGCAGGAAGAGAGATCTCCCTCCAGTGAGAAGTAGGAGGGGAGCTTGTCCTCTGGCTCCTTAGACTCCAGAGTTGTGAACTTCCCTGATCCAGAAGACATCTTTGGCATCCGAAGAGTTACAGAGCACGGCAGCAGCAGCCAGAGCATGAGACAGAGTGATGGACTCTGTAGCCCATAAAATTCTCACTGCCATCCAGTCATGCTGACTCACAGTGACCCGCTGGGGGGTTCTGAACCTGTCACTGTGTACGGGAGTAGAAAGTCCAGTCTTTCTCCTGTGGAGCTGTTGGTGGTTTCGAACACTGACCATGTGGATGGCAACCCAATTCATAACCACCAGGGTGCCTTTCTTCACCCACTGAACAAGTAAAGCTGAGTAAAGTTTGGGGGCAGGAGGCTGCCTTTTAGAGTGGGGTGGTGCTGGGCACATAATTGGTGGAGCGGAGGGAGTGCCTTCAGATTGGGGTTTACTGGGGTGGAGTGCCTCTGGGCACTTAATATTGCCCATGAATTCTGTGGGCCCA
>NW_022103915.1:81478840-81483624 GCF_000313985.2 Echinops telfairi | reverse complement strand
CCTGTGAAAGGGTCTTTTGACCCCCAAAGGGGTCCCAACACACAGGTTGCGAACAGCTGTTCTAAGGAGGACTTACAGTGCTCCTAAACTTTTAGTTGCTTGAGTGCAAGGACTATGTCTTAACTATCTTTTTACAAAACAGATGAATGAATGAATGAATGAATGAATGAAAATTGATGAGTGCCAGAAGTGGCCTATACCCCTCAGCTCTCTCTCTCTCTCTTGCCTTCTCTCTTCCTCCTTCACTTCTTCACTCCTCCTCTCTATCTATCCATCATCTCTCTATCTTAAGACACTACTCTGAATGTTTTACAAATAATAATTGTTATGATGCTCCACATACTCTTATTTTGCAGAGGCTGTGCTTCTTTTCAGTGGCTGTACTTCTTCCAGGATTATTTGTTTGTTCTTTTAGCAGTCCATGGTACTTTCGCTGTTCTTCTCAAACATGACGGTTCACACACATCAATGGTCTTCAGTCTTCTTCAGTCAGTGTCTCTCTTCCGCATGTGCTTGGGGCCATTAAAATACTATGTTTTCGTTCAGGCACACCTTAGTCAGCAAAGGCATAGCCTTGCCTTGACGGCTCTTTCCATGAGTCTTGATTGCAGAGCCAAGCAAGACAAAATCCTTCACAACTTCAATTTTTTCTCCTTTTTTCACAATGTTACCTATTGGTCCAGTAGTGATGATTTTAGTCTTCTTTCAATTGAGTCATAATCCTTACTGATAAAGAATATATTGAAATACCCATAGTCATAATCTGTACTTATCTACAATGCATAGAAATAGAACTATGAACTTCCTGTTTGTAGCAGTTAATGTGATCAGCTGCTAATCAAAAGTTTGACTGTTCATATTCACCCCAAAGTGCCTTGTAAGCAAGGCATGGAAATCTACTTCTGAAAAATAATCCACTGAAAATCCTATGGAGAACATTGACTTTGACACACTTAGGGTGTGTATGGATCAATGTTTGTTATTTTTTAGCAAAGAAAGGAACCATAGAAATAGAAAATATTCAGGAATGTATAAACTCAGAAGAGAGGGAATTCACTGAAGATGAGATACCAGAGGTGGCCTTCACAGAACAGACATCTATAAACTACTTGTGAAGGGAAGAGGGATAAGATGCTGCTCTTGTTAGGTGCCATGGAGTCAGCTTCAAACCAGAGCGACCCGATGCACAACAAAATGAAACCCTGCACAGTCCCGCACTGTCTTCACAACTCTTCTTATGCCTAAGCCAGTTGATGCAGCCACTGCGTCAAGCCAACTCACCCAGGACCTTCTTCTTTATAACCACCCTCCATTTTATCAAACATGATGTCCTTCTCCAGGGACCAATCTCTCCTGATGATATGTCCAAAGTACATAAGATGAAGTCTTGCCATCCTTGCCGCTAGGAAGCACTCTGGCCTTAGTTCTTCCAATATGATCCGCTTGTCCTTTTAGCAGTTCATGGTACTTCCAATATTCTTCCCATAGCTTGTGTTGTGTGGAACTTAGTCCCCACAGAAATATCCTTGCTCTTCAATATTCTAAAGAAGTCTTGCACAGCAGATTTACCCAATGCAATATATCTTTTGATCTCTTGACTGCTGCTTCTATGAGCATTAATTGTGGATCCAACTAAGACAAAATCCTTGACACCTTCAACCTTTTCTGCATTTATCAAATAGCTACTGGTACAGTTGTGAGGACTTGGGTCTTCCTTACATTGCGTTGACATTCCTACTGAAAAGACTATAAGCCTTGATCTTCATAAGCAAGTGCTTAAATCCGTTCTCACTTTCAGCAAGTGAGGTTACCTCATCTACCGACCACAGGTTGTAAAAATGCCTTACTCCAATCTGGATGCCCCACTCTTTTACATACGGTCCAGCTTCACTGATGATTTTCTTAGCATGCAGGTTAAATGAGTATGGTAAGAAGATATAACCCTGACACATACATTTCCTGATTTTAAACTATGCCATAGACCTTCTTTCTGTTTGCAAAACTGTCTCTTGATCCAAATACTGAATGACCACAATGAAGTGCTCTGGAATTTATGTCTTCTCAAGGTTACCCACAGTTTATTATGGTCCACACAGTCGAATGCCTTCGCCTAGTCAACAAAACACAAGTAAACATCTTTCTGGTAGTCTCTGCTTTGAGTCAAGGTCCAACTGACATCAGCAGTGATATCCCTTGTTCCATGTCCTCTTCTGAATCTGGCCTGAACTTCTGGCAGTTCAGTGTCAAGGCGCTGCTGTAACCCTTGTTAGATGACCTTACGTACATTTTCACTTGTGTGCAATTAACAATTATATTGTTCTACACTTTGTACATGTTTGGTCTTCTTTCTTTGGAATTGGCACAGATATGGATCTATTTCCAGCAGTTGCCCAAGTGGCTGTCTTTCAGATTTCCTGGCATGGACAAGTGAGTGCTCCCAGTGCTTCCCCAGCTTTCTGAAACATTTCACCTGGTATTCCATCCATTCCTGGAGCTTTATTTTGGCTAGTGCATCCCGTGCAGCTCGACTTCTTCCTTCTGGACTATTGGCTCTTGCTCATATGCTACCTCCTGAAATGGTAGATGGTTGACTAAATCTTTCTGGTACAGTGACTGTGTATTCTTTCCATCCTCTCTTGATGCTTCCTGGATCAGTCATTATTTTGCCTATGGAATCTTTCAAAATTTCAATTCCAGGCTTGGGTTTTTTCTTGGAGTTCCTTCAGTTTCAGATTTGCTGGGCATGTTTTTCCCTTTTGTTTTTCTAATTCTAGGTTTTTGCACATTTCATGATAATATTCCATTTTGTTTTCTCGAGCTGCCCTTTGGCATTTTCTATTCACCTCCTGGACATCATCCTTTCTCCCATTTGCGTTAGCAACTCTGTGATAAATAGCAAGTTTCTGCGTCTCCTTTGACATCCACTTTGATCTTTTCTTTCTTTTCAGTCTTTTGAATGACCTTTGGCTTTCTTCTTGCATGAGGTTCTTCACAGTTCTTCAGGTCTTCTGCCATTCGTGTTCAATTCATCGAATCTGTTCTTGAGATGGTCTCAAAATTCAGCTGGAATAGATGCAAGGTCCTATTTTGGCTCCTGTGGATGTGTTTTCATTTTCTTCAGCTTTATTCTGAACTTACATATGAGCAATTGACGGTCTGTTCTACAGTCTACTCCTGATATGGTTTTAGCTGCTGATATTGAGTTTTTCTATCATGTCTTCCTATAGATGTTGTCAATTTGATTTCTATGTATTTCATCTCGGGAAGTCCATGTGTATAGCCAGATTTTAAAATACCAGTGACATTGCTTCCAGCATCACAGTAACACACAAGCCACCACAGTACTACAAAGTGACAGAAGAATGGTGGGAGGGACAAAATCAAACCCACATTTAAGGATAAGCATTCAATATAGATGTGCAAAAGGAACTTGGCCTATGTAGTAGAAGTCAGATAAATACCATGTGCATCTTACCACCAAATAATTTTATAGTCATAAAAAGTTTGTGCAATAGTCCAAATCCTTGGCCTGCATTTATTTTGGACTCATTGCAATGAGACGTTTGTCCATGTTTAGTGGAATAGACAAAAATTATGAAGTCAATGAAAAATGTATAGTTTTATTCTATTATAGAAAATAGCCTTATCCTTGGTCAACAGATGGGATTAGTTTTAAGGATATAAAAGTTAGGAGTATACTTAATTGAATGTATCCTGTGTCACACACTATTTTAGTGGCCTGGAAGAAATGTGAGATGGTAGATGAAGACCTCACCAACATTTGATAAACAGTCTATGAAGCAGATAGTGAGTTCTATCTAATGAGAGAATTTAATTTAAATGTGGTTCATTGTCTTAGGAGTCTCTAGAGCAGTGGTTCTCAACCTTCCTCATGCTGCGACCCTTTAATATGGTTCCTCATGTTGTGGTGACCCCCCAACCATAAAATTATTTTTGATGCTACTCCATAACTATAATTTTGCTACTGTTATGAATCGGTCGACCCCTATGAAAGGGTCGTTCGAAACCCAAAGGATCGCAACCCACAGGTTGAGACCCACTACCCTAGAGTAATCTTACCATGAGATAAAATAATTTTGAGGTAAGGGTTGGAATTAATGCTTTAAAAACCCAAATGACAATCTTCGCAAATGATTTAATTTTTGCGACATGTTTATGGGAACACTACCTCACATAAAATAAGTTTCTATGTTACTGTTGCTAAGTGCTGTTGACTTCGTTCTGACAACAGAACAAAATCCCTCCCCATCCTGGACCGTCCTGACAGGTGGTCTTATGTTTGAACCCATTGTTTCAGCCACTGGGTCAATGCAGCTTGTTGACAGGCTTCCTCGTTTTTTGCTGCTCTTCTGCTTTCCCAAACGTGATGTCTTTTTCCAGAGGCTGGTTTCTTCTGATCATGTGTCCAATGTACGTGAGATGACGTCTTGCCATTCTTGCCTCCAAGGCGCTTTCTGACTGTTCTTCTTCCAAAAGAGTATTTGTCCGTGTTGGCTGCATTCCATAAGGTTTCCATTGACTAATTCCTGTTAAGTGGACAGTCTATTCCTGTTCCTAGTCTGGACGCTCTGCGGAAACCTGATGGCATTTGAAATACCAGAGACATAGCTTCCAGAATCACAGCAGCACACACGTCACCACAGTATGACAAACTGACAGACACATGGTAGACTTTCTATATAGTTTAAACGTTTTCAGAGAAGTTGAGGAGACCGCAAAGACAAGTTTACATTAAAGAGGTCAGCTTCAAAACTAATGAAGAT
>NW_022103915.1:81447099-81478238 GCF_000313985.2 Echinops telfairi | reverse complement strand
TATATATATATATACACAGAGAGAAAGAGATTTACTTCTAAGAATTGGATCACACAATTGTGAGGCTGACAGTTCCTCGATTTACAGGTCAGGCATTGGGAAGCAGGCTTCTGTGAAATTGCAGTGCATATGGATTAGTCATCTGAAGACTGCAGAGTGGAGAGTGTGAGAGGGAATTCGGACAAAATGTATATTTTGTTGTTGGTTTCTGTTGTTGTTGTTTTGTTTCCTTGTGTTGCTTGTTTTGCTCTGTCTTGGTGGGGGGGGGTTGGTGTATATTATTATCTCTGCAGATCTATCTAGATAACAATCTGGAGAAGAAAACAATGGAACTGATGGTTGTGGGGGGAGGACAAGGGAGAGGGGAAGGTGAAGGAAAGGAAGTGGGTGTTAACAATCCTAGGGACAAGAGACCAACAAGTAACCTAAAATCAATGGCAAGGAGGGTGTAGGAGGCCTGGTAGGGCTTGATCAAGGGCAATGTAACCAAGAGGAATTATTGAAACTCAAACAAAGGCTGAACGTGATGGTGGGACAAGATGAAAGTAAAAGGAAATAGAGGAAAGAACTAGGAGGCAAAGGGCATTTATAGAGGTCTAAATACAGGCATGTGCATATGTAAATATATTTATATATGATTGTGGGAAAATATATCTATGTACATGTATTTATAGGTTTAGTATTAAGGTAGCAGATGGACATTGGGCCTCTTCTCAAGTATTCCCTCAATGCAAGAATACTTTGTTCTATTAACCTGGCATTAGATGATGCTCACCTTCCTGACACCATCACTGAAGACAAAGTGGGTGCATTAGTAAATGTGGTGAAGAAAGCTGATGGTGCCCAGCTATCAAAAGATATAGCATTTGGGATCTTAAAGGCTTGAAGATAAACAAGCAGCCAGCTAGCTGAGAAACAACAAAGTCCACATGGAAGAAGCACACCCGCCTCTGTCATCATACCTGAAGGGATCAGGGATCAGGCATCAAAGAACAAAATAGTTCAAACTCTGTTTGTTCATCTTTAGGAGTGTTTTCCAGTCAAGTCTTATGGGGTGCCATGCCCTGACCCCAAGATCTGTTTTAGGTATTCCTTGAGGACTTCATTGCTCTGCTCCCCTTGCTGTTCTATTACACACCAGTAGTGTTTTGCCTTGATATGGTGGGGTCAGATTGGGTGCAATTCCCACACTCTGTCTCCAGTGTTTCCCCCATAGCACTATGGGTCAGTGAGGGACTTCATGTCTTATAGAGGGACTGGCCCTATGGGCCTCTCTGTGCATTGGCTGCTCTGAGCAGGAATATCGTCCTCAGGGCTTGGTGGGTCTTCATTTGCTCCTGTGTGCTCTGATCAGACATGTCCCTCTTCTTGAGTTGTAGCTCAGTGCTGTCCTCTGAAGTGAATTCTTCTGGCAGGGTGTGTGTGTTTGTGGGAGGGGGTGCTGTCTACGTAGTTGGGATTAGTTCAATTTTTTTACCAAACCAGTGGAATCAAACCCTAACCAATTTGACTCATAAAACAAACTATCACATAAGTATTGACATAAAATACTTTCAGAACAAACAGCAAAATATGCTAGCCTAGTTCCTAGAGGTCAAAGACTACTATAGGAAACTACATTTATCTTGAAACATGAAAATGGCAAAGCACAGGATGATGATGGAAAGTATATTCTAAGCAGAGAAAACAATAAAAGGACTGTGTGATTCTGCCCGCTTCAAAGTATCCTGATGGTGTAGTTGACCACACGCTGAGATATTCACCCCAAGGTCAGTGGTTTCAACCCATCAGTCACTCCAAGGGAGAAAAGTGAGGCTATCTGGTCCACTGACAATTGAAAGGCTTTGAAATACAAATGGCAGTTCTACTCTGTCCTATAGGGTTGCTATGAATCAGAACAGTCAGTGGCAGTATGCTTGAGCTTGAACTTGATGAAGGTCTGAGAGGCTGAAGAAAAAAGGCCAACAAGATTGGAGGGTGACTAATAGGCAAGACAACTATCTAATCCATGAGTTACTCAAGTATAGTCAGTGAATCTCCAAGGTCAAAGCTATTTTCATATCATTATAGCAAGTACCTTGCCTCTTTTTCACTCTCCATTTACCATGAGAGTTTTCCAGAAGCTACATCACATGTACGTGTTGTACATGTACGTCGCATGCACAACAGATTGAATTTTAAAGCAACCATGAGAATATAACTGTCCATAAGCCCACACATGAAATAGATTAAAATATGTATAAGGATTCTACTTTCTCGTTGAGTGGTTTGAGAGAAGAACCAACTGTCTTTAGAAATGCCATTTCTGTAAGCGGAACCTGATGCAGGGGTGGCAGCACTCACCTTGTCCATGCCAAGAAAGTTGGAGGACAGCTGCCTGGCCAACTGCCTGCAAAGGATCCACTTTTGTCCCCACTCCAAAGAAAGGTGAACCAACAGAATGGTGAGATTACCAAACAATATCATTGATATCACATGTAGTTATTATTTTTCTGAAAACAATTCACGGATAACTGTAACCATACATCCATAGGAAGCTGCCAGAAATTCAAGCCAGACTGAGAAGCGGACAGGAAAAGAGTGATGTCATGTCAGATACCAAACGGACCTGGACTAAAGGGGGAGAACACCAGGAAGACATTTACTTGTCTTCTATTGACTATGCAAAAGCACAGAACAACGAACAGTACTTCAAAGAATAGGAATTCCAGAGTTTTCCATTGTGCTCATGAGAAACCTGGACGTAGACTCGGAGGAAGTAATCACAACAGAGTAAGTGAATACTGCAGGTTTAGAAGCAGGAAATGTGTAAACTCTTTCAATCTGCAACATAGACACCAAGCAATGGTTTTGCTTCTCTAGAGAACTCCAACAAACGCAGTGGGTAGATCTCTAGAGACAGTAACCAGAGTAATCATTATCTAGGGGCATGGAAGGGCAGGTTGAAGGAAAATGGGAAATTAACTGTAAGGAGGATGAGAAGAAAATGTTCTGGAATTATTTAGGTGATGATTTCACAACTCTTTGTAATATGATTGAATGATTAAATTGTATGATATGTGAAAAATGCAGTATGAAAATATAACTCTGACAAAACATGTGTATGTATTGGACATTGGGGTCTGCAATACATTCCTGAATGGCCAAGAGATGTATTGTGTTTATGCACTGTATAGCTTGATATTCTTAGGATGTCATCTCTCTCCAAGTTTAGATACACCCATGTACACACACACACACACACACACACACACACACACCTCACACACTAATAATAATTTTACTTGACCAGAAGCACAATGCATCTCTGTTTAGTTGGGATTCTAGTTTATGCCTGTTTTCTAGCATGCATTCTTAATAGTTTTCAGTTTTATTATAAAAAATATCTTGGTTTAATTGATCAGCCATGTTGTCACACTACCTATTACAATTAATTAAAGATAACTTTGTCCTATGTCTTCATGGGTTTGCTATAAAAAAGAACTATGGAATATGAAGTTATATGGAAAAATCACTATGAGAAGTGTTGTGGGAGTCAATATGCCTAATCATCATAAATAGAATAGTTGAAAGAAGCAATGAGAAGCTTCTATGTGCATTCATTTTATGGTTTACTTTCATTATCTTTTTGTCTCTATGGGTGGTAATATGAGTTTACACATCTTGGGCATAAGGAAAGCACTGCTAATCCCTGTTTTAGGATAACCAATTAGTAAGTATGCTTTGCATAATCTATAAAGCACAAGTTATCAAAACATCTGAAGACTAAAATCCTCCCCTTTAAATAACTGCAACCTTTGAGAGAATGTTTAAAAGAATGAATAATTCCCATGCTGCATTTTAAAGAAGGTCAAAGTATTGACATTTATTATGAAAACTGGCGGACTGTATGCAGTCACAGAAAAATAAGATCATTGCCTCCACATTACTTCAAACAATTAAAAAAAAAAAACTACCAATAACAAAAAAGAATTTATTAATCTACCAGAAGATATTTTGTTTCATATTCTTCTTCTTTTCTCCAAGTTTGAAATCGCTAGCATTTACACAACAAGGATTCACAAATCTGTAATGAAATACTTTTCTCAGTTGTACCTGAAGATTTTGAGATCAGGTAAGTCTTTTTGGAATATCTGCCAGCAAATCAATTGGACATACTTTTGAATCACTTGGAGTATACTTTTAGAAACAGCAAAAATATGATATTCAGGGTAAAGGAAACTACAAACAAAGACAGATGGGGCAGGGGAATGAAAAAGGAAAAGAGAACATTATAGCCTATGGGAGCAGGCACCTCTATTGTGGGGACACTTTAAGGGCTTATAGTCAAGCATTGTGATTCTACACTAGGCGATTGTGCTGACATAATAAGAGAATCCTAAATTATGGTGAAATCACAACTCCAAGTCAGCCCAAGTGGAGCCATTAACAATTTAACACGAGAGACTGTGGATTCCACTTGTCAAAGAGAATACTTGAGGATTATTTGATATAAAATGCAACTATCACAGCACAGAGCATTCGGTACCTCAGCTGGGTTCCATTGAACTCACTGCTTTACACAGTTAAATATAGGCCCGTGTGTTTTACAAGAACTGTGTATTGTATGCAAAAACAAAGAATTCGAGAAATGGAATGGACTGAAAATTTGAAGGGATATTCACTTGTCAAATAGTTGTGTCACGAATGAGAATTACAGGGAGGTCAAACAGAGGAAAAAGTGAACCAGAGGGGGTGGGGGAAGAAAATTGTATAGCTATAGAAACAGTAAATCAAATTCTAATTAGACTATATCCTGTCCACATACTCTTGATATATCTGTAGCCTCTGCAATTCTAAATTCTTTATTTTAAATTTAGAGTAACAATAATCACCTAATAAGAATTCTGTAAAAATTAACGAGCATCAAACACAAAGTGCCTAGCACAGTGTCTGGGTGGAGTAGGACCCATTGAAATTGATGTTTCTCTTTGCTGTCACCAAAGTTTAATATTATAGTTTGTTTCCACCTCCCTCTCTCCTTCTAATGCAGTGGTTTGCAACCTGTGGGTCACGACCCCTTTGAGAGTGGAATGACCCTTTCACAGGGGTCACCCAATTCATAACAGTAGCAAAATGACAGGGATGAAGTAGCAATGAAAATAATGTTATGGTGGGGGGTCACCACAACACGAGGAGTTGTAGGAAAGGGTCGTGGCAATAGGACGGTTGAGAACACTGTTCTAATGCTTCTCTATCTCCTTTTTATTTTTTTAATGGTATTTTTATCTTGGAATCATTTTCAGAAAAGTTGGAAAGATAGAACAGAATTTCCTTATACTCCTCATCCAGTTTCCCATACTTTCTTTATGCAATGTATTTTGATTTGTGCTACAGTGCGTGCTTCCAACCACTTTAAACATGATTAGATTATGTTACAGTACAGCCTTACACCACTCATCAGAAGGGCAGCTCCTTCCTTTCTTCACTCTATGGTGGATAAAAACTAAAATATTAT
This sequence comes from Echinops telfairi, assembly GCF_000313985.2. Classification (NCBI taxonomy): domain Eukaryota; kingdom Metazoa; phylum Chordata; class Mammalia; order Afrosoricida; family Tenrecidae; genus Echinops; species Echinops telfairi. The sequence continues at coordinate 81,472,741 of NW_022103915.1, read as the reverse complement.
CTTAGAGCTAAAATTATAACATTACCTGGATCTGAGTATTTTTATTGATTTATATTTTCATTGCAGGAAACGTTGGAATGACTTAGTCCTTCCATACGAACGTGAGGGATTTGTGGTATGGGGTCATACAAAGAGAAACAGGGTGACCAATCTGAATGGCAGTCTCTGGCCATTGTTCTATGGGGAAAGTAAAAATGCATTGATATTAGGGTTCTAGTTGTACACACGAATTTATTCCCAACGAAATGTGCTTATAACTGTCTCTGCAAACACTAGAAGGCTGCAGACAAATTCTCTCTTTAATAACTTTCTTAGTCTCATTCCGTACTTGTAAAATAAAGATCCATTCTAAAAAGTGGATTCTAGCGGGATTTGCTCAGATAGCTCAATTCAAAGCAAGGAGATCTCCACAAATGGTTACCGTGAATCTCTTTTGTTTTCCTTCTTTGAAGACCCAGTGGGTCAACCTGATGTACTCCAAGGACCCAGGATGGTGACAAAAGCAGAGGACCGAGGAGTTTTAAGAAAATTCAAAAGTGGATTGGCGAGGAAATGGCCGGGAAAGTTGTGCTGAGGGATTTTCTTTTGTTGTTGTTGTTGATCACGACAAAGCGCCTGTTCATTCTTTGAGCGTAGCAGGGAAGCCTACGGGAATTTCATGGAAAAGCCTCATCTCATTCACCCTTCGGCATTAACATTGCTCCTCGGACTTCTGGTTGCTCCTCATAGTAAAGAAAACATTGAAAAGAAACGCTATTTGAGTTCCTTGAAGAATCCCCAACTGCCATTTTGAAACAGTATAATTGGAAGAGCACAGACTTTTCAGGGGCAAGGTGGTTGTTGGCAGGTGTCATGGCGACAGCCATGACTCGTCGCTCACGACCTACCGGGCAACAGAATGGAACTGCGCCCAGGCCGGCGCCATCTTCCAATTGTCACTAGGTTTGAGCCCATGGTTGCAACCACTGTGTCATTCCACCACTGAGACATGTTCGAAGTACACGAGAGGAAGCCTCACCATTTCCCTCTCAGGAGGATTCTGGCTTTACTTCTTCAAGGCAGATCTCTTTGTTCTTTGGGCAGTCACAGCACTTTCAAGATTCTTGGCCAGCACCATAATTCAAGTGCATCTGTTTTTTGGTCTTCCTTATTTGATGCCCCACTTCATTTGTATCTGAGGCAATTGTTAATACCATGGATGGGGTCAGGTGCACCTTAGTCCTCCAAATGGCAACCTTGCTCTTTAACACTTTAAAGAGATCTTGTGCAGCAGACTTACCCAATGCAATGTGTTGTGTGGTTTCTCGACTGCCATTTCCTTGATTATGGACTGTGGATCTGAACAAGATACTAACCTTAGCAACTTCAAGCTTTCTCAGCTTATCATGAAGTTATCTAGGGTTCCAATTGTGGAGATTATTGTTTCTGTTTTTTACATTGAGTTGTAATCAATATTGACATTCATCAACAAGTGCTTAAAGTCTTCCTCACTTTCAGCAAGCAAGGTTGTGTGATCTTCATATTGTAAGATGTAAATAAGTCTTTCTCTAATTCTGATGCCATGTTCTTCTTATATTAGTTGCTGGGCATATGGATTGAACAAATATCACAAAAGGATAAAATCCTGGCACACGTCTTTACAGATTTTTAACTATGCAGTATTCCTTTGTTCTGTTTTCACAACTATCTCTTCATCCATGTACAAGTTCCTCATGAGTACATTGAACTCTTCTGGAATTTGAATTCTTCTCAATGCTGTCTATAACTGGTTATGATCTACACATTCAAATGCTTTTGCATAGTCAATAAAAAGAAGTAAATATGTTTCTGGTATGCCCTGCTTTGAGCCAAGATCCATCTGAGGTCAACAGTGTACACTGACAGGGAGCTGCCAGAAATCAAGCCAGATTGACACAAGAATGTGGCTAAGGAGAAAGGTCATAGAAATGGAACCCCGGCTTTCAGAAGGGTATAGACTTTGAAGGAAAGTATATTGAGAAACCTATGGGAAATAGCTTCACTTCCTAATATTTTGTGTAATAAAGGTGTCTATGATTTTATAGCAATACTTTTTGACATCCCTTTGTATGTATATTTAGGATGTACACTAAGATGTAACAATAGATATGGAGGGTCCAATAATTTAGAAAGTGTTTCCAAGAATTCTTATTAGGCTACCAAGTTTTATAGGCACTAGATAGAATGTATAATTTAACTTTACATTACCAAGTGGTTTCTGTTTATTCCAATACTGTACCTAATAAGGGTAGGGAAAATTGAGCTGTTTCTTTAGTGCCACCTCTCATCACCTCTCTGGATCTCGTTTACTTTCTGCTTGCCAAAACTGTCCTCATTTTTCCTCATGGGCATTTCCCACCAGACCTACTTCCCATGAGAATAGCCCATGCCCCCAAAGAGCCATAATGATTTCCTTATTGTTTCTCACAATATCAAAATGAGTTCAGATGCAGGGGTTAACATGGACCCATAAAGACAACGAGGTTAGTGTCATTTTATTTCTATTTTAAGAAAAAAATACTATCATAGCCAAGAATCTTGGAACTTTGAATGCTATGACAGGGAAGGAAAGGAGATATGAAAATACAACCATCATGAAACTTCCCAAATTAAAGTTTGCTGGAGGACACTTGAAAAGTATCCAATTTCTCCTATAAGAAAATTTTTGAGGAAATAACATTTACTAATTGAGAATCGCAAGCTAAAAGTTGGAAGGGTAAAAACTAAGAGGTGTCAAGAGTAGGACTGACTGCCATTGAAAGGTACTTCTGCATAGTTTGTTGGTGAGGCTACCTTTAGAACCATTGGTCTTAACACGAATAGTGTCATGTATTCCACATACTTTAAACTCCTTGGATCACATGAACGGAAAGCAAAAGCTTAGCTGTAGAACTTTTGAAAAAGAGTCTTGTTTAGTCCTCTGCACACTTTTCCTCTGGTTGTAGACTTCAGCACATTTTGAAAAAGAAATCATGAAGTGCAAGGCTAAAGACTCAGGAATGAAGGGTGATTTGAAGGTGTGGAAGGACTGAGGAAAAGAGATACAAAGTAGTGACAGAAGTTGACTTCATTCCCATCACGGTGCCCACAAATTGTTATCTTGCTTATTGTCGTCAGTAACAAAGGGCACAAGCCATTATATTCCGAAAGTCAGTGCTCTGCATAAACATCAGGGTTTGATGGAAGATAAAGCAAAGGTGAGGGGAAAATAACTTGGCTATTTTTCCTTATAGAGTCTCACTTTCTTTTCCTGCAAAGAAGATAACTATAATAAGTAACTTCTCATTAAACAATATTATGAATAACAATGATAATAACTTCAATTAGTTCTATAACCAAAATTTTCTTAGAACGCTCTCATGAAATCAGAGCCCGCTCCCCCACATGCCCCTTTCCTTGTTTCCTCTTCATCGAGATGAGGAACATGTACCAAATAACTCTGTGAAGGTATTACTGACTGCCTACTAATCACAATTTTAATGAAGTTTGCATAGACCAACCAATAGAAATTATCTTGTGGAGGGAGAGGATTCAACAGATGAGCTATGGGGTTCACAGACAACACACTTTAAATTATATAATGAAACTGTAAGCAACAGATAAAATAAATGAGAGTAAAGTACATTCTGAGATATTAGGGAAGAAGGTTCATGCATCAAGTTCAGGTTTCCCTGGAGGCAGCACGAATACATTTGTATATGAGCAGTATAATTTTCCCTTTTCCCTCTGATATAACCCTTTACTGGCTTTGAAGATATTCCAGCAGAATGAGGTTTTCCCCAATGAGGAACTGAGAAGGAGAAGTCCTTCTTCTCACCACTAATAAGCAATGCAAGCAAAGACACCCAATATTTCTGTAGACGTTTGTGCACCGTCTATCAGGTAACCTGTGAGTTCACTATTTTGATAGGACTGTGCAAACCCAATGCACTGTTTGTTCAATATGAATCGCGCTCTTCTAGGAGGTATGTATTTGCTACGATTCAACTGCATGTGGAACGAACATTTCAGGCTGTAATTTGGTTCTTCCATCCAGCACTGCAGGCAAAACACTGTTAGGCAGAGTGAGGAACGAGAAGGAGGCAGACGGAGAAGCCAGGAGACCTGGTCCAGACTCCGACTTCGGCTCCTGAGGCGCGGTTACGGCCAAATCAGGTTCCCACACTTGTTCATTTCCTACAGGATCCCAGTTTCATGCTACGGAAAGAACAGGAGGGGAGAATCGGAACAGTTCACAGTCCAACATTCCCACGGATCAAACAGTGACAGCTCTGGGCCTCACTCCTGCCTCGTCTCGGAGAGGGAGAGGTGCAGGGAGCATCCTTTGTTCTGAGCCAAATGCTAGTTCCAATGCCATATCTGGCCTGTACGTCTTTAAATGTGATTAGATTACTACTCAATGTGCTATGGCTTATTCTGTTCATTTCTCTTCCCCCATGCCTCCAGAGGACAAGCAGCTTATCTATTTTGACCAAAAAAAAAAAAAAAAGGTGAAACCAAGTGGACTCTGCCATAAAAAGGGAACACTGAGCATTGAAGGGTTAAACAAGCGTCTGAAATGCTGGGGGTCCCCCCCACCGAAGCTGCATGCCTGAACAATTCCTAAGCTGTTAGAGTTACCATGGTAATTATTATTCTTAAATGAAGAGATTTATTTGTGAAGCCAAAGGCCCCACACACTTGTAGCTGGTATCCCTAAATTGGAACCATCTCTAGTCAGCTTTTGGGAAGCCGGAGCTGTTGGAAGAATTGAACGCAGACTGGTCTTTCTCAGGTGACGGAGGGAGTCCATTCAGCGGAGGGAATCGTTTCACTGTCAGCACTGACTAGGCTCCAGATGAAAACGTCCAGGGACCTATTCCATTCTCTTGTCACAAAGCTCTACACAGGAACGCTGCTTGCTTCCTGGCCCTCTTGACTGATGACCGAAGGAATCTTTGGACATGCTGCCTCTTACAAAATGCCTTTGGTTTGGTTTTGTTTTTAAAGCCTCCAACATTCTGGTTCCGAAAAACCTGTGGGGTCAGGACAAGAGAGAGCGTTCTGTTTTCTCATCCCCATCTTATCGACGGGCAAGTTGCCGATGGGGGTGTCTGAATTCAAGAATGAGAAGGGAATTTACAGAATGTCTTTGAATTTTGAAGGGAGCTGCCGATTTCACTTGGCAATTTGATCTCCAAACAAATTGTCTTCCCTATTTTATGGGGTTATTTTTCACTCTCCCAATTTGCAAGAGGTATTTGGAGAAAAGAAGACTTTCTTGACATTTCTAAGCCACTGGGATGCTTTTTAATTTGTTTCCAGAGTATTTAATCTGTTAGATATACCAGGCTGAATAATTTATGTAACAAAACAATGACAACAAGGTCAAAGCAGAAGTATGACTTTACAGTGGGGAATATTCATGACATGATGCTATTTGAGATATACTTCCTGAATATTAAAGAGGGTTTTTCTGTTATGTTCCAATTAAACAAGCACAAAGGTATAAAAAAGAAAATTGGATTCCATTTGAATTGGAGAAATTAAGTGCTAGGATTCCAATTATCATATTTCTAATTGAAAAATGTCAGCCACCGTATGTCCACATAAAGTTTAGGGATGGTCAATAGAAATGCTTTCACTTGGGGCCTAGTTGCAATCTGAAGCTTACAGCCCAGATAGTCTTCATTAATAGATCAGATATTCATAATCTGATTTATTCAGTGATACATAACCTCAATTATTTATTTTCTGTTACACTTCAACTTAAAAAGAGAAGGTCCAAGCAGCAAAATTTCCTTCAGGTGAATTATCAGATAGTGTCTAGCGTTTCTCACAAGGTCTAACGCTGCTGCCACTTCTCTAGCATAGGAGAGTTTATGTTCTGAAGGGATAAAGGCTTTTTATGAACAATAAACAAAAATAGATCACACATTATACAGTGTAGAAAGGCACTAAACCAGCAATGAAGAGACCCGGGCGTTTACTGGCATCCTCCATCAATTAATGTTGTGGTGTGACCTTGTTCTCAGTGATATTTAACATTTAGTAAGGGTTCACTGTATTAGTTTGATAGAGGAATTCATTTCTTCACTTCAGTAAAGGAGCTAAGAATATTAGTGGTTTAACAAAATGAAGATTTATTCCTTGCTCATGTGAGATCAAAATAGATCCATATTTTTTCCAACTAATTGATATGCCATCTTATAGGACCTCAACATTCTCCAATGCTTGCCTGCAAGGAGCTGCCAGAATTTTGAGGGAAATAAAAGTGAGTCAGGAGAGAAATGTTTGAGTCGGCCAGCCGCAGAGATAACACACCAAACCTGCCACCATCAAGTCTCATAGCACCTCTACAGGACAGAGCAGAAACCCTTAGGATTTCCCAGACTGAGGGTTAATATAGGAGAAGACAGCCTCATCTTTCTCTTAATGGAGGGGCTGTCTGTGGGTTTCAAACCACTGACCCTCCTGTTAGCAGCACAATGCTCAACTCACTGTGCCACCAGGTATTCTTGCATGCATGCCAGCTCCTTCATATTCCTATGGCCACAACTCAGTCACGCGGGCCCACTGATTTGCACACAACACAGGCCGAGAGTACATAGAGTGTTGAATAATTAACTGAGGTCTACCATGTGCTTTATCTCACTCAGTATTTCCATTAATTCTTACAGTGAGATTTTTTGTCTTACTTTTATTGGGGGCTCTTACATCTCTTATCATAATCCATAAACTCATCCCAGTGTGTCAAGTATATTTGCACATATGCCGCCATCATCATTTTCAAAGCATTCTCTTCTCACTTGAGCCCCTCATACCAGCTCCCCATTTCTTCCCCCTCCTTCCTCTGCCTGCCAAGATTTTAAAAATAAGAGAAAACCAAACAAAAATTGAGCTTAGAATGATTAAGTTCATATAGGACTGAACTGATCTCACCACTTTCACTTACTCTGAGCTCTTATTACTACCTTTAAAATTCACAATGGAAAAGTTTCTTCAATTTTAACTAAAAGAACAGTGCTTACAATCTCCGTGAAATCCCATGAGGCACTGGAGTTTGTGAACATGTCAGAACTCGCCTTCTCTCTGTTACACAGATGAACTGTCTGGGCATCAATTTCTGGCCTCCTGCTCTTCTCGCGCACCATGTGCCCTCTCTCACAATTCTCCCTTCTCTGTTCTGGTACATAAAATCCTCTCTCTAGATTGAAACATTCCTGTCAACATGCAAATATGCTATCAAAAACTCCCATTTTGAAAATGAAAACATTTCCTAAGTTCAAATATCTAACTAGTTATTGTGTCCGTGATCTGTTTCTTTAACTGCAATTATTTGACTCTATGCCTGTTTTTGATCATCGCAATTTCTTAAGTGAAAGTTCTCAGTAAATATCTCATATACTGTTTTTTTGTCCCCCTGGGAGTTCTGGTAGCATAGTGGTTATGCATTGGGCTGCAGTCCACAAGGTTGGCAGTTCAAAACCACCAGACACTCCGAGGGAGAAAGACAAGGTTTTCTACTCCGGCACACAGTTACAGTCTGGGGAACTTAAAAGAGCAGTCTACTCTGCCCTAAAGAGTTGCTATGAGTCAGCCTCAACTCGATGGCAGGGATCTGGGGTTTCTTTTGGATTCAGTCCTCTTTCCAGCATGGTCATTTGAGCTTATGAGGGGTGGACCTATACGGGCTTGTAGCAGGAGGAGAAGCTCACTTACTAGCCTGGTGTTGGTCTCGAGAAATGGTATTGGCTAATGCCTCTGATGAGTAGGAAGTAGCTGGTCTAGTCCATGAAAAACGTGGGTGAAGGGAGATGTCGGACAGGGCAAGATATGACAAAATAATAATTTATAAATTATCAAAGGCTCATGAGGGAGGGGAAAAAATGAGGACCTGATGCCGGGGCCCTAAGTGAAGAGCAAATGTTTTGAGAATGATGAGGGCAATGAATGTATCAATGTGCCTTACACAATTGATGTGTGTATGGATTGTGATGAGTCGTATGAGCCCCTAATAAAACGATTTAAAAAATACTGTTGCCATCCAAGCTTCACATCTGAGGATAATCAACGCTTATTGTTATTCTTGGCTTGGTCAGGTGGTAACACCTTGCTCATGTTACCCTTTTCTCGGCTTCTGTCACTTCCCTAACTCCCTCTAAGTCTCCTCGGTGTAATTTGTGGGGCACAAGGCTAGCCTGTTGACCTAACACCTCTGCCACATCTTGGTTTCCCACTGAGCCTCACACAGCACCACAGTAGGCTCAACTGTAGGCCCTCGGACTCCTTAGAATTTACACCACCTAGGTGTCCCTTTTGATGCAGGTGTGCACACTGGACTACCTCTCCACTGAAGTTCATGTTCATGTGTGTTTACTGTGAAGGTCTGTGTGAGACAGCAGCCATCTTCCAAAAGTTTCAAATAGTGATCAAATGGGGCAAAGCACATTCTTTCTTTTTCCCAAAGCAAACCTGGCAAGAAAAGACTAGAACAAACACCTGCACAGTCTTCTTCTTCCCTCTCCGTTCCTTTTTGTGCCATGACAATTTGACTACAAATGGTGGTTTTGCTGTGTGCTTAGGAAATGCCTCTGCTATCACATGATGGTGTCTGTCCCTTCATATTTGCTGAAACTGAGCTACAGCCAGTTTGTAGCGTGTTGTCGTGTGTTGTAGCGTGTGTAGCTAGTTGTAGTATGTGGACATAAACTCGCATACCATAACACAGACATTTTTTTTAAATCAGGGATTTTTTTTTACATATATCATATCCAAGATAACAACCCGCTTTTCCTCTTAAAATAATACATAAATGAACAAACAAATATTTAAATAACTAAGTAAACAAAATGTCATATATCCCTAATTAGGATGTTCAGTCAGAACATCATTGTAGCATTTTCAGAATAAAGTTAGTTCATGTGACATGTGTTTGCCCAGAGAATTATCAATTTCATGCAGATAAGACTAGTTCATATGAAGATGAATATTCTTTTTTTAAATAATCATTTTATTAGGGGCTCATACAACTCATCACAATCCGTACATACATCATTTGTGTCCAGCACATTAGTACACATGTTGACTTCATCATTCTCACAACACCCACTTTTCCACTTGAGCCCTTGGTGTCAGCTCCTCATTTTTCCCCCTCCATCCCCACTTCCCCCTCCCCCTGAACCCTTGATAATTTATAAATTATTATTATTTTATCATATCTTACCCCATCCAACGTCCCCCTCACCCACTTCTCTGCTGCCCGTCCCCCAGGGAGGAGGCCATATGTAGTCCTTGAAAGATGAATACTCTTATGTATTTGCCCCTTTGTTACTTTGAAAAGCATTGCCAGTTCCACATTCCCTATGAATGCTTCTGTGTTTGGGCTAATGACAATAGACTGTATCAATGCTAGATTTCTCCTTTGGCAAATATGGTTAGCAAGGAAGAGGGGCTCTACAGAGAATAGGAATAAACTCACTGGATATTTTTTAAGTACTTTTTTTTTTAAGTGTCCATCTAGTCCCCAACATTCTTCTCAATACATGGAATCATCTCCAGGCTGATGGATGGCAGCCCTTTTTTAGTCTCCTGGAAGAACAGAAGACAATATTCCCCATTCTTCTTGTCACAATACGACAAGTAGCCAACAGGACAATTGCAAGACCACTGTAGCTTGAAACAAAAGGACACTGATTAGATGGAAAGCGCATGCTGAAAGAGTCAGAGATGCTGCCATGGAGGCAAAGAAATAAGCAAAACTACAGCTGAGAGCCAGTGGGACTAGACATGATAAGAACAGTGGGAGGAGGGAGAGGGAAAACATAAAAAAGCAGGAGGAAAAAAACAATAAAAAGGAGATACATAAAAGGGAATGAAAGTCAATGGAATATGCCAGAATTTTTGACAGCATGGGGCAGGATCTGAAAGAACTTCTGAAAGAAGTGACTGATGTCCCTCTGGGGCATCCTCCTCGGCAGTGGATATTAACCTAGGGGGACATCATTGCAGTCCCAAGTCTAACAAAACTAAAGGGCAGAGACAAGTAACGACAGTGCATGTACTACCTTGCACTGCGTTGTATGTTTATACTCAATCGCACTTCGCTGTAGTGATTTCAAAGCAAAGGTAGTTGGAAATGCTGTATGTTTTAGAAAATATTATCAAAAACTTTGGGAGTTCTTGTTTCTTGTTTTCTTCCTATGATTTCTTTTTTTTTGTTTCTTTGTCATTTGGACATAGCAGACAGGCCCCATTTAGTAAGTCTGAATTTCATAATCATTTTTAAATGGCATCTGTTCCCCTTTCTCCCCATTTATTTTCTGTTCTCCATCTACACTAACTTCCTTTTAACTTTAGAAGTGTTCGTAATTTAAAATCTTTCTGCCTTTGATTATTGATTACTCAGAGACCAGTTGCATGTCTTGATTTTGGGAAAATAGGACAACAGATGTCAGAGAACTAGCATTCATTTAAATGATGGCTCTCCTTATATTTTGATTTCACCTATCCATGCCCATTCTTATCAGTGAGCATAATAAAATATAGGCGGGTTGCCCAACTCAGCCTCAGGGGTCCACACTTATTCATTTTGTATAAAGTCCAATGAGATGTTGGGGAATCTTGGTTCTGCACTGCAGTGTGTCCCCAGGCATAATGTCCTGTGATGTTTAACACCACTGGACAACTCCACAATAGAGCCGATCCATTTGTATTCTTCCTCAGTAGATGTAGATAACATCTTGAATGGGGTACGGCTCCATTTATTTTTAGGAGTTTACTTATTTATTTACTTTAGTGGTAGAGACAGATAAGAACCCATTGAGTTCACACCTCAGTGATGAGCATATTGGGTAAACCCGTTAATGCTGGTGACGAAGCTATAGCTCAGACCCACAGGCAGTTCTATTTGGATCTGTGGCAAAACATGGTGATGGATAAGCGTAAGCACTCATTTGTAAAAAAGAAAATGAATGCTTCCTATAGAAAAAAATTAATTGCAGAGAAGCTAATTTGAGACTAATCAAAAACAGTTATTCACCCTGGGTAGGGATAGTGCTGGGAAAAACCCTTTATAATAAGCCATTGATCTTTGGCACATATACAACACAACTGAGGTAGAGCTAAGCATGTTCCTTACCCATAAATTACCCCCTGATGTGATGCTTAATACATTGTGAATTCATTGTGAGGTTTTAGGCAGCTGGAAGACACTAATCGATGCAATAGAAACTTTTCAGTGGTTTCCACTTAGAAGTAAGTATCAATCAAGTCACCACTGTGTCTTAACTCAGATGGTCTGGATAAAACTTGCAAATACAAAGTTCGCTAGAGGGGAAAAAAGTCCTTGTGGAGGAGAGTTGTGGGAAGGAATCTCAAGGCACGTTGAATGAGAACATGATCTGCTAGACTACTTTGCTTTAGTTCAGAGTACCTTGAAATGATCTGCTTCTTACTTCTGACACCATTTCCACACGTTGTGGCTTGCGCTCATCGATTCACTCTGACTCACAGCTACACAGCATAGAACAGAATGAACCATTGCGAGGTCCTAGGCCATCCGCACAATGGTGATGCACAAGCCCATTGCTGCAGCCATGGTGTCAACTCTTCTGATTCCTGTCACTGCCTCTGGCTTTACCTGACCAAGCGTGATGGCCTTTTCCAGGTCTTCTCTGATAACACATCTCATACGTGAGACAAAATCTAAATATCCTTGGCTTCCGAGAAGCATTCTGGCTCTACTTCTGCCAAGGCAGATTTGGTTGTTCTTTGGGAAGTCCCTAGTACTTTCAATATTCTTTGCCAGCACCATAATTCAAATGTATCCATTTTTCTTTGGTATTTCTTTATTCAGGGCCAACAATCACATGCATATGAGGTGATTGACAATACCAAGGCTTGAGTCAAGCACACTCTAGTCCTCAAAGTAATATCCTTGCTTTTCACCACTTTAAAGTGGTTTTGTCCAGAATTTACCCAGTAAAATGTATTGTGTGATTTCTTGGCAGCTATGTCCCTGAGCACTGGATTTGGATTCAAGCGAGAAGACAACTTTGAGCTTTTCTCCATCTCTCATACTGTTACTTATTGGTCCAGTTGTGAGGATTTTGTTTTCTCTTATTCTCAATATGAGTTTTAATAAATATTGAAGGCTATAATCCTTGATCTTCATCAGCAAGTGCTTCAAGTCCTCTTCACTTCAGCAACTTAAGTTTTGTCATCTGCATATCCCAAATTTTAATGACTTCCTCCAATCCTAACGCGACATTCTTCTTCATATAATTTATATTCAACAATTATTTGCTCAGCATACACATTGAACAATCATAATGAGAGAATACAATTCTCCCTGCCACACATCTTTCTTGATTTTGAACCCTGTAGTTTTCCTTTGTTCAGTTTGCACAACTGCACGTACAGGTTTCACATAAACACCATGAAGCATTCTTGAATTTCCAGTCTTCTCAAGGCTATCCTTGTGAAGTTTGTTATGGTCCACCACACTTCGTTATGGTCCACACAGTGGAACGCCTTTGCCTAGTTTATCAAACACATGTCCACATATCTGTGGTATACTGTGCTTTCAGATGCGATCCATCTGAAATCAGCAATGAAATCCCTTATTGCCTGGTCTCTTCGGAATCAGACTTGAATCTCTGGCAATTCCTTATCCATGTACTGCTGAAACCAATGTTGATTTATCTTTAGCAAAATTTTACTCGTTTGTGATATTAATGATATTATTCTATAATTTGTGCATTCTGTTGGGTCACCTTTCTTTGGAAGAGGTACAAATACGGATCTTTTCAGGTCAGTTGGCTAGGTAAATGTCTGTAAATTTCTCTGCATAGTCAAGTGAGTGCCTCCGGTGCTTCATCAACTTGTTGAAACATTTCTATTTCTTTTCAATCAATTCCCGGAGCCTGGTTTTTGGCTAATGCCTTCAGTGCAGCTTAGAGTTCCTCCCTCAGTGTGATTAATTATATGCCACCACTTAAAATGGTTGAATGTTGACCAATTGATTTTGGTAATGTGGCCCTGTGTGTTCTTTCCAACTTCTTTTGATGCTTTCTATTTTGTGCAATATTTTGCCCATTGAATCTTTCAAGATTGCTTCTATATATGTTGGAGCAATTTATGTGGATAAAATCTTTCAATATTTTGTGACTTTCCAAAAGTGACTATTTGAATGGACAGTGTGGTATTTATTTGTATAAATACAAAAAATCATTTAAGGTCTAAATAGTAGGTGGGTGGGCCACCCTGAAATAATAGAGTTGTACAATCCTACCTACTAGACTTCTTGAAAATTTGTGAAATGTGTAAATATACAGAATGATATTGTTTAAAGATTTTTAAAATGCATTAACTCATTTTTTACTTATGGAATGCCTATCATGAATTGGACATCATTCTAGATGCTTATACTATATGCTTTACTATTCTAGATCAGTGAGTAAAAGAGTAAAATACCTCAGTGCCAAAAACAAACTAGGAATTGCAATCATATTAAAATTAAATAATGCATGAGAATATGATTAACGCTAGTGGGAAAACATTCAAGCATGGAAAAGGAGTTATGGAGTTCATTAGTTATGAGGGGGCTGGTGATCAGAAATGGGTTCCTTTAGTTTAGAAGCTGTGGAGTTTGCCAAGCATCAAGAAGAGTAAGGAGCACGAGACCCAAAGTGAAAGAATGCTCATCTTACTTTAGGAATAGCAAGGAGGCCATTGTGGCTTAGGAAAAGTGAAAAATACATTCACATGGACTGTAACACAGACTCAGTCCATGTAGGACATTGGACAATTGTAGGGATAACAGTTAGCTTTAACATCAATGGAAGTGGAAAGATACTAGAGGGTTATGAACAGAGGAGGGACATAACCTAATTTATTTGTTTGGGTTACTCTCCTTACTGGGCTGAGAAGAGACTGTACAGGTAGAAGGATGGAAACAAGTAAATTAGGTATTGAAACAAACCAGGTAAAAAATGTTGCTGGTTCAGACCAGGGTAATAGCAATGGAGATGAGGCGTAATAGACATATTATAGACATAATTTTGAAGACAGAGGCAACAGAATTTGTTAAATTATGAGGTGAAAGACTGAATACGGTACGTAAAAGATCCTGTTATTTTGTCTTGAGCAAACTGATGGAGTTGGCATCTGCTGTGTGCTAAAGACTGAGAGGAAGAGGCTTGCTGAGAAATATCAAATGGTAACAGGTTGTTATTGTTAGGTACCCTCGAACTGGTTCTGGTCCAAAGTGACCTTATGCACAAGTGAATGAAGCCCTGCCGGGTGCTGCATCATCCTCGCCTGCTCATGTGCCAGAGGCACTGTTGCCGCTGTTGTGTCAATCCGTCTCACTAAAAGTCCTCCTCTTCTTTGCTGCCTCTCTACTTTACCAAGCAGGATGTCCTTTCCCAGGATTGGTCTCTCCTGACAACCTGTCCAAGGTATTTAAAATGAAGTCTCACCACCCTTGCCTCTAAGGCATGCTCTGACCATACTTGTTCCAAGAGAGAATTCTCTATCTTTTTGGCAGACCATGGTACTTTTAATATTCTTCACTGGCAGCACAATTCAAATGCATTGATTGTTCTTCAGGCTTCCTTTTTCAATGTCCTTTTTATGTCTTCCATTTCCCTAGAGTCTTACTTCCTATATAAGGAGGTATCCAAAAAACAACAACAAAAGGAATACTTTTTTCAAAGCTATGTATTTAATTTTTTTTTTTTTACAAAACAACTTTATCATCTTCAAAGCACTGTACATTACACTGAATACCTTGTCAAATCTGCTATTCCATTCTTGGAAACATTTGTCAAGCTCATCTGTCTGGATAGCTGACAGCAGCTCCCTAGTTTTTTCTTCAACTCTTCTACTCATCAAATTACTGTCTTTTCATGTCCCTCTTCATTAATGGAACACAAAGAAGTCACACAGAGCAAGGTCAGGTAGGTAAGGTGTGTGGGTCAAGAAAGGCGTGCTGGGTTTTTTTGCCCCAAACTGGCGCCCTGCGATGGCTGCATCAGTGGGTGCATTGTCGTGGTGCCCAAACCAGTCCCCAGCTGCCACAGATCGGGCTTTTATTGTTGCACACTGTTGATACGATCTTTTCAGCACCTCTAAATAGAAAGCTTGATGAACAGTATGACCTGGTGGAATGAACTCCAAATGCACTATGCCCCTCACATCAAGAAAACAAATGCGCATCCTCTTTATCTTTTATTTCACTTGACACGCTTTTGTGGGGCGATATGATGATGGAGTCTCCCATTGGCTTGACTGATCATTGCTTTTGAAGGCTTAATAATAGCACCAGTAATGACCTTAGGGTAAAAAAGTCTGGGTCGCTTAAGAGCTATTCTTTCAAAGCACCGCATGTTCTTTTTCCTGTCAGTTAGAACCTGAGAACACAAATTTCACAGTGACCCTTCTCAATCCCAAATAAGAACCTAGCTCCAGGATAGTCCAGATAACTTCCCTGTCTCCTCAATGGTCCATCAGTCTTCAAGCACAAGGGAATAAATTTTGTCAACATATTCATCCATTCGGGAAATTGACAGATGTTCAGATGAGGTTTGTCATCAATAGATATTTCACTTTTTTTGAAACAAGAAAACCATTAGTGCACTTGAGTTTTTTCCAAAGCACTGTCACTGTAAGCCATGTTCAATATCATAACAGTTTCTGCAGCATTTTTTCTGAGCAGGAAAAATTTCACAGCCACATGCTGTTCTCTTAAATTGACCATCACAAAAAACAAGGTGCAAATAAACTGCTTTTATGAAAAAAATGTACTGTGACCCGAGGGAACCTTCCTAGGTAATGCCACTGGGTACCCTACCTCAGAGTAAGTTGCTTGATGCTTGCCTAGTGGGAAAAATACTACAAAAGCTTTGCCCACGGGAGCTTTTACCCCCCTTTTTTTTTGTTGGTGCCCCCTTGTATTCCAATTTCCGATTAGTAATTTCTGCATCTATTTTTTCTTACCTTGAGTTCTGACCCATTAGCAAATGAAGATCCTGAAGACCCCACGCTCACAGACTTTACTCCGTTCACATCACCATGGGTGACTCTATTTTGAGAAAGCAGCTCAGCAGTCACCTTTTGAGTACCTTCTGACGGGGTGGCCTACCTTCTGACAGTGTTCTACTCCCGTTCATTAGGCCTTGAGTACTTGATAAGGTTGTGAAACTTCCAGGAAGGGCTTCAGTGACTGTTTCCTCTGAAGTGGGCAGCCAGAGCCCTTCTCCATTGTCTGGTTTCAGTATCCTGAGACCTGGTCACTGTGGGTGGCACGATGGTGTTCGGAATACAATTGACATGGTTTCCAGCATCACAGTAACACACGAGCCCACCGTATAACAATCTGACAGACAATTGTTGGTTTAACAGGTCAATCCTTTTTAAAAGAAATGAAACTTTTTCAAATCATGGTTAAAATATTTGGTAAAACTGAAGAGATGAACAGAATTATAGTTCAGCTGAAGAAATGACACGTTCATAAGAATTTGAAGCCAGACTTGAGACAAATCTATAATTGCTATTTTTGTGGTGAGGTGCCATCGAATCGGTTCTGACTCACAGCAACCCTGTGCATGAAAGAATGAAACACTGCCTGATCCTGCACCAGCCTCATAATAAATTTTTATAGTTGAGCCCATTGTTGTAGCTACTGTGTCGATCCTTCTTATTGAGGGTGCTCCTTTTTTTTTTTTTTTTGCTGCCTTTCAAATGTACTTATCATGATGTCCTTTTCCAAGGAACAGCCTTTCCTGACAGCATGTCCCAAGTAGAAGAGACACAGTCTCCCCACTCTTATCTCTGAAAATATCTCTGGCTGTACTTGCTCTAAGGCAGGGCTGTTGGTTCGCTTGGCAGCCCTACGTTCTGTCATATTCTTCGTCAGCACTATAATTCAAACACGTTGATTATTCCCTGGGCTTCCTTTTTCAATATTGAACTTTCACATCCATGTAAGGCAACTGAAAATATGATAACTGCAGTCAGGTGCACCTTAGTACTCAAAGTAACCACTTTGCTTTTCAACACTTTAACAAGGTCTCGTGCAGCAGATTTATCCAATGCAATGTAACCTTTATTCTCTTGACTTCTGCCATGAGCATTGATTATGCACTCGAGCAAGACTGAATCCTTGATAACTTCTATCTTTTCTCCACTTATCATGATGTTTCCTATTGGCCCAGTTGTAAGGATTTTTATTTTGTTTTGGCCCAGTTGTGAGAATTTAACATTCAACTGTGTGGATAATAATAACAAACTATGAATAGTCTTCAGAAGAATGGGAATTCCAGAACACCTTATTGTGCTCATGTGGAACCTCTCCATGGATAAAGAGGCAGTTGTGCAAATAGTGCAAAAGAAGACTGCCTGGTTTAAAGTCAGGAAAGATGTGTATAAGGGTTGCATATTTTCAACATACTTATTCAATCTGTGTGATTATCAACTAATCAGAGAAACTGGATTATCTGATGAGGATGGCTTATTAACAGCCTGGGATATGCAGATACCACCACCATGCTTTCTGAAAGTCTGGAGGACTCTTAGCTAAAAGAATAGGACATGACTTAAAACAAATGGAAACCCCCTACTGTTTAATGCCTTATATATCATCACAACATTGGCAGAACAGACACTGACTCTTACTGATACACATTTTGAAATGAGAGAAAATTCAATGGAAATTCTGAAAATAGCACTCCCCAAAGCATATTGTCTGAAAGAACTCTGCATTGTATATATTACATTAAAAACAAATTCTATGCAAGCTGACATATTATTGTATGCAACACTGACAATTGATACCATCTTTTTCCATTGAAATAGCATACCTACAAGACAATTTGTTGGTAGGTCTATTTCCAATGGGTAGCAAGACTATGTGACAGTGTAGAACTGTCCCATAGGACTTTCTAGGCTACAATCTTTACTGGAAAAGGAAATAAAGACACATTTTCTCTCTCATAGAGTAGCTGAGTGGTCTCAAACTCCAACTTTTCCATTACCATCAGATGGCTTAACTATTGTAGAGTCAGGATCCCTTCACAAGGACCATTAAAAAAAAATCCCTGTCATCCGGTATATTCCAATAAATAGTGACCTCACAGGACAGAGTAACACTGCCTTTGTAAATTTCTGAGACTATAAATATTTATGGGAGTAGTAAATCTGATCTGTTCTGGTACAGCTGGTTTTGAACACCTGACTCATAAATCATCAGGGCTCTTGACTACATTCTCGGTGTAGGTGAGCCAAAGATTAACTACACAGTCGTCTCATGTGGCTAGTGGTTACCGTATTGGACAACAAAATGTTGGAGACAAAGCAATGTCAAAAATGGTGGTTTCAAACTGCAGACCTGTGGTTAACAGCCTAATGCATTACACCATGAGGGATTCTTCACAAGTGGCATAACCAGTAGCAAATTAAATGTTCACATACATAGTCTTGAGATGTCCCACTAGAGTATTATCAAAATGCCAGTACTGTCAATAACTTATATTTCAACTTGCAGACCTACTCAAATAGACCCCAGATGTTTGGAAATTGCCAGAATCTCTTGGGGAAAACATTTTTCTGGCTGTGATTTCCTTGCCAGAATTAAAAAAAACAACTTACTAACAATCTGTAATGTGCAGATAAAACAGTCTTGCTTGCTGAAAATGAGGAGGACTTCAAGCACTTGTTGATGAACATCAAGGATTGCAGTTTTCAGTATAGATTACAACTCAGTGTAAAGAAAACCCAAATCTTCATAACTACACCAATGAGTAGCATTATGATAAATGGAGAAAAGATTACAATTGTCAAGGATTTTATCTTCTTTGGATCTACCACCAATGCTCATGGAATCTGTAGTCAAGAAATCAAATGGTGAATTGCATTGGGTAAATCTACTGCACTAACCTCTTTAGAGTGTTGGAAAGCAAAGATGTTACTCTGAAGAGTAAGGTGTACCTGAACCACACCATTATATTTTCCATGGTCTCCTGTGCATATGAAAGTTGGATATTGAATAAGGAAGCCCGAAGGATTGATTCATTTGAATGATGGGACTGATGAAGAAGATTGAAAGTATCCTGGACTGCCAAAAGAACAAGTCATTCTGTCTTAGCAGCACGGCCAGAATGCTCCTTAGAAGCCAGGAGAATGAGACTTTGTCTCTCGTACACTGCACAAGTTATGGTGAGACAGTCTGTGGAAAAGAACATCATTCTTGGTAATGAGAAGCAGCAAAGAAGAGAAGAAACCTGTGAGATGAACTGACTTCGCGGCTTCTAGAATAGGCTTCGATAATGGGTTCCAACATAAGAACACTTGTGAGGATGGCTCAGGACCGGGCCGTGGTTAGTCCTGTTGTGTACGTGGTCATATGAGATCAAACTGACTCGACAGCACCCAACAACAAGGACAACAAGCCAAGGCATTTCTTATGCTACAGGCACAAAGACCATTGAAGAGTTCAAGATGGTCCCTTCTATCTCTATGTGGAATATGCATATAGCTAATAGAAATTCCAGAGCATGTTTTAGTGCTCGTGAGTCTGTGTATGGATCAAGGGCTAGTTCAAACAGCACAAAGGCATGTTGCATGGTTTTAAAATCATAAAAGGGGTAAGAATGGTAGGATATCACTGTACTTATTCAATCTTTATGCCAAGAAAATAATCTGAGAAACCGGGCTGTATGAAGAAGAACACCAGGATCGGGGAGGAAGACGCATGAATCACCTGCAATATCCAGATAGCACAACCTCATTTACTGAATGTGAAGAGGACTCAATGCTCTCAAGAAGATGTGATTGCACCTTGCTGCAAAGAAAACAAAAATTGTCACAATTGGAACAATAAGCCACAACGTGATAAAACAGAGAAAATATTGAAATTGTCAGGGATTTTGTTTTTCCTGGATCCACAACCAGGGCTCATGAAAGCAGCAGTTAAAAAAACCAGATACATATTGCACTGGACCAATGTGCTTCACAAGACCTCTGTAAGGTGTTAAAGAGCAAATCAGTTACTTTGAAGACTAAGGTGGCTCTCACCCAAGACATGATATTGGCACCTGCTTCATATCCATTTGAGAACTGGGCAATAAAGAAGACCAAAGGAGAATTGGTATTTTGAATTGTAGTATCTGCAAAAAATAGTGATTATGCCATGCACTCCCAGAAGAACAAACCCGCCTGTGTTGGGAGCAGTACAATCAGGGTGCTCACTTGAAGGGAGGGTATGCGTTGGCCACGTAATCATTAAGGAACAGCCTGGACGACATCATGCCTAGTCAAATAGAGAGTCAAGAAAATATAGGAAGACCATCAAAGAGATTGCTTAGCACAGTGGTTTCTACCAAGGACTCTACCATACCAATGATTGTGAAGAGTACTCTTTGCTGTGTTGTGCATAGAGGGTCACTCTGAGTTAGAATGGAGATGATGCCGTTTAACAAGAGCAGCCCCAAGAGAAGACATAACTTGGAATTACTTGACCCTACAGTATAATGAGCACACTTTGGGAAAGGGTAGAAATAGAGGTGAAAAGAAAGTGGAATTTGTGAGCTACTCCTAGAATAATTACCTCTTATCTTTTTTTTTTTTTTTTTAATTACCTCTTATCTTTAGGAGCCCTGGTAGTGTAGTGGTTATGTGTTGGTCTGTGATCTGCTTGGTTGGTGGTTTGAAACTACCCAGCACCTCCAAGGGAGAAAGACGGGGCTTTCTACTCCCCTCAACATTTACATTCTCTGAACCCACAGGGGGCCACTGTGAGGCAGCATTGACTCCATGGCAGGGGATTTGGTTTTTTGGCCTTTAATGTAACATCGGATTGGAAGGTTTTGTTTTGATTTTGATACTTAAGCCTAAGCACTTCACTTTTAGGGAAATGAAAAAAGATGTAAAGCGTCCTGTCATTTGCTTTAATACATAGTAAAATTGAGAACTATTTTCTGTGACTTAAAACTGTTTTCTTCCCCCATTTAACCTATAAAGGAAAGTATCTTGTACATAGTAAGTACTCACAAATAGATATGATTTGAAAGTCTGTATTAGTACAACAGTAGATACCACCAAGTTTACTTTATTACAAAAATATTGTTATGTGAACTACACAACCCTCCCCCTATTTTAAAATCTATTTCTGGAACCCTGCCATGAATCTGGACTGGGACCCTTTGTGATGAATGCCTAACCTTTAGCTACTCTGAGCCCCATGGGTATTCATGAGGGAACAGAGCTCTAACTCCACAGTACATTCTCAGCCTGAGGGGTTAGCCCACCTCATCCTCTTTGAATTATGGGTCCCAGTTATTGTACTCAGATTTATGAATTCAGACAGCATCGTAGGAAGCAGGTACAGAATATAAATCAAATGATACAGGCACATGGGACAGGCTGCAAAATTATTATTGTCCCTTTCCATACTTCACAATGTCAGAGTAAGGATATTTGTAATCGCAGAAAAGCTTGAAACAGTTAACATGACCCGTTAAGTGTCTAGCTTATTATGAGGGTTTTATGTAAGCATAAGACAAAGACATCTGTGTGTGTTCTTTTAATAGAACACAATAATAAATGCAGAACCTAGTGGCTTAATACAAGAGATGAACTAGGTGAGTCTTCTTGTATTTTTTTTCCCAGAAATTGTAATGAACTAGACTTTCTCAAACGTTTCTTCTAGTTCTCAAATTCTACAATTTAATGAGATAATATTTTAAATGTTTGATAGTGATTGCTATAGTATTCCTGAGGGCATTAAAGACAAATTTTCTCATCAAAAAAGAATAGCATTCAGTGAATCTTCAAACATTATTCAAATTCCACTGTTCAGTGAATAAATAATACTAAGTATCAGCAAAGAAATGATTCTGATGACATTAGCAGATTTTGAGTGACATATATACAAATCACCACAGAACGGTCTCAAAGTCTTCTCACCAGATGCTGCCCCCCTCTGTGGTCTTACTGCTGGTAATTCATTGTCCAGGGGGTGTTTTCAAATTCACCAAATGGAGCTAAGGAATCAGGTGGCTCAACAATTAAGTACTTTTCTCCTAACCAAAAAGTTGGGGGTTCAAATACTGTTGGGACTCGGTGAGGGAAAGACCTGGTAAAATCTGCTTTTGTAAAGACGGTAGCCAAGAAAATCCGACAGGAGAGCTGTGCTCGTCTGTGAGTTGGAATCTACTCCAAACACATCAAACAACAAGAAGAGCTTCTAGATGAGGCGACTCAACTGCATCCATGGGATTTGGTCGCAAATGACAAACATCACTTCCATGCTCACGCCGTGAAAATCTCCCACTGTATTCTCCATGCCCTCTTTCTCGATCCGCAGAGCAATCTCACCAACAGCAACAGCAACAAAACCTGCTGAAGACAGCAGCGCCTGTGACAGTTTGGGGACTGTGTGACTTCAGAGAGTTGAGCTGCCTTCCTTCTCAGCCATCAGCAAGCCACCCTACCCCAACCAACCACACAGGGTTCAACTTAAACTGCAAAACGTGCTGCGACTTTGCCACCCTCTATATTTTGTAGCTAACTTGTTATTCAGCAGATGTAGTTAATGTGGTCAATACAATTGAGTTCATGCTACTTCTGCCCCAACAAACCACAACACAAAAACAGTGTTTGTTTGTTTTTTAATTTACCCTTTGTTAGACTCTTTACTTTTTACTTCCATAAATCTTAACTTAGGTGCACACTCAGGTCAAAAGTAAATGGGTGCACTTAATTATAATATTAAACTGTTGGAATTATAAATACCTAAGACTTAAAAAAAAGTTAATGGAAAGAATGTAACGTGGACATCAAATGAGAACTTGCATAAATAGGATTTTACTAAATTCTGCTACAGACTTGGTCTCTCATTCTCTAAAATTACTGCATTGTCTCCAGGTACTTTCTGTCATCTCAATTAAACCAATTCATTCTTCCATGTTGGCAAATATAAAACCTGGGGTAACCTTTCCTTGTTAGTTTCATTTCTCCTGAAAAATGTAAAATACTAAAAAAAAAAAATGTAAAATACTTTTTCAAAGTGCTAAGTTTAAGTAGACAAACACTTTGACAACTGTTCATACAGATGAGGCCCCTCAGCCCTGTGCTATTTGAGTGATTGCACTCGCTTTGCGTAGTACACTTTTCCAGCTGTCTTAGTTTTGTTGCAAGGTTCCCTTATCCTCAAGATTTCCCCGGGTACAATTCAGCGTCTGTTGTGCACATTTTCCTGCAGGGAATTTTCTAGATACATATTATGTCTCTATTTCACTTTGTAATATATTTTAATCTTTAGGATTTCATACATATTTGCTTAAGTTATTTTCATTGTAAAATGATATCAAGGTTCAAGTTTACCTGTGCGATCATATTCACCTTATTACTTTGCAATATTGAGTTCCTTGTCCATACTTTGTGCGGTATTTAGTTATCAAAGTCACTAAACACTATTTATGGTCTTCTTGCCAATTATTTTCTCTTGTAACAACTTGCTGATTGTTATTATATTTATACCATACCATAGCATTGAATGCTGTGGTTTCTTCAGCAAGTTCATCCAAGAAATTAATTCTTCTACATCCCCCACCTACTCCCTTTATTCCAGCCTACTAATTATCTGTTGAAGAGGGATGAACGTTTTTTTTTTAATTTAAACTACCAACTTTGAATTTCTTTTCACTATTATGTCTCTTACTCTTAGTTTGTAAGTATTTTACTACAGATCCTTATAGACTTTTCCAAACATTATTTATTGTGAGGTTTGTATTAAGTTTGGAATCTATGAATAACATAAATGGTTAACATGTTTGGCTAGAGGTGCACACATCTCCAAAAGTGCCTCAGAAGGAAAGTGGGGTTAACTGTGTGTAAGCAATCAGCCTTGGAGCACCCTATGGAGAACTTTCAAGCTTGAGATTTGTGGGGTGTCCATGACTCAGAATCGACTTGACGACCACTGGTACTGGTATTAAATTTCCCAGTTAAATGTACCTGAGTATTGGCCTACTAACCACAGACTCAGCAGTGGGACCTCCCCTCCACTATCCACTGTGTGGGAGAAAGCTGAGGCTCTGAGCAGGGAACAATGGAAACCCACAGTGATGATTTTGCTCTGTCCTTTCTGCTTGGAAGGAGCTTAATAGCAGTGAATTTTGGTTTGAGAGCTTCCACATTCTTGTTCTTTAGAATTGAATACTTGTGTCCTTTAAGTTTTCTGCCATCAATCTCATTTTTTATCTCCTTTCAACATTCCTTCTGGTGTCTGTGAAACTATATGCAATTGATATTTATATAAATTATACACGGAATTCGGTGTTTTCTTCTAATAGCCTGACATGATTTAATGAAAAATGGTGAAGCTCTTTTTTCCTAAATGAAAGTAATGATAAGTTGAGTGAATAGATTTCTCCCCCTCTCTGTTATCTTTTAGCATCTTTCCCAACAGCAAGCGCATTCTTTCCTTAATGATCTTTTTGATAGTGGAATAACTTTAGAAATAGTATTTGGGTGTTGATGTTGATATTTATGGGTTTTAAAAATGTGGAGTTTTAAACAACTAGATACAAGCCTGAGAGTTTCAGACAACTTTTGTTGTTGCTTGAATCCTTGTTTCCATTTTGGCTTTTCTATCAATTTTTCCTGTTCTTTCTGAGTTTTAGTTCAAGTGAAAGATATTATTATCCTATATTCACTTAATGAAATAATATTTCAGAAGCATAGAAGTTAAGTAACTAAAGAATGTAGCAAGCAAATGTATGTGTTCATAATACCAAAAGAGAAAAAAATGTATCAGTATCTATTCTAATGACCATTTCTTGGATTTTACTTGTATACTTTACTAAGGTATAACACTCTCTTCAATCTCTTTGTTAAATAATAAAATCACAATATCTGCCTATGCCCAAAGCTGTGCATGCTTGAGAATTTCAGGAGTTAACGGGAGTAAGCTTCAAACACAGTTGTGGTCCGATGAGTACTATGAATCTAATCAACTCAACAGCACCAGCCCTGGTGTAGATGGGTAAGCATTGGATTGCTAACTGCCAAGGGCCTGGTTCAAACTCACCAGCCACTCCAGAGGAGTTGAAGCTCTGTGCTCCTATGAAAATTCCTCACTGCTGTCCTGTCTATTCTGAATCACAGTGACCTTATAGGGCAGAGGAGAACTGCCGCTGTGGGCTTCCAAGACTTTAAATCTTTGGGAGAATAGAAAGCTTCATTTTTCTCCCACAGAGTGGCTGATGGTTTTGAACCACTGCCCTTGCAGTTAGCAACCTAATGATTAATCACCGAGGTTCCTCATCAAAGTTTTCAGCCTCAGTAGCTCTAGAGATAGTCACTATGAGTCTGAATCCACTCTACAGAAGGAGGTTTGGATTTTATGTCTCATTTTGCTTACCTTTTCCCCTCTCAATGAAATCTCTATCTCAAATGGTTCACCTGATTTTAGATAAAAACGTTGAGAAAGATTGATGCCATAAAGCTTCTGAGAGAGCTTAGAGTCTTTAAATTTGACACCATTCAAAGATTTACCCAGGACCTAGACTGTTCCTTCAATGCTAAAGATATGTTCCATAAACTGAGAAGTTTGCCATTTTATGGCTTACGGTTCCCTTAG
>NW_022103915.1:81421428-81446708 GCF_000313985.2 Echinops telfairi | reverse complement strand
CCACAGTTCACGTGAAACCAGGATGACTTTGTACTATTCCGTCCTCAACCAGGTCCAGAAGACGTTCTCAACATGGCAGTAATTTACTCACTGATTTCATATGAACTCTGAAAGCAGTATTAACGTTTTCATTTCATTCCTGAAAAAAAAAAAAAGATTGCTTCTAGGCTTGTAATTTATTTTAATTGAATGCTGAGAGAATTGCTGGCTGTAAAACACAAGAAAACAGTTCATTTGGGTCTAAAACCACGTTGCAAATGCAAATGCTTACAGGGGTCAGGCAGGGAATATAAATGAGGGAAGTGGATATGGCAAATTCAACAGTAAACTGGAAAGATTCCACCATATGGAAGAGGGTGGAGCCGAAAGTGGGTTAGGTAATGGGCATTGACGGAACTTCGGCTTGGTTTTCAGATGTTCTAAATTTTTAAGCGAATCCAGGATCCTGAGTTTTCAGATGAGTGTCTGTTCTTTCAATGTTGGCAACTGTCTTCATTTCCTAGTATTGGAGGAACAAAAAAATAAAACCCAACTCTCGGGTACTTTAGCTTAGGGGCTGGGGCGTCTATTTGCATGCCCAGTGGTCCAAGCTATGGGCCCATGCGTGAGTGGTACACTGCGCATGCTCAGAGGTTCAGGTTTCTGGCCAGGAAGGGGAGGTACACTTGGGTGGGTGCTGCACCTGGAGAGGCTCACCTAGACCAGGTCAATTCAATTCAGCCAATGGGGTCAACCAGGGTCGTCCACGACACCTCCCACAGAATAATTGAAAAAAACAGGAGCCCAGAGCCAACCACGTGACTTTCCGAGCAGCTTCCAGGGAGGCTACCTGGGGTGAGGGGCCTTGCGGGTGCCTGTGTAAACCTGAAACTTCTTCTAATGCTCATAAAACTCACTTGGATCACAAATCAGGCTGCAGCGTGCTTGTGCAGAGCCAAGGACCGAGGCATATCTCTACCCAGAGAGATCTATCACAACCCCAAACCAAACCAGGTCTATTCCAGGTCAACAACCCCATGTTATAGAGTAGAACTGCCCCATAGGGTTGCCAAAGCTGTAAATCAGGGGTCCTCAAACTATGGCCCGTGGGTCATATGCGGCCCACTGAGGACATTTATCGGCCCCCACTTGGGTGTTTTTTCCCCGTTTGTTTTTTTTTTCCTTCAAAATAAGATACGTGCAGTGTGCATACGAATTTGTTCATAGTTTTTTTTTTTTTTTTTTAATCTATAGTCCAGCCCTCCAACAGGTCTGGGGGACAGTGAACTGGCCCCCTGTTTAAAAAGTTTGAGGACCCCTGCAAGTGTAAATCTTCATAGAAACAGACTGCCAATAGTTTGCCCATTGAGCAACCAGTGGGTTCAATTGGATTAGGTGTTTTAACTGCTGCACCACCATTAAAAGAAAATATGTAACATGTGTTGGTGTTGTAAGTTTAGAAGAGTAGCAATATATTTTCTCTTAAGTCCTAGAGGCTGGAAGTTTGAATTCTGGACATCCTGAAAGTTAAGACCTCTCTAGAAGAAGATCCTTCTTTGTGTCTTGTAGCTTCTAGTTTTTGTTACTCTCGTTCAGTGCTGCAGAGTTGATTTTAAATGGACAGAGATGCTGTGGCCGTGCTGCTCCGACAGACCTGTTAAGAGTCTCTCAAAAGTAAACTCACTGCCATTGAGTCGATGCCAGCTCACAGTGACGCTTAGATCAGGATAGAGGTGCTCCTGGGAGTTTCTCAAATTGTAACTCTTCATGGGAGTAGAAAGCCTCATTCTGTCCCCCCCACCCCCAAAGCAGCTGGTGGTTTCAAACTGCTGACCTTGTGGTTCACAGACCAGTGCATAACTACTATGCCACCAGGGCTCCTTTTCAGGCAATAATTGCCAGCAGTTGTTGGCATTCTTGGATATGTATGTATGTATGTATGTGTGTGTGTGTGTATATATATATATATATATATATATATTTTTTTTTTTTTTCCTGCTTCCATCTCCCCTTGGCATTTTATGCATATCTGTACCTATTCTGTTCTTTGTTACAAGAAACCACACAGATGCAATACAGGTTTAGGGCCATGCATTTGAGCTCATTAACATAATAAAAGGGAATTTGTGTTTCCAAATGGGCCATATTGACCAGTACAGGGGTCAGTACCTGCACATTTCTTTGGGGGCACGGATGAGGTGGTGGTGGAGGAGGTAAATTCAACTTATACCTGCAACCAACTCAACATTTTTCAAAGTTGCACACTAAGAAATAAAGTCACGAAAACAAAACAGAATAAGTGCACAGGGGTGTAAGGTTGAGTTTCAAAAGAAGAAGACGACAAAGCAAAACGAAAGGAAGCACCTCCTGGTGATCGGGTCCTTCCCTATTCACAGAGACCTCGCAGGACAGAGCAAAGCTGCCCGTGGGCGTCTCTGAGACAGAACATTTTACGAAAGGAGGAAGTCGTCTCTCTTGAGGAGTGGCCGGTGGTGACAATGATTAACCTCGCCATCGGCAACCCGACCAGGACTCTTCCTGCAACCTGTGGTCTAGGTAGAAACGGAATTCTTCTCCTAGTACAATGATCCTTAACATTTTGTGAGGATTTCCATCTTTTTAAAGCTCCTCCACACTTCCCTCCCCATTCAGTGATGTTGTCATGATTGAAAGTTCCAAAAAACAGGAAAATTTATGAGTGATATTTTTATGTGTGTTTGTATACATATATGTGTGTATGTCTATATATGTGCATGCATGCGCATGTGTGTGTGCATGCATGCGCACGTGTGTGTGCATGCTTGGGAACCAGAGAAAGAAGGAAACAAGTGCCTGCATCTTTAGAAATCCTGAGATATAAAAATGACCAGAACTGCAGAAAAGGAGTGACATTCAGGGACACTGAGCATAAAGTTCAGCACACTTCATCATTTTAAAGGAAAGCCATCAAGCTGGAGTATGTATGAATGTGTGTTTATTTATAGTAGTAACCTGACAGCATTAGCTATGCTCTGATTAGTTTGCACTGTACCATAGCAGTTTATTCCAATTTGAGGTATTAAAAGCTTTTTCACTTTCCCTCCTCTACTCTTTAAATCTCCATTTCATAACTTTACTAATAATGTGATAATGATATTATTTTGGGTGGGTGTGAAATTATCCACTCAACCCAAACAGGATGATGCTATAAAGTCACATCTTTAATTGATTTGCAGAGCCCTAGTGACACAATTGTTACAGTGTTTTACTGCTAACCAAAGCATTGCTAGTTCAAACCCACTGACCACTTGAGGGACAAAAATCTGGCCATCTGCTTCCATAAATATGTACAGCCATAGAAAACCTATGTGGAACGTCTCTTTCTTTCAGATCACTGTGAATCAGAATAATCTCAATGGCATGGAAGGGTTTTTGTTTGTTTATTTGGTAGATTGTTTTCATTGATTCTCATTTATTTTGCAGCATTATAAATTATATATGGTATTTTCTAAATGGAATTATGTGAAATTGAGTTAAATTAAATTAATATAGTATACTTTTTTATTCCTAAGTCATAGTTTTCATTCTTTACTCAAAACTAAAAATAAGAAAATACCAACAGTTAAAGATATGCCTACATCTTTGAGATGTAGTCAGTCATGTATCAGTTTGCAGGTTGCTGTGATTGGGAAAGCTATGGCACTGGTGTTTCAAAGACCAGCAGCGTCACTAGGTTTCAGCAGTGCTCCTAGACGAAAAAAACGAAGGGCTAGGCCATTCACTTCAGGGATAGTAACCGAAACGTTATCAATAGCAATGAGACATACTCCAGTACAGTGCAGAAGATGATCCTCTCCGGTTGGAAGACATTCAAAATAGGATGGGAAAAGCTGCCTCTTCAAAGTAGAGTTGACCTGAATGATGTGGACAGAGAAAAGCTACATCTGATGATGGCCACACCTTCATCTGATGATGGGCACAACTCAAAATGAGAACAGCTGTAAACATCTAGTAATAACCAGAATGTGGAAAGTATGAAATATGAGTCTAGGGATATTAGAAATGGTCAAAGTTATATAGAACACATACAAATCAATAGCTTGTAATTGGCCATTTTGATAGCTGAAATTGGCCATTTTGATTTGGACAGTAATATGATTTATATGACAGGAATCACAAATTCAAGTGGAATGACATTAAATTCATCTCCAAAAAGAACATTTCAAGATCTGTCTTGATGTACAATGTTGTATGTGATAAGGTAATAACTAAACACTTACAAGGAAAATCAGTTAATACAACTATTATTCAAATACATGAACCAGTAATCAAAGTCAGTGTTGAAGAAATTGAAGAATACTACCAGTTTCATCTGGAGTTGATCAAACATGCAATCAACATGTCTTGATAATTACTGGTGATTGGAATGCAAAAATGAAAATAAAAATTAGTATTTGGAGAATATTGCCTTGGTTATAGAAAAAAAGCTGAAGAACACATGATAGAAATTTTTAAGATCAACTTATTCATTGCAAACACATTTTTCCAACAATATAAGCAGTGACTATACATGTGGACCTCACTGCATAGAATACACAGGAATCAAATTGACTATGCTTGTGAGAAGAGACAGTGGAGAAGCTCATGATCAATAATCACACAAAAGGCCTGAGCTAACTTTAGAACAGATAATCAATTACTCATACACAAGTTCAAATTAAAGCTGAGGAAGATTAAAACCAAATGCACAAGGGCCAAACCATAACTGTGAAAACAACCCACCTGAATTTAAAAACCATCACAAGAACAGTCTTGACACATAAAATGCTAATGACTGAAGACCATATGAGTTATGTGATGAAATAAAGAAGACCATGCGTGAAGAAAGTAACGTGTCACTTAAGACAGGAAGGGAAGAAAAGATAAAAGTTAACGTGAGAAGGAACTCTGATGCTTGCTTTTGAACATAGAAGAGCTAAAGCAAATGCAAGAATTGATGAAGTAAGAGATCTTAATGGAAAATTTTCAGAAGGCAGCTGGAGAAGACACAGGAAAATATTATAATGAGTTAGGAAGCTAAAAGTATAGCTCAGTGTAGCTCAAACTGAAAGAAATGAAGGAAAAAATCATGCCTCAAGTTGCAATTGAAGGTTCTAGGGACAAAATATTGAAGGATGCAGGACTCATCCAAAAGATGGAAGGAATAAAGGGAGCCATTGCATGAAAAGTGGTCACTCTGAGAGGTAAATGTTGCCTGACCCAAGCCATGGTATTTTCAATGACCTCACAGTTTGTGGAAACTGTACAATGAATAAGGAGGGCCAGAAGCATCTGAGGTGATGTATTCGACACATCTGAATCACAGCAGTGGCAAAACTACTGAAAGTCCCATTGACCAGCAGAAGAACAAGCCAATCTGTTTGGAAGCGGTACAACCAGGATGCTCCTTATCAGAAGCACAGGGACACCTCTCATGTACTTTGAACACGTCAAACAAGACAAAGGCACCTCGTGGTGCTGTGGCTTACAAGTGTTGGCCCGCTAACCACAGGGTCAACAGTTTGAAGTCACCAGCTGCTCAGAAGGGGAGACATGAAACTTTCTACTCCCACAAATATTCCCATTTTCAGAAAGCCTAAGGGGCAGTTCCACTGAGTCTTATCAGGTGGTTATGAGTGGAATCAACTCGATGACACTGAGTAAGTCAGAAGAAACCAGCCCTTGGGAAAGACATTGACACCATGCTTGGTTAAGAAGCAGGTCAGTAATCAAGAAGACCCTCAATAACATGAATTGACACTGTGGCTGTAACTATGGGCTCACGCAGGTCTGAGCAGGGTTTTGTTCTGTTGCACCTGGAGGTGATAAGAACTAGAGCCAACTGCACAGAACTAACAACTGCAGTGCTTCCTTGGATTCACTTTAGCTCTTCAGATGATGAAGCAATTACTCAATTTGATCAACCGATTCCATAAATGTCTTCAAAATAATGTTTAAATATTAGGTGTCATAATTGTCAATTAATACTTATGTTCTATTTCCCTAAAATATTTGTAATAGTACAAGCCAGGCTTCTATCAGCTATCTAGTTCATAGGCCAAGCATTTCTTTCTAGTAGTCTTTGTCTAAATAAGTTCTAACAACTTTTAATTTTAAGAAATATTGAATGAATTACCTTTCTTATGAGACAGCCTTAATATTGCATATAATTTAAAATATTAAATTTTGATAATAATATAGATTTACTGCCAATAAATATTAGCATTTGACTTTTTCGTTAGGTTTTTCTTCTTCAAGCCACACTGTGGAGGAGTCTTACAAGTAATTTCTATTCAGTTAAGGAAAAGAAGTCATTTGTTCTCATCCAACTGCTTATCATACTGACCTAAATTATTATTCATTTACTTATCAAACATATATGTATATGGCGGAACTCAGATGCACCAAGCGATCTACAGGAAATTGGGCACGCAAAATGAACAGCTGGTGGAAGTGGGGTTGAAAAATTGGGGATGATCTACACACATGAAATAAGCATTCACATTTAAAAATAGTGTTTCTCAAGCTAGTTACAGGTGTGAGGAGGCACCCCCCCAAAAAAATAAAAAACAGATTTTCCCCACCAAAACCTATGTATTTAATTTTTTTTTAAGAAAACAATCTTATCACCTTCAAAGCATGGTCCATTATACTTAATACATTTGTCAAATCTGCAATTCCATTCTTGGAAACATTCTTCAAACTCATCTGTTTGGATGGCTGACAGCACTTCCCCTTTATTTTTTTTCTTCATCTCTTCTATGTCATCAAATCCCTGTCCTTTCATGTCCCTTTTCATTCATGGAAACAAAAAGAAGTCACAGAGAGCAAGGTCAGGTGAGTAAGGTGCACGGGGCAAGAGAGGCATGTTCTTTTTTGTGAACAAACTGGTGCACTGAGATGGCTGAGTGAGAAGGTGCATTGTCCTGGTGGCAAAACCAGTCCTCTGTCTGCCTCAAATCAGACCTTTTTTATCACACATTATTATGAAATCTTTTCAGAACCTCTAAATAGAAAGCCTGATTAACAGTCTGACAGGTGGAACAAACTCCAAATGCACTATGAGTGAACATTTCCATCTGTTTGGAGTTGATAGATGTCCAGGATGAGGTTTGTCATCAATTAACATTTCACCTTTAATGAAATTATAAAACCATTCATACACTTGAGTTTTCCTCATAGTACTGTCCTTGTAAAATCTGTTCAACATCACAACAGTTTCTGTGGCATTATTCCTGAGCAGGAAACAAAATTTCACAGTCACACACTGTTCTCTTAAATCAGCCATCACAAAAAAGAAGTGAAACTGCTTTCATGGAAAAAAATCACTGTAAATCAGAGAACCTTCCCAGGAGACACCACTGGGTGCACTAATTCAGAGTGAGTTGCTTGATTTTCACCTAGTGGGAAAAATACATACTACAAAAGTTCTGTTCCACCCAGCACATTTCTGTTTTCTTGAGGGTTGGGGTTGTGGGGGAGGGGTGCCCTTTTATATTTCTCTCTTAGATGGGATACATATGAAAGTTTCTAACTGCATGTACTTTAAAACGTATGCCCCAGAAATTTGAAGGG
This sequence comes from Echinops telfairi, assembly GCF_000313985.2. Lineage (NCBI taxonomy): Eukaryota > Metazoa > Chordata > Mammalia > Afrosoricida > Tenrecidae > Echinops > Echinops telfairi. Next base: position 81,439,136 of record NW_022103915.1, on the reverse strand, counting down.
TTGTGTTAGTCCAAGTACACTAGAGAAATTCATAGACACTAATATGTATGTAAGAAAGAGCTTTATACACAAGAGCAGTTGAATATTGAGAAAACATCCCAGCCCAGTCCAGATAAAGTCCATATGTCCAATATTAGCTGATATGCCTGATACTAATCTGTAAAGTCCTCTTCAGACTCACAAAATACAGGCAATGATGCCAAAGGTAGGTGGATCACAGGCCAGTTGGTTGGAAGTCTTGTGGATCTAGTCATGTGGTAAGCATCTCAGAGCTGGCCGGGGTCTCTATGTGGCTTCTTTGGCTCCAGAGGTCTGGTTGCATCAGGGTAGGTCTATGTGGCTTCGCCAACTTCCAGAGCATAGCGTCAAGTGTCTTGTCAGTAGAGCATCTTTCAGGGAGTGAGCCTTGTCAGTAGAGAGTCTCCAAAGTAGTGAGCCGAGAGGGAGAAAGACAGAGACAGAGAGTTTGTCTCCTGCTTCTAAGGAGCAAATCCAGGAATTCCCCAAATAACCAGGAGAGGGCCATGTCCACACAAAGGACTCATTGGCTATGACCCAATTGACAGAATAGACTACACCCCTTCACTCTTAATCCTCTCAAGTCCCAAATTGACACCAGATTATGTAACTACCACAGACTACCCAATGTCAATTTGACACTTTCACATAACTCTTTAACCATATATAATATTCAAACAAACAATAATAAAATCATATCTGTACCTAACAGGATAAACTAAAATGCATACAATTCAATATCTGCCATGCTCATTTAAACAATATTCTATACGTGACAAAACAAAAATATACTATGCCTAATAATTTCAGTTAAGTAACACCTACACATTAATTCTATAATCCTATGAATATAATCCCCCACCTATGAAAGTTCATAAGCCAGCCACTTCATGCCTTTTTCCTCCCAATTTTGAGTATCCAATTTCTATACTGCCCACTTACATCAACCCAGGCAATCATATTCTTTGATGTGAAGAATCTTCATTCCAGTTGGAACCTTGTGAAGTCCGCATCCATAAGCAAAGTCAAATCAGGACAGGGCATCCATGAACTCAGCAACAATATGCACTAGTTCACAAGCTCTTCATTTGGTCGGGTTTGGTCAACTCAATGTGAGCTTCCTCACTTAGCCTCACCAGGGTGTCCATTGGTCACCTTGCTTTTAGACCACGGGCTTGTCATAAATTCTCAACTAGCTTAGCACCCTTGTGGTAGGTCATACATTTCAGACCAGTCAACTTGTTCTCATCTTCTCCTTTAGTTCCTGTAAACCAGGTCTATGGGTGTCAGTGGCCAGACTCACTTCATCTCTTTATTACTGCATTTCTCCCACTTCCACTCAACACGTGGATCCAGGTGGTCACTTAGCAAGCATTTCAGACTGCCAATGGCTCCCTTTAACATTCAGTCCTAGAAATGAATTTTCTTCATGGTTCCAGACTTTTTCCCAGCTTCTGACAAAGACCACTAGTTCAAACTTCAAATTCCAAAGAGTTCCATTTTTCTTCAATCTGTCAACAGCCCCCTAGGCAAAAGTCTCTTGGAATGTAAATGTATTGAGTCCTCCAAAGCACTGGGTGGGGCTTATCTTTTCAGAGCCATCTCTGCAGGGTGTCCTAAACCAACAGTTCTCAACCTGTGGGTCATGATCCCTTTGGGGGTCAAACGACCCTTTCACAGAGGTCACCCAATTCATAACAGTAGCAAAATTACAGATATAAAGTAGCAACAAAAAGAATTTTATGGTTGTGGAGTCACCACAACATGAGGAACTGTAGTAAAGGGCCACAGTATTATAAGGTTGAGAACCGCTGTCCTAAACCCATTTAAGGATCCAATTTCAATGGCTGAAGACAAGTTGGCTTACAAACTCTCTATATTCATACTTCCCATACTCATTTCTATAAATCCTTATTTCAACAATAATAAGCGGAAGAAATAAGTATAAACAATGTAAAATCATATACTAAACTCAATTCCTAAAACAGTCAAGTTCAATCCTTATTTAGTTTATCTAAATCCTTATCTAAGCGATTCTATTGATACAAAATATGGGATTAGACCTCTGAGAGCATCAAAACAGATTCATTTTTTCTGTCAGCCTTTTTCCCCAAGCAGAATTTCTGAGAAATTCAAACAGCGATTTCTACTCCTGGTTTCAAAGTATCCATTAATCATAATCATTTTCACCATTACAAACAGGAAGACCCAAAGAATACAATAAAACAAATAATCAAAACTTAAACTTTCTGTATTCTTTCCAGAAAACAATGGAGCAAACAGTGTGGCTTTATCTGACCTCTGACTAGACAAAGAAGAAAAACTACATGACGGAGAGGTCAAACAAACACCTACTCTCCATCTTATATTTGTTTCTCCAGCACCCCACTCCTGGTACCATCATGTGTTAGTCCAGGTAGACTAGAGAAAAAACTTCATAGACACTCATGTATATAAGAAAGAGCTTTATATATAAGAGCGGGTGAATATGTCCCAGCCCAGTCCAGATCAGGATTTTAAACAGGTTCTTCCCTTTTCAGACATGTCCACCTACCAATAACTGAATAGACCCCAAATGAGGAAACACGGGGTACTAGTCCAATACCTGGAATAAGAAAATGATGAACTGAGAACCTGCTAAAATTTTATCTTCCTCTTAGGAAACAAGGCAGCCTTAGTATTGCACAGAAAGCAAATCTTTTCATTGGCAGAATGGGCAACCATAATACTAGGCTCCAAGATGTTGCTTGAACACACTGCTTTGAATGTGTGTTATTTTACATCTCTCAGCAATAATACACTATCTAATATGAGGCTCCTGAAAGGATGCATTATGCCCATTGCACATCTTCCAATCCAGAGCTTCTACCCATAAATATTTCCATTTCAGTCTTTGTTCAGGTATCGTCACATTTTACAAACTCATATCTGTTCTAATATCAATGTACTGACCATGACCAAATTAGTTCAGTCTATGACATACTGATAACTTTCAGAGGAATGTATTTGTACTCTAAAAATCTATATTGAAAATATTTTTCTTCCAAATCGCATACCTTTAAAAACTTTTATTGTTGATTTTAGGTGCAGTTAAGTTGATTTCAATTCATAAAGACAGATCGAAACACTGTCAGACCCTGTGCCATCCTCCCAATTGTTATGTTTGCGAGTTATAGTAGTCCAGATCCTAAAGAGTCTTCCTCATTTTTGCTCATCCTCTACTATACCATGCATTGTGTCCTTTTCCAGGGATTGGGAATTCCTGATAGCATGCCCAAATTACAAAAGACTAATTTCACCATACTTGCTTCGAAGAAGCATTCTGGGTATCATTATTCCAACAATGATTTGTTGATTTTACCCTTAGCCCACTGCTATTGAATCAATTTCAACTCATTGGAACTGTATATAAGGTTTTACACATAGTAAATCTTCGTGGGAAAGGACAGCCTCATCTTTCTCCCATGGAGAGCCTCTTGGGTTTGAAATGCTGACTTTGCAATTAGCCTCCCAATACTTACCCCGTATATTGTTTATATTACCTTTAATAGTATTCCTTATTCGGGATTTACTTAGGCTCCAGCTATCTTGTGTTCTGTCAATATTCACACGATATTTTAATATTTTTGAAAGTTTAACAATTTTTAAAAATACTTGTATTGGGGGCTCTTACATCTCTTATCACAATCCATACATTCTTTCAGAGTGTCCAACACATTTGCACATATGCCGCCATCATCATTTTCAAAGCATTCGCTTTCCACTTGAGCCCCTATATCAGCTCCCCATTTCTTTCCCCTCCCTCCCCGGCTCACCCTCCCTCATGAACCCTTGATAAGTTATAGATTATTTTTTTCCATATCTTACACCATCCTCCTTCACCCCTACCCCACTTTTCTATTATTTGTCCCCCTGGGAGGGGGTTCTAATTAATCCTTGTGATCAATTCCCCCTTTCTCCCCCCACCCTCCCCTAACCCTCCTGGTATCTCTACTCTCCTTATTGGCCCTGAGGGGTTTGCCTATCCTGTATTCTCTGTGTTGAGGGCTCTTATCTGTAGCAGTGTGCATGCTTTGGTCTAATCCGATTTGTAAGGCAGAATTGAGGTCATGAGAGTGGGGTGAAGGAAGCACCAAAGAACTAGAGGAAAGGTGTGTGTTTCATCGGTGCTATACTGCCCCCTGAGAGATGAAAGTTTAACAGTTTTTCAAGTCAATAGAAAGAGAAATAATAACAGATAACATTCCTCTGCTCATTTACTACTCACTGCAATGCTATAAGGTAGAATCCACTATTTTAAGATACAGAAAATGAAATTCAAATGTTACAGCCCAAATCCTAAATTATATTGATATATGTCAGAAGATAATTCGATACTGATCTATCTAGTGAGTTATATTTTCTTTTCTTTTGATCAGTTTCATTGAGATAGAATTCACATACTATAAATTTTACCTCTTTCAAGGATATAATTCAAGGGCTTTTAGTATGCTCAAAGTTATGCTAGCTTCAAAATCCAATTTTCAAATATTTCCATCAACTCCTAAAAATACTGCCAATACCAATTTTTCCATGCCTACTCCTAACTGTAGACAACAAAATAGAAATCAGTCATAAATTGACTGTGTCTCTATATATTTCTGTTTTATAAATGTTTCAAGTTAAGAGATTCAGAGAATATGTGTTTAATTATTGTACAACCCAATTTATGCATTATTTTCTTATTACTTTTGCTCTCCTGCCTAAGATATCACTGCCTAACTCAAAGTAACAAAGACTTATCCCCACTGTCTTCTGTTTTACTGTTTAAACTTTTACCTTTAATTACAATGTGAGGTAGGGACCAAACTTCATTTCTTGGCCTACGAACTGTTACTTATCCCAACACAATTTGTTTTAAAAACTGATTTTATGCCCATAAAAGTGACTTGACTTCCTTAGCAGAATACAATTGATCATAAATGTGTTTAGTTGTATACTCAAATTTATTCCGATGATTATCACAATACCATAGAACCTTGTAAAATTAAACTCAAAGTAAATGGAAGAAAAAACAGAAAAATCCATGAAATAGAAAACAGAAAACAGTAAAAGCAAAAATTCTTTGTTTGAAAAATATTCATAAAACTGCTGAACCACTAACCAAACTAGTAAGAGAGTAAAAACAGGAAACACTGATTTATTCACGTCAAAAATGAAAGAAGTTGTATCAATCCTTAGTCCCGTAGGAAAACAATTAAAGGATATTATGACCAACCTCATGTCAACTTTATAATTTAAAGAGAATTCCTCAAACTTAAATAAAAACACTTCATAAATATTAAGGACTTTTGTTTTTAAAGACCACCAGTAAGAGGTAGAAATATGTTTTTGAGAAAAAAATAATTTAAAATAACATATCTTCACATAGGATTTATATCCATAAGATATAAAACACTAATAAAACTCAATAATGAGAACCAATCCAATGTTTAAAATAACTCAATGATTCAGGCAGACCAAAGAAGATACAAAAAAAGATAAAGACATGAAGAAATGCTCATCATCAATAGCTACTAGGAAATTACAAATTAAAACAGTAAGGTGATACTTCTAAATACCTTTTAGAATATTTAAAATGAAAAAGACTGACATTGCCCAGCATTTGTGAGGCTAGAGAGCAATTAGAATGCTCATACATTGATAAGCTCATTAAAGATGAGACCTAACTCACATTCAGTATCCTTAATAGTAATAGGCTTAATAAGTATTTATGGAACTTAAAATGATTAAATTTATTGTTTACTACTAACTATTCAATAGTAAAAATATGTACTATAGCCATTTTATATGTATATTTGTGGCATTGTGATAAAAATTATCAGTTGAATGACATGTCTGAATAACTGTACCATTTATCACCATCCTAATATAGATAGTTATTGACCTCAAGTATGAAAAATTATTAGCCAATGCATCTTTGACTATTTATCTTGTTAAAAAATCTATTGTTTTATAAGGATAAAAATTCTATTCCTACATTGTTTTTTCACTTGGAGATATTCAACAAATGTGAAAATGCTGATATAAAGGAAGACAAGCAGATACAACAGAGGAAAATGTGAAGCCCAAACCAAAGGAGGAAAAGAAATCTTTCTTCATCCTCTAAATTATAGAACAAAGACCTCCAGGCATGCCTTCCCTCACAACTAAGGTCCCTCTCGCCACTCCTACCGCTTCAGTGGTTTCTCACATCATATGCATTTGGAGTGTTTCTGCCACTGGGAAGTAGCTGACATGCCAACAGTCACAAGGTTCATTGTAGCCTGATTTCAAGCTCCCATGTCAGCACAGTGCACCTGCCCGGATGATGCCTCGTGATTATTTTTCATTATCAGTGCAGGCAAGAAGATTCATGCTGCTTCAGGAGCAAAACAAGCACCCAGACATCTTCTACTAATTTCTTCTCTCTCTCAATTTAAGATAGAATAAAATTGATATTTTTTCACTCTACTAGATATTTGGCTATTTATCATCCTGCAAATATATGTGCTTGGAGAATCCCTGAACTTGTTGCTATCTGAGTGCTGCACGTAGAAAATTAAATAGTTCTGGTCCCTACCCACTAGAAGATATAATCAGTTACTGATATGAGAGTAAGCATTACATTTTCTCTACAGAATTGGAATGTCAAGGTATGAGGCATGAATTACAGAACTTCACCTTGCTATCTGGCAGGAAAAAAATCCTTAAAATAATGGTAGATAATGGTGAAAAATCACCAACTAAAATGGATTGATGGATTTCATTCTATATTAGGTAAGAGGTGTTTGATTTTTAAATTAATCATTTAAAGAGGAATAAAATTAGAATCAATTTTTTAAAAATGTATGGAGAATACTCCATAATACGGTGCTCGAGGAACAAGGTTTAACGTGGTTTAACTACGGTGATTGGGATAACCTATTTCACAAAGACAATGTTCTACATCCCACCTTGAGGAGTAGCAACTCCGATTTGAAAGGTCATGAGCAGCCATGTAAGGTCTCGCCCCATCCACAGGAAAGAAGGTGATGAAAATCAGAGGACACATGGAAACGATTGGTCTAGTTAACTAATGCAAATAGCCGCCACCACAACCCTGAGACCAGAACTACACGGTGCCTGGCTCCCATGACACAAGTTCTTGAAAATTATCAAATTAGAAGTTACTGAATAGAGTGAGTGAACGGGTAGAAGAAAACTCAAAATCATAAAAGAAATCAGGCTTATTGGTCAGATACAGACTGGTGAGACATCCAAGATTCTAGCCTCTGCTCACAGTTCTGCTTTGGGACTGAATTCAAGTCCATGTTAGAATAATCAGCCATTTAGAATCAAAAGGGGAGCATTTACCCAAGAACAAAGTTCCAAGACTTAGGAAAAGAAGTGGAATTGAAGCAGGAAATACAGGAAAGAAAGGGAATAAGGAATGGTACAACGTGGGCTTAGCAATGGATGAATTGAGACAAATATGTATGAAATCATTGAATGTAAAACTATGGTCCATACACTTTCACCCAATTCAGAATAAAAAGTTCAAAAAAAGATTTGTTGCACAGGGATAATTAATATAGCAGTGAGAGTTTCTATTGCTGTTCACATGTGAATTCCCTGGAAAGCTTTTGGTGTTTTATAATAGCAATAATCATAATTTCAATTGTGTTGTTTCTAAAGGGACAGGAACAATGAAATAATAATGCAAACTGATTAGAGCTGGGTAAAAACATCCATAACTGCTCTTGAAACCACATGTGTGGTAATGATTTTCAATATGGAGTAAATCATTTGCTAACATTTTTGCCTTTCCTCTCTGTATAAGTTACAGGAGATAGTTGTCAAGATAATCTATGTTGGTAAGCTGAATAGATTTGTGGTTCAAGGAGCCAAGTTGGAGGATACAGTGCTAAGGAACTAAAGACTGGTGGGCAAACTCAAGTTCAAAAACCCGAGACTGTTCAGTCTCATGATATAATATAGTGTTCCAGTGAACAGTTAAAAGCAATCTACTTGGCTCCAAATTTGAGAGACAAAAGACCTTCTTGCTGAGCTCTTTGGAAAAAATGGCAATTTCCTTTTGAAGACAGGCATACTTGGATGGGCTTGTAATAAGAAGAGAAATAAAGCAGTTAGAAAATTGAAAGACTTGCCAATCTGGGGTGCAGATGACTGTGTGTTCAAAACCTTTGACCTTTGACTTAACCACCCAGAAGGTTTGGGTTCCAGTCTCATAAAGAGAACGTAGAGGTGTGGGGGAGGCAAGAGCAGCTCTCATATTAAGTCTGAAATTAGAATAACTCCCCAAGCTCATCAGGAAGAAGTCACAAAATGCATTTAAATTTTACTAAGCTTTTAGGCCAAAAAGTACTTTGCAAAATAAAAGAACTATGAAGTGTTTATTATTTATTTTTCCCTTACCTGTAAGCAAAGGATGAGGGTAGTTTATTCTTTTTTTTAATTAATAAATCATTTTATTGGAGCTCTTATAGCTTTTTTAACAATCCATACATCAATTATATCAAACACATTTGTACGTATGTTGCTGTCATCATTCCCAAAACATTTTCTTTCTGCTTGAGCCCTTGGTATCAGCTCCTCTTTTCCCCCTTGCTGCCCCACCCTCCCACCCTCATGGACCCTTGACAAATTATAAATTATTATTATTTTCATATCTTACACCATCTGCTCTCTCCCTTCGCACACATTTCTGATGTTCATCCCCCTGGGCGAGAATGTGGCTATACATTGATCATTATAGTCAAAGAAATACAGGAAAGAATTGGAGGCAAAAGACAATGATAGAGGTATAAATATAGGCATGCACATACTGTATCTAAATATATTAATATATAATTATGGATACATAGGTCTATGCACATATATTTAAATGTTAAGCATTAAGGTAGCAGACAGGCATTGGGTCTCTACTCAAGTACTGCCTCGATGCAAGAAAATTTTGTTCTAGTAACCTAGCATTTCACTGAAGTCAAAATGGATGCATAAGAAAATATGGTGAAGGAAGCTGATGGTGCCTGAAAATTAAAAGATATAATGTCTCGGGCCTTAAAGACTTGAAGTTAAAGAAGCGACTATCTAGCAGAGAAGCAACAAAGCCCACATGGAAGAAGCACACCATCCTGTGTGGTCATGAGGTATCAACAGGATCAGGTATCAGGCATCAGAAGACTCCGAACAAACAAGTATTCTGATGCAAATGATGGAGGTTGGAGTGGAGACCCAAAGCCCATCTGTAGACAATTGGGCGTCCCCTCACAGAAGTGTCACAGGAAAGAATGAGACAGTCACGGTGCAACATAGCACCGATGAAACACACAGTACTGCTCTAGTTCCTTCATGCTTCTTCCCGCCAGCTATCATGACCTCAGTTCTACCTTACAAATCCAGCTGGACCAGAGCATGTGCACTGGTACAGATAATACACGGAATCCACGACAGATACACCCCTCAGGAACAGTAATGGGAGTAGAGATGCCATGAGGGTAGGAGAAGGTGGCGGGGAAAGAAGGAGAAATAGGGAGTTGATTCTTCTTAATAACCGTGATGAAGTTCTCTTGATTTACCTGACAACAAATTGCTTTGGTGTGGTCTATCATTTAGGGCCTATTCTAAAACCAAACCAAACCCACTGCCATTGAGTCAACGCTGACTCCTAGCCGCCCTGCAGGAAAGGGTGGAACTTCCCCTGGGGTTTACGGAGACTGTAAGTAACCATTTAAAGGAGTAAAAAGCCCCATCTTTCTCCTGAGGAGCTGGCTGGAAATTCCAAATTGTGAACCTTAAAGATCATAGCCCAATGAGTAACTAAGTATTAATCATCCAGCATAGTGTCAGGCTCAATAAGTAATAAACATATGTTTGAACAGAGCTTTATAATGTGAAAAGTATTTTCACATGTTGTCTTTTTCTTTGAACCTCTAGATAGGCAGAGTATAGCTCAGAGGGCAAATCTGGTAAAACACATATTTTTAATAAACTTTTCTTGGAATACAGCCATGCTCATTCATGTATCATTGTCTATGGTTGTTTTGATGCTACAAAAGCGGAGTTGAAAAATCATAACAGAGGCTATTAGGACTGTGAAAATGAAAATATTTTCTATTTGGCCTTTTACCCAAAAAAAAGGCAAAAATCTTTGTGCTAGTGCCTCCTTACATCATTTATTTTACAGGCTGTTTTGTAATAGATGTAATTTCACCTGCACTTTCTACCATGTGGGAAAATTAAAACATCATGGATCCCCCCACCCCCCCCAACTTTTTTAATCTTCCTAGTACAAGCTACTTGAAGGCAGGAACTCTTCAATTCATTTTTGTATCTACTGAAAATGTTGAAACATGATGGACAGATATTAATAATGCAAATCATCTTACTTGATTCTTTGAAAACTCTCCAAAGAGTATGGTAGGCATTTTAAACATTTGGTAATTAAGTGAGATAAAGTGATACTTTCTTGTCTTCAACTTTGGTAGCTAATTGCAAAATGCTGTTCAAATACATGACAAATGTGATGCGCTTTGTTTTCTGAAATCACTGAACACACCATGTCCTTTCTGTCTTCGGATCATTTGTTGATGAAGTTGTACTTCCCATCTGCAGCAGCGCTAAAGTCAGTGGATAATCAATATTTCATTACCCACTCTGCACATGGACACCGCTCCTTTGGTTTATAGCTACAATAATTGTTTTCAAGGCTTCTGTCTAGCTCTGTCTGTACATATACTATTTAGATTTTTTTATAACAAGCTCGCTGCTTGTTGGACCATTACTAGTAATGATTAACTATCAGTCAGCTACACCTGCACTGACATAGAAACTATGAAGCCTACTTAATAACTATACTCTTGGCACCAAGGCCCCATTATAGACTCGTCGTGTCTCCAGTGCTCATCTACCAGTGGGGACCTGTAGGCTCACATGTCCAGCAAGAAACTTAAAGAGACAGAGATGAGAGAGAGAGAGAGTTTCTTCTCAAAGGTTTCACCTGAATCGATAAAATTAGCCTTGACTTTTAAATTCCCAAATTCTATACTTGCCAGCCTTGACCTTTCTTTCTGTGCTGACTCCTCTGAAAATGAACATTTTGCTTAATAGCCCACAGGACTTTCCAGCACTTTTCTTCCTGGCCAAACATCAGTCTTGGTCCTGGAATCTCTTGTCCAGAGTTGTCTAGATGATGAACGGGCATGGCCATCTTGCTATTCCTCAAACTGATGGCAAATAAGTATGATCTGTGGTTCTGCATTTTTGACACTCAGGTTGCAGGCACCAAGTGAAGTCGCTGAACTTAAAGAATTACTACTGAACAGGGCTCTGAGCCAGAACTAGTTAGGCTTCGTGCTTTCTACCCTGACGAGGGCTACAAACAGGACTCGGTGACTCCAGCAATCTTGAACTTGTGTCTAGTCTTCCTTGACCCAGGCCTAATGGCTGCATTGTCTCAGAAGTGACCAGTTAGTCAAACCTTATTTAAGAATACCTAGAAAAGCATCACACTGGCTTTGGCTTACTTGTTTGTTTTTTAATGGTTTGTCACTCTCACCTCGGCACTAGCTCTCTGGACCATCTGGGCAAGTTACATTTCCTGTTTGCGTTCCTGCCTCTAAGATCTCATCAGCTGTAATGTGCCCTCACCTCATAGTGTTCCTGAATGTAATTGTGCAGTACCTCCTTTCAGAGAATATTTAGAGTTGACTTCCAAAGGGCAAATACATTGTAAAATAATTAATAATATAAAAAGTAAATAATAAAGCAATACAGTGAAGAGGAGGAAGCAAATGCACCAGTAAGAAAGCTCAGTGAACATAATTCCTGGGATTGAGCATAAAAACCACTTAAGCTCCTGATATCTAAATCAAGGGATGAATTCTGCACAAGAACTAAAGACACGCAATTCTCCGTGGAAAACAGGATTTTCTTGTTCTCATCTTTGAACAAAATGTCTGGTATTAGAATACTATGCAGTAGACATGAAATGATATAGCACACAGCATAGCAGTTACAAAGCAAAATAAAAAATTATTCAGTTTTTGTTTATACCTATCTTAAAAATGCAGAGGCAAAACAATCTGTTGACTGTTACTTTGGAAAACACATAATATAAAGGCCCAGTGATTTCACTTTATTATTCTCTCAATCAACAGATTGTAGAAAAGGAGTCAGATACGGTATATTGTAGAAGGAGGAAAATATGTTTGTGGGGGAATGCCAGCGCCCCACAACTAATCACGGGTTCAGTAAGTGCAATTGTACAGTTGAGATATATAAAGATTGTAGTAAAGTCATAGAGAAATGGCAGAGTTGAGAGAGAGAGAGAGAGTAAACTAAAGGAGTCAGACAGACCCATCTCATGATAGCATGCTCACCACCTGGGTGGCCATGATCTCAGCCGCCAGGTCCGTGCACAGCGCCGGCAGAGAGGGCAGGAGAGAGGAGGGTGAGAGAGATTCATTGCTAACCAAGGCTTATATAGCTTTTGAGAACGTGCAAGCCTAATTACAGGTAAAGACATACGTCACAGGAAGGGGTTGCACAATAGGTTATACAGTAATGAGAGGGGTATGATCTAGAGGTATACAGGAAATAGGAATGGGAGGGGGTTGGAGGCACACATGTGACAAGAGGGGTGGATCCTAGATTCAGGATGGCAGCCTAACTTTGGATGTCACTGAGCAGTTTTGACCTGTTCTCTGGCTCTCTATGGACATAATTACTAAACTTTATCAGCAGGGTGTGAACCCCACCTATAGTGGAGCAGACTGATGGTTGAATGCCTTCAGGGAAAATATTTCTAAGCCTCTGACCTCCCACCTTGTGCTGGCAAATAGCCTCTAATGTTTGGCATATCATTGGGAGAGAGAAAGCAGGGGGAAAGTCTTTTTATATCCCACATATGTTACATAACTGAATTACCTTCCATGTGGGATAAGGACTAGAGATGGCTGTCAGATAATTTAAAATTATAATCCCAGAAGTGGTCTAGTCACTGATAACTTGTGATTATTAACAGTAGATCCAAATGATTTGGATCACAGTAGAATAGATGCGATAATTTTTATTCTTATATTCATATTAGGCATTTTAATTTAGTATTTTTATCTAAATGAAAACCTAATTTATTTTTTGTGTGTTACTGTGGGCTACACAGGCATACTCTGGTAAAACCAGCTGTTTCTTAAAAAAAGCAGCTATGAAAATTTTAGCACTTTAATTATTGTTTGGTTAAAACTATCACTATTTGACTATTATTACCATCAGTCTATTTTCCCTGAAGCAATGAGTTTTCCATGGAAAATAGATGGGATCATTGTAAGCCTGAGTCAACATCAATAACAAGATCCTAACCTAGGCAGCTTACTTTTTCTATATGGGTTCAGACAAGAAGTCACCCTTATTTTTAATGGGAAGGACTTTCTTGGCTCCTTATTGACTGTCTTTTCATCTACTGCAGGAGTAAAATCCATGGCCAGTCATGTTTATGGCCTGTTAGCGTGCTGAGTACAGGGAAGACCGAGTCTGTCTTTTCAATGGGTTTACAAGCTAGTGGAGGAGGATGGGTCTATACATTGAATGAAAGGTTAAGATTTTTAAGGTACCATCAAGTCAGTTCCAACCTACAGAAACCTTATGGAACACAGAATGAAACTCTGCCGGGTCCTGTACCATCCTCACAGCTGTTCCTGCGCCTGACCCCATTGTGGCAGCTACCGTTGATCCATCTCAGTGAGGCTCGGCCACTGTTTCACGGCCCGTTCACTTTACGAGGCATGATGTCCTTCTCCAGGGACTGGTCTCTCCTGACAACATGTCCAAAGTCTGTAAGAAGAAGTCTTGCCATCCTTGCCTCTCAGGAGCACTCTGGCCCCACTTCTTCCTAAACAGATGGATTTGTCCTCTGAGCAGCCCATGTTACTTGCGATATGCTTCTCGAGCACCACAATTCAAATGCATCCATTCTACAGTGTCTGACTTGCGCATGCATACAAAGCAATGAAATCTACCTTTCCTTAGGTCAGGCACAGCTGAACCCTCAAAGTAACCTTTTCTTTTCAAAACTCTAAAGTGGTCTTATACAGAAGACATGCGTAATGAGACTTGTCTTTGCTCTCTTGACCAAGGCTTCCCTGAGCATTGATTGTGGACTCAAGCAAGACAAAATCTCCGACAACTGCAACCTTTCCTCCATTTACCATGCTGTCACCTCTTGGTCCAGTTGTGAGGATTTGGTCCTCTTTATATTCAGTCATAATCCACTCTCCAGTCTGAAAATCTGCCTTCCTCCTAATCCAGCTTCTTTGATGATTGGCTCAGCATACAGATTGAATGGTATGGTTACAGAAAACAACCCTGATGCATACTCTTCCTGGTTTTAAACCATGTAGCAGTCCCTCATTCTTTCCAAGGACCTGCCTCTTGATCCATGTACAAATTCTGCATGAGCACAATGATGGGTTCTGGAATTCCATTCTTATCAAGGTTATCCTTGCAATTTTGCTAGCCAATCAATAGCAAATGCTTCAAGCCCTCCTCACTTTCAGAAAGCAAGGTTGTGTCCTTTGCATATCATAATTTGTTAATAAGCCTTCTTCCAATCCTAGTACCCCATTCTTCGTCATACACAAGTACACACATTTCTGGTATTCTTTACTTTGAGCCAAGATCCATCTGACATCAGAAAACAGACCAATCCAAATTCCAAATGAGTATCAGTCACACTATAAGTTACTTTAAAACAATGACTAAGCCATCTACCTATGGAAAAATCTTGCTTTAATGTGATGAAATATATAGCTAACACTACTGCATACAGAAAGAAACATAGGAAAGGCATGTACAGAAAGAAACATAGGAAAGGTATGTACATTTCCCTGGCTGTTCTTGGGGTATCTCACTGGTGTCTCATTGCTTCATTCACATTGCAGGGACTCTGTAATGAAAAGCTCACTGCTGAGTTGTCCGGTGAGTAAGAAAGCGAATTCCCCCTGGGATGCTGTCAATTTTTACCTATTGTATTTCATACCCTCTAGCTCATCTGGCTCTTAGAAACTGAATATCAGCAATTCTTATGTAATATATAATAAGAAATAGCGGCATACAAAATGCACTAATTTATAAAATACATAATCATCTCTCACACTTGGTACCTGCCTTTAAAAATTGTTTTCTGACCATCTTTTACTTTCTTAGTAGAGTGAGGAAGACAACAAGTGATATAGGAATCAAGAGAAGGAATAATCCTCAAGGGAGGGCTGTGGGAGGGGAGCAAATGTGTGAAGGCAGAGGAGCTTGAGCTCGTCTTTGAAGGAAGTGGAGGGGGGGCGTTTAGTTAAGCAGGGAGAAGGGGGCACTGGGGAGTAATACTACTTTAAGTTTGATGAGGCACTAGAACTACAGCCTCCACAAGGACATTGACTTTCTTAATGTACTTTATTTTTATTGAGTTAGCAGAGAATTCCTCATTAGAATCATGTAGTTCATCTCAGGCTCTTCTTTTACCCAAGCCATTATGGGTCAGAATTTGCATCTATCCCCTTGCCACTTGCTGAGTCCTGAGAGTGACAAGGAGGGACAGATGACCTGAAACAGCAGGTGTTTTTGTCCAAATCCCCTAGACTCAACAAGTTAATAGTCCATAAAACATCTTGTGGATGTGTTTCATCTCTGCAGTAGATGAAAAGGCATTCTATAAAGAGCAGAAAAAGTCTTTCCCCTAAAAAATAAGAGTACTGTTTTGGTCTTAACCTATGCAGAAAGGGTAAGATACTTAGGGTGGCATGTTATCGTTAGTTGATTTTGACTTTGTTCTGACTCACAATGAGCCCACGTGCAATAGAACTGAACATTGCCTGGTCCTACACCATCTTCGTAATTGTTGGTGTGCTTCCATGGTACTCTCTAGAAAACCAAACACACACACACAATCATGGCTGTCAAGTTGATTTCAACTTGTAGTGACCCTCTGTGACAGAGAATTGTTTCATTTAGATTCTAGGGCTGGTTTACAGAAACAACTGCCCCATCGTCCCCCCACCCCACCCCAGACTGGATGCCCCCTTTCATACTGCCAGCCTTTGGGTTGTCAATCAAGTACTTCACTACTGCACCACAAGAATAGTATCTGTGCACACATGTTCCTAGGAGTCAAGAAGCCTTGAGGAAGCCATCGAGTTTGGAAGGAATTTTTGGAATCCTATTTCCAGCAATTGATGAAATCTATGTTGTACTTGAAGCAAATGTGCTTTCATATGTAAACTAATTTAATCCATGTCTGTAACATATTGGAGCCTTCCAGCATAGGTAAGACAGAGGGGTGTAGAGCAATGGAGAGTGAAGACATAACATGCTCCAGTGAGTCGCTCCCCAGGCAGGGTTGCGGAACACTAAGCCCTTGTCCCAGAAAAGCACAGAAGCCTGGGAGCAATGGAGTAGTTGAGTTGACAGATTCCAGTGCAATACAGATCTGGCTTCAAATGTTGCTTCTGACATGTACTCTGCAATCTTATAAATTTGCGACAATTATGAAGCCCTAATGGGATAGATAACCGTAGGATCTTGGCAAACTTCTTTTCTAATTTATTTCCATGTTTTTAAATGTCTAATTAATGTCTAAGCTTTCTGCATTATCTGTGGAATTCTGCAAATAATTGCCAAGTGTCCACTCATTCTTGTCTTTCAGAAATCCCTCTACAGCACTATACCTTCCGGTAGAACTAATGAAGCCTTGATCCCCCCAAGATATTAATATTATGCTTTACAACAAATAAATTTAAGGTTGTAGAATACTGAGCAATAGAAAAATAACCAAGCAAAAACCAGAGATGATCACTTTGATATCAATAAAATCACACCATAGTATTATTGTTATGCTAAAAAAAAGACCTGATAGAATAGAAGGAAATACAGAAAGTCCCTAGGCCATTAATATCCAATTGAAAGAAGCCCCTTTCCAGCAAGAGGTACAAGAGAGGAAACTGTTCCAAAGTTCATTGCGGTGGCAATTGCATAAACCTTCCTATAGGATTGAACTTATTGAATTGTATATGTTCATTATATCTCAATAAAACTATTTTAAAAATACAGTGAACTCCTTGCCCATTCATATCGGCAATAACCCTCATTTTGAAATGACCAAACCAATCACTACTTGCAACAAATTCCTTATCACAGTTACCTTCACTTGCTATTCATGCAGCTTTGAAAAGACTTCTAAAAGGCTGTTGTTTCTGGGCTAGATGGCCACTTGTTTATCTTCAAGCCTGTAAGACCCCCAAAGGCTATATCTTTTGATAGCCGGGCACCATCAGCATTCTTCACCACCTGTTCCAACTGCCCTCATTTTTTACTCAAAGTCACAAGTAGGAATAGGTCTCACTCACACCCAGGGACTGCCTTTACTCAAGTATTTACAGATGAAATGCTATAATTTCTGACATTTACCAAAATATAATTCTTTGGTGAGAGAATAATGTCTAGCTCTTTAGAATTATTGCAGCATTTGGTGGTACAAAGGAATATATTACAATAGTTATCTAGTTTTAATATTTATCTCATCTGAAAAGACCCACAAGTAAAAAGTTTAAAATTGAACAATACAGTTGATGGAAAGAAATATGGGATGAAATTATCTTACAATATCACATCCTTCATCCCCTCCT
>NW_022103915.1:81417106-81420228 GCF_000313985.2 Echinops telfairi | reverse complement strand
GCTAGATGGCCGCTTGTTTATCTTCAAGCCTGTAAGACCCCAAAGGCTATATCTTTTGATAGCCCGGCACCATCAGCATTCTTCACCACATTTGCCCTTTGCATACATTTATCTTCAGTGATTGTGTCAGTAAGGTGAGCATCATGGAATGCCAGTTTAATAGAACAAAGTGTTCTTGCATTGAGTACTGGAGTGGAGGTGCAATGTCCATCTGCTACTTTAATACTGAACCTATACATACATGCACATAGATCTATTTCCTCATCAGCATATACAAATATATTTACATATGCACATGCCTGTATTTAGACCTGTATAAATGCCTCTTTGCCTCCTCGTTCTTTCCTCTATTTCCTTTGACTTTCCTCTAGTCCTACAGCATGCTCAGCCTTCATTTGGTTTATGTGAATAGAAAGCCTCAGCTTTCTTCTGCAGAGCGGCTGGTGGTTTTGCACCGCTGGCTTTGTGGTTAGCTGCCCATTGCATCATTAACTACACCACCAAGGCTTCTGGGACCTCAGAATATAGCATTGAGAGTATCAGTACAATTATTGTTTAGTACTCGAATATTGGCATACATTTCTTAGACAGCTGATACCCCCACCCATCAACTGCCCAGATTCCCTTGTTTACATACACATTTCATGCTCCTTCCAATCCTTGGAATGTTTCCAGCTATAAGCAGACCACCAGCCTTAATCCAATTTAGCAATTTTTCTACGAATGACAATTAGACAAAACTTTCCTTCAATGCCTGGGGGACCGAGCCGTTGTGAAAGTGACACTTTGTGCATTATATGCTTTGTCAAGGCAAAGTTCTTTCCTTGCATTCTTGCCTCTATCCACATATTAACAATGTTCCTGTGTATCTTTACTTCTAGATCCGTTTCCTCCCGAAGGATGGATCAAATACAAGTACTGCCTTTACCATTCAAAGAGTATTATTGAGAATGTATTTCAACACCCCATATTAGTACATATCTACCCTCTAAATGCTTGAAGCATGTCTGTCTCATTTTATTGTGTAACACCTTCTTTTTCAATCCTTTTTTGTACTCACCTTTTTGTGTGTGCAAAGTGGACTGACATTAGATAAGTGCATATGTATACACGTCTCTGCATGGTCGGAGCACAATGCATACTTTTTAAACTTCCTGATTTAAATATACAAGGGAGGTTCAAAAATCAAATACATTATTATCTTTTAACTCCATTTCCCCCACACAAATTTTATTGAATCCCCCTGTAGAAATGGAGTTTGTATAGTTACCTAAAATCATCACATGAGTTTGAAATGGTTCTTTTAACAAATGCTGGATATATGGAAAGAATCTTACAGATCACTTTGTGGAAACAAAGATAAGAAGCAATGCTTTCTGCTCTCTAGTAACCTAATACCCAGAGGTCTAAACTGATAAGAAAATGGATATTGAATTACAAGTCCCTTCATAGCTATGAATGGAGAGTGCAGAATAAACCAAGTAAACTCAAGATTTCTCTCAGGGTGTTGCTGCCCACATGTCAGGTTTGCTTGACTTGTTTCTAGCAAATCCAACTGACAAATTCTTAGTATTCTCTTGTCAACTCGACCACTCTAACCAGTGACGGTGATGTCATGCAGCCCAACACCGGTCTATTTATCATTATGAAATTAAGGAATAGCTGTTTTACCACTGCCTTTAAGCCACTGCTTGTTTTTCCTTTTCCTCTATAAGCTATGTATTAACATCCATTAATTGTGAAGCACAGCAGGAATCCTAGAAGTGCTGCATGATCACTTTCCACAAGTTCATAGCGGTCTTGCCAAGTTTGTAATGAAAAGTGACTCGGTGATATAAAAATTTGAATTTATTTGGCATGACATTTGGTTCAACAGTTCCAATTAATTGGTTAAGAAAACCATTCTTATCTCCAAGAAGAAGTGAATACGTGAAAGATAAATTCCTTAGCACAGAATTTACGTGGAGCTGATCACTATCTTCTTCTATTACTTGAAATGGATTTGTAGTTTACTTAGACTTGCTTAAGCTATTTCTTTCCTAAGAACAAAATTTGAAGGAACTCTTACTCCTTAATAGCAGAAAAACAAGAAAAGAGTCATGTTGCATGAGATATTTTTACGTGGACTTTCATCCTCTCCTCACTATCGTAAAAGAAAACCAGGAAACTACCAAATGTAAAATGTTTTTAAATGGACTTCATGCTTTTAACATGCATAGAGTCATCATTTCAGGGCATGACTATACACTGAAAATAACAATAAAAGTAAAGAATTAGGAGAACTGTTTACAAACAAGGACGAGTATTTTCATTTTAGCTAGACATCGAAGGTGCCCCAGGAACGAAGGCGCAAGACTACCAGATGGCTGCTGTGTTCGTGCCGTTTTCGCGTTTGTGTGTTTCTGTTTGTTTGCAAACATACTAGTCAATGCTTTAGTATTGTTTCAACACAGAAATGCATAGTAAAATACACAATGATATACAAGAATGATTCGAAACAACTTAAGTAGACAATTTTAACTTAATATTAATACAGCCAAAGAAAACACATTTTTTTCTTCATCTCTTCGTTGTTAAGCCTGTTCCCGGGGTGATTTGAGGCGCTCATCCAGGAAAGTACGTTGGATAGACCACCTCACCTCCGGTTTCCTAGATTTGATGTTCCGCTACGCTGCTACCTATTAAATTATACTAATCTGTTACTTTATCATCCTAGTTTTAAATATGAGAAGAATGAAGACCCACACATTACAGGATAACACAAATAAGGTACGGATATTTGAAACATAATTAAGTCGTAAGGGATTTCCAAGAGAAGCTGTCTGTGGACCCATAGTGAGGTGCGCTCTGTTTCTTCCCCACACTGTTGCCCTCGTCGCTTTAGTGATCTCTTCATGAGTGTAAGTGCTGCATAAGGCCGCGCCATATGAAATAATCCTTCTGAGATTAGGGCTATGATTAGGAAACCATCATCTATCTATGGTCCACTTATGAGAGATCATTAACTCATCCACTTCATTTATCAAGGGGTCCTGTGGCTGGGAGGGTAGATGTGGGTGGGAAAAAAGAGAGTTGATACCAAGGGCTCAAGTGGAAAGAGAATGTTTTGAAAGTGAAAATGG
>NW_022103915.1:81408917-81416566 GCF_000313985.2 Echinops telfairi | reverse complement strand
CTCTCTCTAGAAATGGAGTGAAATTAATTTCAAAGAATATAAAATCAAATATATCTACATATGAGTATTGAGTCTTATTTGAAAGCAGAGAGCATACTCTTCCTCTAGAGCAATGGTTCTCAACCTTTTTAATGCCATGACCCTTTAATACAGTTCTTCATGTGGTGGTGATCTCCCAGCCATAAAATTATTTTTGTTGCTACTTCATCACTGTAATTTTGCTACTGTTATGAATTGGGCAACCCCTATGAAAGGGTTGTTTGGCCCCCAAAGGGGTCGTGACCCACAGGTTGAGAACTACTGCTCTAGAGTGTCTTACCTCTTGAGAATTATAAAAAGTTTATAAAGTTTTGTTTTAATTCTTTTTTTAAAAGATATCATTAACTTCTACTGATACTGAGGAACATTATAAATCATCCCCATGGGGTATATGGTAATTCTATTGATAGTATCATTAATTTTACCAATGTTATAGAATTTCAAATGCTGTGCAACTTTGTATTTAAAGATACATCGTTAATAAAAAAATCTTTAGAAACATTTTATTTACTTATGTGATATTATACAATCTCCTTTAGGACTAAGCCATGCATTTCCCTAGTCTAAGGAGTGTTAGTTGCTGACAGTTCACAGATGAGCCCCCCACAAATCCACCTGCTAAAGGGACATCGGCAGGGTGGTGGTGGTGATTCTTAGGTGTGGTTGAGCAGGTTCCAACTCAGTGACCCTCTGTAAAAGAGAGTAGAACACTGCTCATTCCTGTGCCCTCCGCACGATCCTTGTATTCTAGCCTGTAGGTGGACCACTGTGTAAAGCCATCTTGTCCATGCACATCCTCTTTTTCGCTGATCCTCTGACCACATTTCCAAAGTGCACGAGAGACAGTCTCACCGTCCTTACTTCTCAGGAGCATTCTGCCGATACTTCCTCCAAATTAGATCTGTTTGTTTTCTTATAAATGGTGGTATTTTCAATTGTCTTTGCCAGTCCCATAATTCAAATGCATTCCTTTCTCTTCAGTCTTCCTTATTCAATGTCCAATTTTCCTTTGCACGAAACAATTGTAAATACCATGGCTTGCACCTTCATCCTCAGAGTATCATCCTTGCTTCTGTGCACTTCAAAGAAGTCTTGTGAGCAGATTTACCCAATGCAATGCATCCTTCGGTCCCTTGACTGCACTGATCATGGAACCAAGCCAGAGGAAATCCTTGACAACTTCAATCTTTTCAATGTTTAACATGTTACCTATTAATCCAGTTGGGAGGATTTTGGTTTTCTGTACATGGAATTGTAATCCATTTTTAAAGCTGAAATCCTTGATCTTCAATAGAAAACGCTTGAAAGCACCCTCATTTTCAGCATGCGATATCGTGTGTTGTGTCATCTCATATTGTAGGCTGTTAACAAGCCTTCCTCTGATACTGATGCCACATTCTTCTTCATATAGTCACGCTTCTTGTGTTATTGTCTTAGCACATAATTGAATATCCATGGTTAAACAATATAGCCACGACATACATATTTCCTGATTTAAAATCACAAAGTATTCCTCTGTTCCATTCCCACAACCACCTCCTGATCCATGTACAACTTCCACATGAGCTCAATTAAGTTTTCTGATAATGTCATTCTTCTCAAAGCTATCCAAAGATTTTTTTATGATCCACACAGTTTAATGCCTTTGCACAGTCAATAAAACACAAGTGAACATATTTTCTGGCAGTCTCTATTTTGAGCCAAGATTCAGTTGACGTCAGCCATGAGAGCCCCTCCATCAGGTCCTCTTCTTAATCTGACTCCCACCTCTGGCAGTTCCCCGTCAATGTACCGCTGCAGTGATTTTTGAATGACCTTCATCAAACATTTACTTGCACACGCTATCAGTGATATTGCTTTACAATTTCAGCATTTTGTTGTGTCACCTGTCATTGAAATAAGTAAAAATAAGGTTCTCTTCCAGTCACCCATATCACTTTCTTCCAAAATTCTTGGCATGTTGAGTGAATGTTTTATCTGCATATTGAAGCATTTCAACCAGTATGTCATTTCCTGGATCGTTGTTCTTGGCTAATGCCTTCCTTGTTGCTTAGATTTCATCCTTCAGGACCACTGGTTCTTGCTCACAGGCGACCACTTGAAATGTTTGAATGTGGACTAGCTATTTGGGTGCACTAAGTATATTCTTTCCAACTTCTTTTGATGCTTCCTGCATCATTCAATATTGTTGCCCATAGAATCTTTCCAGATTGCAACTTGTAGCTTAATTTTTCTTCAGGTCTTTCAGTTTCAGATAACCTGAGCATGTTCTTCCCCTTTGGTTTGCTAACTATACGTCTTTGTACATTTCAGTCTAAGCCCAGCTGCCCTTTGGGGTCCTCTGGTGACACGTTCTTTCACTTCACCGATTCTTGCATTTGCCTTCGCTACGCTACAATCCAGAGCACGTTTCAGAGTCTCTTCTGGCGTCCAATTTAAACTGTTCTTTCTTTCCTATATCTTTAGTCACTTTTTGGTTTCTTCTTGCACGATGTTCTTGATGTTACCCCACAGCTCATTAAGCCTTCTAGTTCTAGAGTTCAACGTGTCAAACCTGTGCATGCGATGTTCTTGAAATTCACCTGGGACATATTCAAGGTCGTCTTTTGCGTCTCATGGATTCATTTTCATTTTCTTCAACTTAAACTGAATGTCTTCCAGCCTGCAATGCTCAGCCTCTGGCGCTCTACTTGATCATGCCCTGCTCTTCGTTAGAGGCTGCGTAGCTGAAAATGCTACGCTGCTTTTCATAATGTTGTCCATGGCTCATTCCTCAGCAGTGGACAGCCCGTTCCTCTTCACAGTCTGTTCTTTGTGGGAACGCTCCATTGAAACCTGCTCGCTTTGACTGGCCCTGTTGGTACTGAAATACCAGTGACATAGTTTTCAGCATCACAGCATCGTGCAAGCCCCCATAATATCTCAAACTGACAGCCAAGTGGGTATAGTCACTTTCCCTGACTGGCTGGCTAATATGATAGGGCCCAGGAACCTGACTTTAAGAAAGGCAATTCTGAAGAGCCATGTCCATCCTCAGCTTTCTCAGGAGATCAATTGAGACTTTTGTTACCATCAGATCACTGCTCAAGCTCTTTCCTCTCCTCGTTTTTCACAGGGTTCTTTCCAACAAATACTCCTTACCAGATCTCTGTATGCAAATCTGAATCTGAGACTACTTTTCAAAAATGCTGAGCTAAAACTCGTGGTGCAATGTGTGGTTCTACCAAGAAAAGTCTGAAATAGGATTTGGGAATTGGATTTTCTGCTTATGGACTGGCAACGAATGGGCATCACCAGTGGTGGGTGTAATACTGACAGTCTTGCTACGATATGGAGTTACCTGTTAAAAGAGTCACTACTGGTGAACTGTCGGGGGATTTCACAGAAATTGAATGACATAGTGGGTTATACATTGTGCTGCTCACCACGGAGTTAGCAGTTCATAACCAGCGGTCTCTAGGTGGAAGAAGATGAGGCTTTCTACACCCATAAAAAGTGACCGTCTCTGAAACCCACAGGAGCAGTTCTGCCTTGACTTGTAGGGTCACGAGGAGATGGATTTGACTCAATAGCAGTGATTTTGCTTTTGAGTTTGGCAGGTTCAATACTTTACACTTCCATAAGTTTCAAAAAAACATTTAGGAAGATGTTAACATGGGGCCTCTTGATGTACTAGAGAATGACCTGAAAACAGCATAAATAATAGGCAATTTACCATGAAGTATTCATGACAAACCTTAGTAGCTAAGAATCAGAACCAAAATATGCCTGCTAATGTAGCAGAGTTTCAGTATAAATTATCAACACTGGGATCTACTTGAAATAGAAAGAAATTCAGAAATGTGGATGGGAACATCTGATTAATGAACTTGAAAATCTTGAGATGATAAATTCCTATGAAACTCCCAGGACTCAGATCTAGTCAATGTTATTGGCTGATATTAAAAATGGGTGTTCCCTGTTCATTAAAGACGTATAGTATCCTTTGACTTGCAAGATAACATACCCTCACTGCCAGAGGTACCCTACCCTTCCTCATGCGGAGGAGCCCAATACCAAGGCAAGGTCACAGCAAAACCCAGTCAAGGATGTGCTGCACAAACTTCCCTAATCCTGTCTAAGCCTCACAATGCAGTTCTGGAAAGACCTGGGAAAATATACACTGATGAAACACAAAATTGAATGAACAGACGTTCATTGATATGAGGAGAGAACAGGCGTTCTCTCGTGATACAGGAATCAGTACACCGACAAGGACCCAGTGGATCTGGACTGTAA
The DNA here is from genome assembly GCF_000313985.2 of Echinops telfairi. NCBI lineage: Eukaryota > Metazoa > Chordata > Mammalia > Afrosoricida > Tenrecidae > Echinops > Echinops telfairi. Next base: position 81,412,249 of record NW_022103915.1, on the reverse strand, counting down.
AGCAATCATAAACACAGACCAGAAAGTTAGTCTCCACCAGAGCCCGTTTCCAATGGAATCTTTTCCTCCCTCCCAGCTGGCTGCTGAACAATACATTGCCAGTGCATTCTGTCGTAGGTTCTATTAGCCACCCGCCCTCCCCGAACACATCACAGTCGGCAGCACTCAGAGCTTTCAGCTTGTTAGTGCAAATCAGCTCTGATTGCCTGCGTCTGAGAGAAAAGGACAGTAAAATCTCACATTCATATATTATTTGGGCTCTTTGTAAAAGGTTAAAAAAGAAGAATGGAGGCAAAAACTGCAGCATTTTTTAAGGGCCGAAGAAATTACTTTGTAGCACACATGGGCATACACATCTACACACACACACACACACACACACGTGGCAGCTGATAGTACACTACAGACAAACTAAATGTTAGCTAAGTGATTTACTGTCAACATGGGATGACATTCTGACATGCACTGTTTTTATGTTTTCCCATTTCCTGTGTGAAATTTGTGGAACTTTTAAAGCTATTTGACTGCAGAAGCCTGCTCCACTTCTCTGGTCACTCAAACCCTGCAGACAGTCAGTGGCAGGGGGTGGTGAAGAATTACCAGTAAATTGGGAGTTGAGAAGCAAGAGTGATGAGTGAGGCAGAGTTGATATTAGAAACTTTGATTTGGGGGTTTATAAAGGTAACCTAATGTGACAGTCAGTCATCTGGATTCTGAAATAGGAGAGTGCAAGGATTACAGATGATAGCTTTTAGTGAAGGGCAAAATCTTTTAAATCTTTTATGGCTGAAGTTTCAAGGCGAAGTCAAAACTAGATTAGAAGATAATCAATACTCTATGACTTACCAGGAGGTTTAGAGCATTTTTACTCGCAGTGCCTGGCTGAAAGAATGGTTTTGGAAAAGTCTCAAGTAGAATCAGTTAAAGAGGCTTTTTTAAGGTGACAACAGAAAAATATTTCCTAAAACTAATACAAAGTGGTATGCTTTATAAGCATGTTATGTGTCCATGTAATTAGTTACATTTATAAGCATGTTATGTGTCCATGTAAAGCCAACCAAATAGTTACCTGCATGTGATTATGGAATTTCTGATGTGGAAAAAGCCAAAAATATCACTGGCTTATTTTTCCCTACACACATGATGAGAATTTCAGCCATTTGAGGCAAACAAAAGCTAACTATTGTCTTCTAGCCTAAGCTCGGGACCTATTATGATCGTGGTGTGAGTGGAAAAAATTGACAAGTGCAGGTCTGGTACGTGTAATTATTTGTTTTAGGTGTCCTGTTGATAAGTACTTGTGAGGATATTGTTAACTATAAAATGGCACATGATCACATATTCAGGTAACACTTGTGCAGCCTCTGCCAGTGGCTCAGGATCCCTGGTGGCACGGCGGGTTGCACATTTGGCCTGCTAACCTCCAGGCTAATGGTACAAACCCACCAGCTGCTTTTCTGGTGGGAAAGATGAGGCTGTCTCTTGGCTCCCATAAAGATGAACGGTCTCTAGAGCCATGCTGCTAGGTCCTATTTGGTTGCTATGAGTCAGAATCAACTAATGGAGGAGTGGGATGCTGTTCTTGTAATTGTTTGTTTTTACCAGTGGCTAAAAAGGGCTCTATGGGGAAATGCTTCCTAAAACTTCCTACAAGCTTATTTCTCATTCCTCCTACCCCTAGAAAATTTCTGCCCCACATCTGTCTACTTTTGGATATGCAATCCTGTCTCATACTGAATAACAACGTCTAAATGCCTTCATTTCCCACAGCACCATAGTCCAACTCCCATGCATTTGTTCCCAGCTCGACATGTTTCCCCGAAAGAAAAGACCTCCATCTATCAAAGCTCTAAGTCCCCACCAGCTGCTGTCTTCTCACTGCCTTTGCATCCTTGGCTTAATTGCACCATCAAATTCTTCCTCTACCTCCCCTTCCCCATTGGCAAAAACAACAAGCTTGCTTTTGTCAGGGAAGAAGACTTCTTCCAAATCACATCCTTCCCAGATGTCAACCCCCTTTACAGTATCACTCAAAAAATGAAAAGAGTTTTATTGGGACTTCATCCTCATCCCATACAATGCAATCATATCTAGAAAAGTTGCACAATCATTACATTACCCATTTTAGAAAATTTTCTTCTTTCTTGTACTCCTTGTTATTATTGGCTCCCCATTTTTCCCAACCTCCCATCATATCCCAAGAAACGATTGATCTAGTTACTGCCTCAGTAGATCCACCCATCCTGGATTTCATTTACTGAAAAGCATACAAAAACCAAAAACAAAGGAACAAAAAATTAACTACAATAACAAAATAAAAATAGCAAAAAATCAATAAAAACTAAAAACAGGAAAAACTCTTAACCTAGAAAAACTGTAAAATGGGTCAAAAGGGATATTAAATGATAAGTGTTGAATGTTAACCTCTGTCATAATCTGCTTCCCAATGCACTCTGAAAGACAGCAAGGCCATACACAATCCTAATTTATGTTCAAAGGAGACGCACTAGATCCATGTGTATTTCCCCTTCATTTATTTTTTTTTAATTCACACAACACTTAAATGAGTTCAAAAGGGGATCAAATCTCTTTAAGAGTTGTCTCTATCATCTTCCCTTATTCCCAGAATACAGCTTTCTCCTAGCTTTTACTTGACTTTTTAAAATATGGTGATGCACAAAAATAAATTTGAAAATGCAAAATTGTGTGTTATAAGCCTCTCATTGTCTATATACAACCCAGTAAAAAGGTGGACATTTTTGTTTGTTTAGCTCCTGGATCTGGAGTTTGATCCCAAGCTGTCTTGATAGCTTTTGTGATGAGTGACCTCATCCATTTCTGCTTCTTTAAATGTCATATTTTATCTTCAATCCAAATATTTCTTCTCATCTCTAGACTCCAACTATAGCTAGAATATGCCAATGCCAATTGGAAGACTCACAGTTATCTTCAACTTAGCAGGTTCCAAATTGATTTCTTGTTTACTATTTCTCTACCCCAAGCTCACCACTTTCCCACAATCTTGCTCTTTTCAACAAATGACATCGTCTGCCCAATTGTTTGGGTAGAAGACTTGGTGTCTTCTATTCCTAAAAAGATGAAAGCCTAGGAAACTAACTTCTATGCCACTAAGACTTCTCATCTCTTATCTGAGCCAGTGTAAGTTCCCCATATTAAACAAGTATCTCCCTGCCTGTACACCTACCATTCAACAACTCGTTGTTACCATAATAGGTTGTTTAAAATATAAATCAGTTCTCCCTTGTCCTTAGGTTGTAGATACCTTTCCATTGCAATTGAATAAATCTAAATCCACTGAATGGTTCCTTCTG
>NW_022103915.1:81403143-81407752 GCF_000313985.2 Echinops telfairi | reverse complement strand
CTTTGCCTCCTAGCTCTTTCCTCTATTTCCTTTGACTTTCCTCTTGTCCCACTATCATGCTCAGTCTTCATTTGGGTGTCAGTAATTCCTCTTGGTTACATTATAAAAATTTGTATATTTTTGTCTCTGTTAGTTGATATCAAATTCAATTATAAAAATGTGTATATTTTTGTCTCTGTTAATTGATATCAAATTCAACAAGAGCAGGGTTAGTAAGTTTCACTTCTTAATGCTTTACCTGATGCTTACTTTTGTGTCTGGTATATCTGATGATTCAGTAATGACATTTCAAATAATGATGGGAGGAATGAATAGCCTACCAGTGAATTTACCAGCACTTGATCTAAACCCTTCAGCTTTAACGTTTAAAAGATTGTGGACTCAGCCAGTGACTTGCACTGGTGGCACATGTCCCTGAAGGCAGCTCATGTCCTCCAGTCCATGGCTCCTTCAGCTACCGCGCAGGTCACCCTACATACCTTTGACTTTTGAAAAGGCATTTAATTAGCTTAATTTATAAAGATGGTCATTTGATTTGCCTTTCTAGAAGAACCTTGCATTTCGCTTACAATTTCAGTTTCAAGCAAACTGGAAGCACCCTCTTCTATGTATTTTTTCCTAAAACAGCCTCAGTAAGAAATGAATCTTTGTACTTCATATTCAGTTTATGAGCTCATCAAATGTTAAATGTGATAATGAAAGCTTTGCAAATTTTTCCATTTTCATGGATTCTATCTTTCCTCAGCAGTTGAATTATTTATAGGGTGCACTTATTGACAATATAAAGCCTAAAGATGACTAAACTGAATCACAAGTTTTCAGACAAGTTAACCATCAGTGCCTACGGGCAACTGAATATTACCAAATATTATTAGAGGTTTGAGGCACCTCCTATTAGATGAAATTAGATGAAAACTCTCAGCTGAGGTTTACACTTCAGTGTCTGCACCTCCATCTGGAATTGGATGGACTGGGTTGAAAGCCCGAAGCCCAAATCCGAGCTGGCTAAATGAGGACGGAACTGCGCAGCATCTCTGAAGTAAAACGTATCACCACATTTGTGTCCTTTTCATTTGTTTCACAAGGAGTCCTATGTTTATTGGATGGCCAAAATGCCATATAAATACTTGACTATCAAATCAACCATTTTCCCATTAAATCATCTTTTCTTTCAGTGATGTTGGTGGTCAATACCTGTAATAATCAATTGGGTCGAACCCCAGTCAATATGTCCTGGCAGAAGAGAAGCCATTATTTCTCAAATCCATAATTGTGAGCACTATATTTGACCATGAAACCTGACTTAAATATCTTTTAATAAATATACCTTAACAAAAAGGTTTCTGCGGGAAAAATAAAAGAATTTACCAAAAGAGCACACATTTGCAATGTTTAGTAGGGAATAAGGTAAAGTACCTACAGAGATGCTATCGGGAACTCTGCTTGTTGTATATCCTACAGTGCCTCTGTATCATAACTTTCAGCTTTCCATCTAGATTTTTAATTCTGTACAGCGGTGTTGAACATTACTGTCAAAAATATTTACTGCCCCTCTCTTGCAGGCACTTTTTATTTTTTTAAAGTATTTTTTTCTACCTCATTAAAAATGATTCTCTCTCTCTCTCTGTCTGACACACACACACACACACACACACACACACACACACACACACAGCCATAGAGTCAATGCTTACTCATAGTGACTATATAATCCTCTTATAGATGTGACTTAATTTGGCTAACAAAGTGTGAGTTGATATAACATGTCACTTCCAGTAGATATTTTAGAAGATAGCACATTATTCTGCTAATGCTGTTTCACCACTATCATGAGACCATCATCAACAGAAAAGGTTTACTCCCTCAGCCTAAGTTGCAAAATGAAGATGGACATGGATTCGAGATAAATCCAACCTTCAAAAGATAAATGATATGAACAAATATGTCTTTTGTCTTGAGGTACTAATATGCTATTGCTATTACTTAAGATAACTAATATAAGCTATGTCTAACTTATTCATGATTATGACCTCAAAATTCAACAAATGATGGTGAGAGATGTAATAATTTGCTGAAAGAGCAATTAAGCCACAAGAGAGACATGGGAAAGAATTTTTATTAGTTATAATTGATATTCAAGATCACTGTCATCAAGTCAATTCCAACTAACATAGCCCCATAGGACAGGATAGAACTTGCCTCTATGGGTTTCTGAGCCTGTAACTCTTACAGGAGGAGAAAGCCTCATCTTTCTCCTACAGACTGGCTGGTGGTTTTGAATTGCTAACCTTGTGGTTAGCAACCCAACAAGTAACCATTACACGACCAGACCTCCTTTTGTAGAGGGACTTTATGTATTCTAATTACTAGAATCAATCATTAAGTTCTAAGTTAAAGATTAAGGAGCCCTGGTAGGGTAGGAGTTATACATTGGAAATAGCTGCCCTAGAAGTCTTCACTAGGAGTCAGCATCAACTCAACGGCAGTGAGTGAAGCTCCTATAAAAAGCTAAAGATTTATTTAAGACTAAGTTAATGTCATCGTTGTACTTTAGGAACAGTAGCAGCAATTCTGATACATAGTGATTTTAAGGTTTTAAGCATAGCAAAATACTTGAGTACATAGAGTACAAAGAAAAAGTTTCCAAGGTTTTCGGATTAAATATGACCTCTACGGTCATATCTAGTGCTGCTCTAGCAGAAATACCACATGTGGTGGCTTTAATAAACAGGAATGCAATCTCTCACCATTTGGGAGACTAGAAGCCTAAATTGGGGGCACCAACTCTAGGGGAGGGTTTTTCCTTTCTGTTGTCTCTGCGGGAAATTCCTTGTCTCCTCTATGAATCTGGCACCCTTTAGAGCTCTCCATGCATTTTGACTTAACTCTTCCTCTAGATCTAGGAGGTCCTCAGTACAGGGACCCTTAGTTCAAATTACATGGTCTGCTCCAGCTCTTCATTCTTGGCAATACATTGCTCTTGTTGTCAGATGCTGTTGGGTAGGCGATAACACACGGAAAGCTTGTGTACAACAGAATAAGACACGGTACTCTCCTTACAATTGTTGTTGTACTTGAGTCCAGCATTGCAGGCACCATGTCAATCCATATTGCTGAGGGTCCTCCTCTTTGTTGCTGACCCTCTACTTTGACCAAACATGATGGCCTTATGCCCAGGAATGTCTGCTGAGTGTATGAGTCAAAGTTCTGCCATACTTGCTTCTAAAGAACTGTGTTAGGCTGGATTTTCAAGAGAACTAAAACCAGTGACACTAATATATGTATAATAAATAACTTTATAGCAAGAAATAACTGTATATTAATAAGGCAGCCCACCCCATTCTAACTTAAATCCATGTGTTATATGCTAGCTGTAGGGTCTGCAGGCTCTCATAGGTGCTGTCAGATTAAGCAAGAAGGCAAAATGGGACGCCTGGTGATCTTAGGCTGGCAGGCATGCAGAGTTGCATGAATCCAAGGTCTTCAGGAATGTGACAGCAGTTGGACCTGGAAGTCCACGTGGGCCACAAGCCCCAGAAGTGAGACCCTTGACCCAGTCAAACATGAAGGAGAGGGACAAGAGAAAGAAGTTCTCCATAGCATGTCTCATCAGAAGGTCACAGGCCCAAGGAGACACCATTAAGTGTGGCCGGATGAATGGCTGGAATTCCACCCCTACTTCAACACAGGTGCACCTTGACACACAATGTAACCATCACAGGAGCATTCTAGTTGTCCTTCTTCCTAAAAAGATGTGTCTGTTCTTCAGACAGTCCATTGTACTTTTAGGGTGCTTCACCGACACGATAATACAAGTGCACCCATGCTCTGGTATGCTTGTTTGTCATCTAGCTTTCAGGTGCCTATGAAGCTACTGGAAAGCTCCATGGCTCGGTTGTACACAGTATTGTGGGAAGAGTTGGAACCAACGCTAGGGCACCTACCAACAACAAAGGGTCAGATGCATCTCAGTCCTCAAAGTAACATTTTTGCCCTTTCACACTTGAAACAGGTCTTGTGTAGTAGACTTGCCATGCAATATGTCACGTGGTTTCTCGACAGCTGCTTCCATGAGGGATGATTGAAGATCAAAGTAAAAGCAACTTCTTGGCAATTTCAATCTTTTCTCTAATTGTCACGCGGATTGCCAGTCCAGTTTTTGTTTGTTTGTGTGTTTTCTCGACTTTGAGCTATCTTCCATACTGAAGACTGTAGTCTTTGTTCTTCATCAGGAAGTGCTTCAAGTCCTTTTGGACGTGGTGATATTGAGGTCCCCCTTTCTCCGTTCACTTGTTCAATCTCTTTGATTGAAAAATGGATTGACTCTGTAGTGCAATCTTCTGGGGAGGGGGTTAATGTTGCTTGGATTGGGGCCAGCCCTGCAGATCATGCAAGTATGCTTCCCTCAAAGCTTGGTGTACCAGATCGAGGTCTGGTCCCTCGCCAGAGAGGACAGCATTGAAGAGACAGCCCGGCGAGAGTGATGGGTCAGCCCAGACCACATGGGAACAAACTAAGAGGGAGAGAGAGCAAAACAGAGAAAGAGGGAGGGACAAAGAGAGAGAGAGAAACATAGAGAAAGGGAAGGACAGAGAGAGAGAGAGAGAGA
>NW_022103915.1:81391674-81402071 GCF_000313985.2 Echinops telfairi | reverse complement strand
ACATGTGTTTATCGGCCAGGTTGGCACAATAAACCTTAACTATCTCAGTACTTCCATCAGAAGACAAAATTAAGAATAACAGCTGAGAATTATGACCTTGGTAATGTACACGTTTGGGGGTGGGGAAGTAGGAAAAACAATTCCGTCTACAATCTCCATCTCTTAATTTTCCTTCCATGGGCGTTATGATAAAAATAATCATGTTGGGAAATTTGTGTATCAGTCTTGATACCACATTTTTTAAGAAGAAAGTCCATCAGGCAGTCTTATCCCCTGTCCTGATTATGCTGTAAAAGGAAATAATTGTCCTGGAGTCAATCTTGGTAGATTTTTTTCATTATCGTTATTTCTCCCAAAACTTGAATGTTAGTATATTACAACCTATTAAAAGCAGCATCCTGAAGAATTTTTTGGATCTTTGCCAATTCCCTTTGCCATCCATGTTGGATTGCTACTCGTTTGGGAAACTTGCCTATTTTAAGTAGATGTGAGTCTGAGTTAGTTTGAGTTGTCTAGAGAAACAAATGCAGTGACATTCATCTATGTACAAGAAAAAGCTTTACATTAAAAAGCAACTTTGCCTTAAAAAGGCAGCCCAGCCCAGCCCAACTCAATCCAAATGCTATGATGCTAGTTTGGAACTCTTCAGAATCATGGAGATGTGGGAAAATGATGCAGAACTGAACCAGGACGCAGGGATCACAGGTGAGTTGGTGCAGAATCTCATGGATGCAAGGTTGGTCCTACACAGGACCATCTCTGGAGGCAGACAAAGAGTTCCTGTGAAGTCCCAGGATGAGCAAGGCAAAGTGGCAGAGAGACCCACAGTTCCCAGAGTCCCTTACTCTTATAGAAAAGACCACCCCCCAATAAGGTGTCCTCAGGCTACCACTTAAATCTGAGGACTACAAAATCCTTTGTTGACCAACAAGTAATTCAACTTAATATGATGCAACTGTGTAAGTCTGGGTTCAAATAATGCAGGGTCAGGAAGACACCAGGCAGTCATATAATGAAGTGCCAGCGTGGGTACTGTGGTAGCTGGCTCTGAGTTGGGATGGCTACATGATGGTGACTGTAGTTTCCACCTGTTGTTACAGATTTGCCATCTTGAAGACTCCTGGGTAACCATAGACAGCCATACTCAGAGGATGATCTGTGCTCTTTTCGAAGAGAAATCTGGAGCAATACCAAGTAGTTAGGAAATGAAATCTGCCTTTTGGCTGCCTCTGCTGAGTCCGGGGCAGAGTTCATGTTTCAGGGGGCACTTTCTCCCTGTCCTGGGTTTCAACTTAAACATACTTCATTGGGACAGCAGACCGCAAGGTTCACATGGCAGAGCTAAGCCAAAGTAAAAGTCTAGACACTTCTTCAGTTATACAAAACTGTGATTGAGTTACACATTGAGTTGTTATTTTGGACAGGACTGTATACCTCTGGCTCTAATAATTATAAAAAGGAGAATTGAGGAGGAGGAGGAGGAAGAGCAAGAACTATAGCAGGAGCTGGAGCAAGAGAGAAAGCATAATAATAGAAGAAAACAAAAGAGAAAGAAAAAGAAACTAATGTGAATTCAGACAATATTGAAGATCCACTTACCAATACAACATTTGAATTCAAAATATAGCATTTAAGGAAGTTTGAGAATATCATCAGGCTCAATGCTTCTGTTTGTGTCTTCTAACGAAGTGCAGGGAAGACCTTCATTGGTACTTTTCCTTTCACTGTATTCCTCTCATGATTGAAAGCAAGTCATTTATAATGAATGATGCCTTCGAGGTAGAGTGAGATTGCTACTTGCTTTTATAGCGAGTAGCAGAAAAACTGCAGACATGGAGGGTAATAACATACCTTTTAAACTTCCTCAGAATTTTTTTTAGATAATAGATACTTCATTTGAAACTTTTAGGGGTACAAAATAGCTTGGCCTTTAGTGGACATATCTCCTCCTGTAACACTTGATACTGATCCTGTTAATTTTTTTTGAGAGAATTAAGACATTTAGAATATAAATCTACCTTCTAAGGGATAATATAGAGATGACATGTTGCCTTGCTCTGATCGTGGGACAGAATATAAAGAGAAAAATGCATCTGTGTGGTTTGTGAATGGAATGCAAAGTTAATTTCAGAGCATTTGTCTGTAATTGGGGGGCCCCTGCCTACAAAACAACAAAGATTGGGTGACCCCACAGACCCTTGTTTTGAAAATGTAAGTAAAGTGCTTACATTCAGCCACTGTCAATATGTGGCTGATATTTGCTCTGATGGGTGATTCAGAGAATAGCAATAATGATGGTAATGACAATGATGCTGATAATGACAGTGGGAGTATTTTTGGAAAACAATATTCTGTCTCATTCGATGCCAACAAAGCAGGGGCACCAGGGGAGCCTGTCCGGCATGGAAACTCTCTACCCAGAGCAGCGGTTCCCACTACCCCTTTCAGCCAACCCTGCTACTCAAACTGCGCTCCCTCAAACACCTTCCCAGGATCTCTGGCACCTGAATGTTTCTTTTTTATGGAAAAGAATTACTTAAAAATGCAGAACAAAAGAACCAAGACTTTCCTACCATTAGCATTATCTTGAGTGAAGAGAAAATCCGTTTCCAGAGCTGCCTCTATCTATTGACTTTTTAGGTTGGTTTCACCACCAAGAAAGGGGTATCTTCACAAAGTTCTTTTCCTGGTCTCCCTAGGGTGCCAACAATATCTTCTCTAGTCTCAGGGCTCTGTTCCTGTAGGGTCTACTTATTGCTGAACCGGCAATTCTAAATCCGCAGCAGGTACTGGGATGTCCTCACACACAGAGAGGGAGCTCAAGTCAACGCAGAGCATCAGACTGGAGCATCAGAGAAACAGTCTGCCCATTCTCAAACTGAGGTGGGAAAGTGACTTCATGCCTCATGCAAAAAGCCCACCAGAAATTGTCAACTGAAACTTTTTGATATTCTGCAACTCTTACCCTTGAAACGTTTTACTTCTCCCCTGGCCTAACTTGCTACTTGTTATAGAAAGACTATGCACTTAGTCAACTTTTAGGATACAAAAACTACATCCAGAGCACTCGTGTGACAAGGAGTCTAGCTGGCAGGTAGTCCTGTAAGTAAAGGCCTAAAATATTCTCAGAAGTTCACTAGTCCTCTGTTGTCCTTCCTTTTCACATAGTTCAAAAAGCAAGTGCCAAAACACAAAACAAAATCCACAATATCACAAACAAATCTAAAATTCTGATTATCCCTCAAGCAACCTGACAAGTTCACCATCTGTCTTACCATGCTAACTCCTTCCAAGCTATCTAATTATTGTGGGTGGTAGAAAAGTACTGCGGCAAAGTGTTTAACCTCTTGGCGTTTTTAATATGTCTGGGGAGGCAGAAGGTAGCAGTTTACATTATCCCAGGTCTACCCAAGACACTAAGAAACAGGAAAAGGAAATACAGAGGAGCATGATTAGGTTTAAATGGGTTCCATGGCATGGAGTCATAAGATGAACAACAAAGAAGACTAGAATGTAAGAGTAGTCACATAAAGCAACCAAGCTCTAGGGGAAAAAATAATCAAATACTACGGTAGAAACCGAGAAGGCATGGTGCAGAAGTAGAAAGAATAGGGCTGGTGGGGTTGAACAGTCACCCCAGTTAAATGGAAGGTTTATGTAAATAAGTGGTTGCAATTAAGATGAAAAATATATTTGGACTATGTAGTCTATGGATTAACTAAATCATGTTTTTGTAGGGCTATTAAATAAATTCCAATGCAGAGACCCTGTGTACAATCACAAGTCACAAAGCATTACTACTCGAGGTCCAGTTCAGACATGCATAAGATTATCCTCAATGAGCACGGTTCGAAGTTGCTCCTGAGATCAGTTCATTGCTGCAGAGAAGTTTCTCAGTAGTATAAATGTCTCAGTATCTTTAGATGCCTTCAAAATAAATAAACACAAAAGCTTTAATCAAAAGTGTGGCTTACACAGGGATCTGCCATGCCAATTAAATTCCAGGCAGGTGAGTCCACCCTGAAGGTTCTCAGACCTGCCTGAGAATTCCACAGTAGGAATCTGGATAGATTGTTTTTCAAAGGACACAGGATGGTCCTGTTGGTTTATGACAAAAAGTTTTAGGAACAGTGCAATCAGCACTGGTGAACAAGGGCCAGAAACCAAGGACATGGTTTTCTACCACAACGGTGCGCATCTCCATTCTCCGACAGTAGCCACAGCAGTCCTACAAGAAATTTTTTGGGAAAAATTACTCCAACCCCCTATCACTTGCTCCTTCCATCTCTGTTTTGTTCTCATAACTCAAAGAATATTTAAAAGCTACATGTTTTAGTCTCTCAAGAATAGATTTGATGAGGTGTTGAATTAAGAATGTTGACTTCTTTGGAGAAAGGTAAAGAAATGGAGCCGCCACCTTTGGGAGTGTACAGTCCTAGAGGGAGAATAGGCCCAGAAACATTTTGATATTGTTGTTTAATAAATGTTGTTATGATTTTGCAGCCATATTTTTTACTTACTCTCAGACAGCACAACCTAACACAACTAGGTCTTTATCATCATCACAATCATTGCTATAATTGTGCCAATCCCTCTCTTTGAGTGTCACCCTCCCTTTTGTTTACCCACTACTGAACATAGAAGATGTCTTCATCCAGAGATTGGATAGAATGCCCAAAGTACAGGAGCTGTCTGGCCATTCTGGCTTTTAAGGAGCAACCGGGCTGCACATCTTTTAAAAATGGATGTACCGATTCTTTTCAGAGTCCATGGCAAGTTCAATTTTCTTCCTCAACACTGTAACTCAAATGAATCAATTCTTCAATCTCCTTTCTTCCAACTTATAAATCTTCTCTTTTCCATTTGACCAATAGAAAATACATGAAGACATGGAGAAAACTAGGAAAGAGAAAAATGAATATTATCTATCCATACACGTATGCGCAGATTTGTAGCTAGGTACCACCATCCAGTCGGTTCCAGCTCACAAAGATTCCTTGCACTAAGGCAAATTAAAAAGTTCAAGGGTGAGGGAAAAAGTTGCTACAAAACTACAGAAAATTGTATTACACAAAATATCAAAATGTGAATTTATTTTTTTCGTGACATATCTTCTATTTCTATCTATACAACTCTGAATGCAACATTTCCATCTCTCTAACTACCATAGCATCATGATTGCACATAGCGCTGCCAACCACAAGGTCAGCATTTCTGATCCACCAGCCACTTTGTGGGAGAAAGAGGAAGCTTTCCACTCCCATGAAGAGCTTCAATCTCAGAAACCCAGAGAGAGAGGTCCACCCGGTCTTAGAGAGTCACTGTGAGTAGGGCCTGTCTGATAGCAGTGAGTTCAGATGTTTAGTAACTATTTCTCAAAAAGAAAAACAAATCAGTGCTTTTCAACATACACTATAGCAAAACAATAGTAAATGAAAGACACAGTATGTAAGTACAGTAAAATCAATATGATAGTTTTGACATCAGTGAGGCACTCAAGCCATGTTCCTTTGAACTATCCTTCAAGTTTGGCCATGAAAAAGAACTCTGAAGGGCTATACTGGATGGGTACAGTGGTATTCTCATAGGATAGGGCTTGTTAATCGCAAAGTATAAACAGTTACATTGTGATGGGAAAAAATTCCTCAGCACTACTTTTCTTGTCTTTTTCTCACTAATGCGGCTTTCCATTTTCTTGAAGGTCTTGCTAATTAAACCCCACAAGTATCCTTTGTCCTGTGAGAGAATTTATCAAGATGAATCCTTCGGAACACCCTCGCCCAAAGGTCATCATAACCGTCTGAGCTGGCCTGTCCACCGTGAAGTTAATGGCCCAGCAGATCCCTCAGCAACCGCTGTTCGGACTGGACTTAGTATTGAGGGCAGCCTGACGATGCTAAGACCAAATGCATTACTGGCGCACTCGTCTGCGGCCATCCACGGATAACTGCAACACGTTGCCTTTGAAATCAAACCGCGCACGTGGACACTGGAAAGCTAGCGGCAATCCTTCGCCCCTTTGTCTTGCATGTGAAAGTTGTCGGTAGATGCTGCTCATGGTGCCAACCACAGACTTAAACGCTGCCCGTCTCGTGCCCAGATCACACGTATCCTGATGTTTGAGCTCATTGCTGCCGCCACGTGTCAATTCATCCCGCTCACTTTGCCAACCAGAATGTTCCTTTCCAGGGCCTGGTCTTGCCTCACAACGTGTCCAAGCGCATGAGATGAAGGCGGACCAGATTTGTCTTTTTAGGAACATTCTGGTGGTACTTCTTGCAAGACAGATCTGTTTGGGTTATTATTATTATTATTTTTGGCAGTCCATGGTACTTCCAAAATTCTTCACCAGCGTCATAATTCAAATGTATTGATTCTTCTTTGGTCTTCCTGATTCAATGTTCAACCTTCACATTCATATGAGTGAAAATACCCCAGCTTAGATCAGATTCACCTTAATCCTCAAAGTAACATCCTGGTTTTCACATACTTTAATATGGTTTTGGGAAGCTGAGGGACCCATGCAATGCACCCTTTGATCTCTTGACGGCGGCTTCCATGAGCATTGATTTCATCCAAGAAAAGATGAAATCCTTGACAACATCAATCGTTTTTCTGCTTATGCTGATGATGTCCTGTTGGTTCGGTTGTGAGGACTGAGGTAATATGTGTTCTAGTTGTAGGCACTACCCTATGTATGTTATCCAAAAAATCAACATTAAATGGTTTATTTTTCCTGAAAAGAAAATGAATAAAATTTTGTATAGTTATATTCAGGAAAAAGAACTTCCAAAGAATGTATTAGTCCATAAGTGAAATATCAAGTAGCAGAACTCTGAAAAAAAGTTCCTAAATGCTTAAAAAAAAAAAAAGAAATTACTACATAAGTGAAATCGTATTTTATTAATGATCAACAACTGCTAAAACGGTATGCTTTTGACCAGCTACAATTGTTTAAATTATATAGATTGTTGTCAATAAGCTTTTTAGATCATGAGACTTAAATGTGGCTATCAATTTCTAATGTGTCTGATCATTGATCAAAGCCGTCCTGCAACACTGTGGTCTACTAGCAATGGTGGAGCTCAGTGTTAAGCCCAGCATCATATGCAGGAAACAGGGCTGTAGGAAGAGTACTCCAACAACAGGGTGCTAGATAAATTGTGAAGGATAGTAATTTCGTTCCCTCTGAAATAAAACTACTATTGCTAGTTTACTGTCAACATTTTTTTCCTCAGCATCCCTGATGCAATGAGTTACGAATTGGAATACGAACTAAAAAATCAGTGGTTCATAGCAACCAGTCATTTCCAAAGAAGACAGATGCAGCTGTCTGCTACCATAAAGTTTCTAGTCTCATGAATCCTGTGTACTGGTTCTGCTGTGTCCTACAGGATCACGCCAGGAGTAGGAATTGGTTCCAAGGTAGGAGTTTGCTGTTGTTGTTTGTTGTTGTTGTTGTTGTTGTTGTTTTTAATTAACATTCTATAGGAGTCCTGGTGGCAAAATGATGAAATGTTCAGGTGCTAACCTAAAGGTTGCAGGTTCAAACCCAATAACTGCTTTGTGGGAGTAAGATGTGGCCAAGTGTTCCCTTAAAGATTACAACTTGGGAGTCATGTAGGACAGTGACACTCTGTCTGATGGGGTCACAACGAATGAAAATGGACTCAGTAGCAATAGCGTGCTGTTGACAGGTGCCGTCAAGTCGGTTCTGACCCACAGCGACCTGATGAACCGCAGAACAACACACCGCCTATTTTGTTTGTCTCCATTTTGGCATGCTTCAGGGTTTCATTTCTCTACCACTGAGTAAAATTTGGTAAGAATTCTATTAGAAGAATGAATGCTAGAGTAGAAGTTGGACATGAAAGATGTCCCAAATGTTCAACTCTTCCAAGATGCTATATTCTGCTGCATTGCCCCCCTTGAATACATTCCCTCACATGCTTGGATTCTACAAGTCCCTGCAACATCTCAGAGAAACGTGAAATTTTGAGGAACCGACTCAGGTGGTGGGAAGCGTTGTTCAGTTCCAAATGCAAAGGTCAGGTAGAGGGGAACCAACTGCAGGCTCCAGAGCCAGAAGCCAAAAATGTCCGAAAGCCACAGCAGGTGTTCTTGCTTCTGCCGAAGCTCGGTCAGGAAAGAAAGGTCTGGCTTTCCAGGTGAGCTCATGCACATTAGAACTCTCGGAGGCTGCCAACATAAGGAGACCAAAAGGGGCTGTTTGAAGGGACACTCTACTAAAGTCAAGACAGCCCCAAGGAAGTAAAGTGTGTGGCTTGGTTCACACCCTCTGCTAAGGTCTGGTCGGAATTCCACCTCATCTCACCCCAATCCAATAACATAGAAGAGAATGACCTCCAAGATGGGCCTACAGCTACAAGCATATTGGAATATAGCGCATAAGGACTTCTGGCTAGAAGGGCTATATTAATTAACTATAACTCAAGTGCCCTATTCTGTGTATATACCATATTTTATTTAAACATCCATCTGTTGATAATGTCATCTCTATGTGTTTGAATGGATGAGGTACTGAGAATTTTTTTGGTATAGTTTTATTTTGTTTTGTTCTAAAATCAGCATTCAAGTCCCATTCCTATTCATTTGTTTTGTTCTCCCTAAACGCATCCGTCCTCCAGTCAGATTAGCTTGTGACTATTTGTACAGCTAGTGTTAAAGAACTTCTGGGAGATACTGGGTGCCAATTTTTTTCCCTTCTGCCCCTGACTTTTGCTCCAGATTTCTGTACAGATTTCTGTGCAGTTTAAAAGTGCTATCCAGCTCTCCCCAGTAGTGGCTGCATCCGCTATCACGGACACTGTCGCAGAGTCAGTGGAGAATATACGAGGCTGCCAGCTTTCTTCTCTTCTGCCTTTGATCGCTGCTCTTCTAAATAATATAAGAGATTTCCAGGATTGAGCCTGAGTGTCAATTTATCACAAAGAAAGCACTGTTGCTTGTGATTGGTTCAAGCTGCATTCCTACGGAGGCCTATTTTTGAATCAGGATGATTACCAACCTGGTAAATGATGAGGCGTCGCTGTGTTGAAATGATTCAGTGTCCCTGGGAAAAATTCACCCAAAGAATCCATTTAGGTATCAAGCCTTTGAAAGTTCTCTAAATGAAGCCATCTCCAATTTCCCACCACCAAACTGAGCGAGGAGATTCTTTTAGTTTAAGCTTTAAAGTTTCTTCTCAGTATCTGAGGCAGGAGGCAGAAAGGGAGGGGAAATAGAAGTTTCAGGGACATAAGATGAATCAACCAGTTGTGTTAGCCTGAACGGTAGCAGCTTTGCAAGCTAGCTGATTCAAGGCATTTAAACCTCACCTCATATGACACCAAATTCTCCAAGACTTTCCTGAAACTTTTACATAACAGTGATTAACATGAAATTAAAACCTACTAAACGCCAGAGGCCTCAAACTTTAATGCCATAAGATTATAATCCTTTACTACCTAGAAGACACAGAAGAGAAAATAATAATAAAGATTTCATTTTTAAATTTAAAAAAATGATTCTCTCACCCTTCTCCTAATCTCCTTTCTTTTGCTCTCTTGCCACCTCTCAACCTTCCCCTTTGTTTCTCTCTCTCTCTCTCCCTACACCCCTACCTCTCTCTTATGCCTCATCTTCCTTTCTCGCTTTCTTACTCTCAACGTTCAACATTGAAGATTTCCTGAAAATCTCCTTTCAGGTTGCTATTGATTAAGCGAACTGTGATGGAGCAAGGTTACAAATTTTGAAAGCATTGTTATTGCAGGGCTTTGCAAAGTAGCATTCGGCCCTCACATACACCAAAGTAATTGCTGTATTCACAGTGCCACCTAAGAAAATCGACTCCTCATCTAGGCCAAGCTCCATCTTGTTTTAATAGCATCTCAGCTGGTGCTGTTTCCTGTCTAATGAGAAAAATCCACAAAATAGATATAGGTATGGATTTTCTTACATTTCTGCCAGTTAATTAAAACTGAATTTTTCCCCCTACAATTTCATGAAAGAAAGATGCAAAGAGGTTAATTTTTCATTATGTTTGTGATATTTGTGTGTTTGAAATGCATGTATATGGCTTTAGAGTGCTTTCAACTCTATACTTCTACAATGCTTAGAAACCTCCAAATTTCCAGTCATCCAATACCATTCAGTAGTAATCACATTGCCTCTAAATGCATTTTGGATCTGTGGAGTCAGCAAGTGCATTATTTAAGCCATCTAATGATATACTGTTGAGAAAGGGTCAAGGTTTATTAATGCATTATTTTTCACTCACCACAAAGTTTGAAAGCTGTGAATTTGAAATATTCTCCTCAGCAAACATGAGTGGGAAACGAAAAGGCTTTGTTTTTAAAAAGAGCTTTGGTTTCGGGTGGAATTTAAAATAGGGTTTG
>NW_022103915.1:81374665-81387552 GCF_000313985.2 Echinops telfairi | reverse complement strand
TGGCAACATATGTATTAATGTGCTGGACACAAATGATGCATGTATGGATTGTGAAGAGTTGTATGAGCCCCTAATAAAATGATTATTAAAAAAAAAAGAGTAGTAACTATCATATCCTTTCCTTTTTGTAGTACCATACAAGTTCCTCTAACAATTTCTCAGAGGAAATTTGCTTAAATTCCATAGGTACCTTTGTTCTTTGATTCAAAAAATGGCCACTATATCAATATTCCTTAAATTGCAGCACCCATATTAACACATACTCTGGATATGATTTTATAGGAACACAATAAAATAGATATTTTATCTTCTGTTTTCTCAACACATTCAATGTGAATATAATCTTATGATACATATTGACAGAATAAGAATGACACAAGTTTATAACATATATATGTATATAGATACATAGACTACACTTAAATAATTGTCTATGCTTTTAATTGACTTCAAGCTAAGAATGAACCATTCTACAAAATAGCTGATCAACCATTTAAGGAAACCCAAATGGTGTTCATAAAGATAATAATACCTGTTGTTTTTAGGTGGTTTTGAGCCAGGGCAACACTATGTACAACAGAATGAAACAATGTCTTGTTCTGTGCCATCCTTGGGATCTTTGAGCCTACTCTGGCAGCCACCATGTCAGTTCATATCCTTAAGGTTCTTCCTCTTCGCTGTTAATACTCTACTCTCCCTAGCATGAAGTCCTACTCCAGAAGATGGGCCCTCTGTAACCATGTCCAGAGGATGTGAGAGGAAATCTAACAGACCTCACTTCAAAGGTGCATTCTGACTGTACTTCTCCCAACACAGACTTAATGTTCTTCTCCAGCCCATCGTGGATTTAACATTCTTCACCAGCCAGCCATCTTCCGCGTTCGCTGCTCGGCTTGCACATGTGGATGAAGCTAGTGAAAATGCCATGGCTTGGGTCTGGCTCACTTTAGTCTTCAAAGTGACATCTTTGCTTTGCAACATTTTAAAGATGCATTTCACAGCAGCTTTGCCAATATAACAAATAATTTGATTTGTTGACTACTGCTTCCATGAGCTTTAATTATGGATCCAAGTAAAATGAAATCCTTGACAACGTGAATATTTCCTGTTTATTATGATGTTTCTTATTGGTCTAGTTGCAAGGATTTTTGTTTCTTTATGTTGAAGTAGTATACTTTTTGAAGACTCTAGATCTTCAATAATAAATAGTTTAAGTTCTTTTGGTTAGAGGTTTCTTTGTTCCAAATTTGTGGCATATATTAATGAGAACATCCACATTGTACCTTTTGTTGATTCATCAGTACTGGTATTGGTATTCCGTCAATTCCCGAAGTCTTGTTTTCCATTAGTGCCATTGCTTCTCAATTATACGCTACTGTTTGGAATATCCACCAATTCTTTTGGTCCAGTGACTCAGTGTATTCCTCATATGGTCTTTGGAATTAATTTAATAGTTTATCCATAGAATCTTTAAATATTGAAACACAACTTGCATCTTTGAATTTCAATTTAGTTCTTTCCACTTCAGAAATGACTAATGTGTGCTTCCCTTTTGATTTCATCAATCCGGGTCTTTTCACACTTCCTGAGCTATAGTACCCAAACTGTAGAAATGAATCATCCTAGTACACACTACACTGATAAAGCTATATATGTAAATTATTCTTTCCTTCTTGGAAAATATTTATTGTAAATGTTGTGACAAATGTTGCCCTGAGCATCTCAGATAAGTAGAAGAGCTTACCAGAAATGAATGCCATAAAAATTCTACTGCCTCCACCACCCTGAGACCAGGGGAATTAGTTGTTGCTCCACCACCACTACTAACGCTCTGAATGGGATCCCAATCAAAGATTCTGGATAGACAACAAGGGAAAGAAATCATTAAAAGGCCAAACTTACTGGCCCAATAGACACAAAAACATTTTCCCACCTTATGACCCGTAGGCATCCTTCAAGCCTGGCACAGAGCTCACTACATTGGACACATTTTCAACCAAACAATGGAAATACTTATAATGTGAACAAGACCAGAGGAGTACAGATTCCTTAGGACGGTCAACCCTACGAGATCAGAAGAGCAACAGGCAGAGGTGAAACTCCGGGAGAGCATGGTAAACAACGGGAAATGCAGGGAGGATGTAGGGAGAGTGCTGTTCATTTGAGGAGATTGTCTCCGACGGTGTGAAACAAAAGGGGTATAATTGTTGCGTGGAAAATTAATTTGCTCTATGAATTTTCACTCAGATGACAATGTAAACATTTGCAGTGAACAAATAAAACAACAAATGTAAGAGCATTGTCTAGATCGGAGGCCACCCACTTGGATGAGAGTTGTTCCTGGGATCACTTGCTGAGGCAGCAATGGCCCCCATGAGTGAAAGGCACAGGGAGACAGAACTAGCCCTAGCAACTCTGCTGTGTGGTAAAGGCCCGGCCACTGGCAGGATGAAGGTAGCCTGGATTTCTAGTTAGTTATATAATATATTATGGATTTACCCAGTAGGCACCCATCTGAGTGAATCTCTAAATTCCCTTCAAAAGCTAAGGTTTTAGAATCAGAAGACTATCATTCCCAAAAGTTCAAGAGAAAAAATCAGGTCAATTGATCAGAAGATAACGAAGGAGAAGAAAAAGCAGCTGTCCACCCATCCTGCAAAACTTCACTGGAGAAGTTAGGTCCTTGTCCTGACAGATTAGATATGGGCCCTGGGTCTGCTGCCTCCAAAAGCATTAATGGAGGAAAGTAACACGAGGAGAAATTTAATCCCCAAAGGTAAGAATCTTGACCATTCTTACCTTTAGAGGCCCTTTTGATAATTTTTTTTTTGGATAGGGAATAATTATTTGATAGATACATACCATGGAAATCACTAAAAGAAGTTAGCATATCAATATATATATTTAAGCAAATATATGCAAGCATTTATTTCAAATGCCACTCTGAAACGATTCCTCAAAATATATGAAAGCTCATAGGCTTAATTTTTCTGTCCTTATATAGGAATTATAAAATAAATTTGTGAAAATGTAAATTTAAATATAAAACATATAAGCAACTA
Organism: Echinops telfairi; assembly: GCF_000313985.2. NCBI lineage: Eukaryota > Metazoa > Chordata > Mammalia > Afrosoricida > Tenrecidae > Echinops > Echinops telfairi. The sequence continues at coordinate 81,384,490 of NW_022103915.1, read as the reverse complement.
AGCACATCAGTTGGTTAGGGCAGTCAAAAAGACATGTCCTGAGAAACACCCATGTAGGTAAAAGGCATTGTGGTTTATCATTTTTAAATCTTAGTAGTTAAAGAAGGATCAGAGTCCAGGACTATCTTTATAGATAGATATACAAACAAACAAAAACCTAATCTCACTATCATCAAGTTGATTCTGACTGATAGGAACTCTACAGGACAGAGAAGAACGGCCCCTGTGGGTTTCTGAAGCACTGTGTATCTTTATAGGAGTAGAAAGCCTCATATTTCTCCCTTGGAGTTGGTCGTAGCTTTGAACTGTTGGCCTCACAGTTAACAGCCTAACAGGTAACCCACTACTCCACCAGAGTATCCATATAGGTGGGTACATCAAATACTACGTCTACTGGCAAACAAATATTATAAGGATTTCTTTCTTCTTTCTAGAAATAGAAAAAAAAATGGAAATACCAAATGGTGCATTTACTATCAGGTACTAATGTAAACATTTCTGTAGAGTTAGAAAAAGCTGAAATTATTATTTTTAAAATAGCTTTTATCCCTCTTTCCACCTTAACAATGTCTTGGCATATAATTAATAAGACAAAGATAAACCCCAAGTACGATTGCAATAGAAGTACTGATGGATTCAAGTCTTGGGAACCTGATCATCAATCCCTGAAAAGCATCCTGGGTGAAAAATGCGGGAGAGGTGAATTGTAGAAGAAAAGGGGGCGTGTCTGGGAAAGCCTTCTCCCTCTGACAGTGCTGCTTCTGTTGTGCCAACAGCAAATGAGTGTGTCCACTCGACTACTGCGTACACATCAGGTCCTCAGTGAGCGCCAATGGTGGCCTGAAAATTAATCGAGGACAATACGATGGCATGCCGAATAAGACGGCAGAACCTGTAACTGGGGAAAACAAAAAATTTGGATAGTGTGCAATCTATGTGTTATTTTTTCTCTTGTGCATAAATAATTCACTCTCGGTCGAATTAGCAAAAGGATTATAAATTTGAGTGAGTTGTGTCGTAAGGCTAACACACCAAACTAATTGTGTGCAGTAGCCAGAGTGCATGCTTTCGATATAACTGATGAAAAAGTGGTGCTACCTGATCATGCGGTTTCACTGAGCAGAAATATTTCCAGAACAAACCCAGCAAAGAGAATTAAATGTGTCTGTATGATTAAGGGCCTGGAACAAATTTGAAGATTGAGATGCATCAAGATGAAACTCATCATTTTGGCGACAGGTAAGGCTACGCATGCACTAGTTAAACATCTTAAATTACTGGGGATTTGTTATGCTTCGACTGCTTCCGTTAGTTCAATGCAGCACCTTTCTGCCTATCTCTGCCAACGTGTCAAAGATTTTTAATCTTCATAATAGATAACCATCAAGGTATATAGACAAAAATATTGTATTTTATTATTAAAAGTAACAAGGAAACAGAAAAAATGGGCACTCACTAATACTCTGTTCACAATTAGTAATGTTAGAAGCCAGCAGCCTTTTTCTCCACTGTGCAACCAACAAGATATGATTCTGAAGCTACATTATATTGCAAGTACACCATATAATAAGATAAAATGTCCCCATGATTACTTCTGAACTGCGCCTTCCACTTAATCCCTATTTTTCAGTGTATGTTCTCCAAGTTCTGAACCCTTCTAATGGGAGCAGAATCTGCTCCTCATGTATTTCAAAGCCAGAGGTTGATTTCCATTCATTGGAGCATAATATAGAATCCTCAGGCCCCCTATTGCCTTTCAGTTCCCTTCTGAAACCATTGCCAAATATTCCTTCTGTCTCCTAACTCTTCATCTCCAATTTCACTTCCATGAATTTCATTCTATGAAAAGGACAGACCAAGATCGAGTGGTTGGAGCACGAGGGGTGGCAGGAGCTCATTTGCTGTCTCTGCTCCCTGCATGGGCACTGCTTCTCTGTGTGGCCTTGGGCAGGTTACTTACCTCCATTGCCCTACATGAACCTGCATCTTAATAACACCCACCTCACCAAGGGTATAAGAATTCATTAATGAACCTTCATTCGAGGTGTTCATTATGCACCTGGGTGCAACCCAAAACAATCCCTCTTGTTCTAATTGAGCAGTACCGTGCACGTCTTTCCCTTTGCTTTCATTCTCTATGTGTGGGGAGGGACTGGTGTGTTCTCTCTACTCCTGCTCCAGACAGCTATTAGGACCAGACCGCTTTATCTGAGTGATTTTGCTTAGTGGAATTTTTAAGTCACAGAGCCACCTAGATGTTGACAATGAGAAATTAAAATGATGATGATGAGGCTGGCTTCCCATCCATTGCAAAGTGGCGGGCTCATTTTTCACTCTTCAAAACTGCCGCTAGCTAGCCCCTTTGCTTTAGAAGCAGCAAAGTTTTAAAGAACCGAGGAACATTATCCAAGCCACAGTGCAATAACTCTAATAAACTGCACCTGTGGATGACTCTCTGGTTTATTTATATACTGTATCACAGGTCATTAACAGAAAATAACCCACTGAGATACAACATTCTTGTTTACAGTGAGGTTCTGGTGGTGACAGCAGGAATATAAAACACAAAATCAACAGGGAACACTGAACTAATAAAAAGACAAGGGTCTATAAAGCATAGAAAAAAACAAAGCCAACTGTGCAGGCAAAAATAAAATAAAATAAACTTCCATCATAAAACAATCAAAAGCCACAGTATATTTATAGAGATCAGGGAGCCCAAAGACCCGCAGAGCTGGAATATTTATGGGTGTCAGATTGAAAGTCGGAAAATCTGTGTGTCACTGGGAGTGAAAGCTTGATCAGTTGGATATATACTTAGCAAAATATATGTGTTCCTCTTCTTTCTTTTGTCCTTATAAACATTCCCAGCCAATAAGCTTTCAGATGTCTTGGCTTTGGGGTTCTGAAATTAACTTTTCAAAAAGTTAGTTTATATGGTGCTTAGAAAATGCTTGCTAAGAATGTCTTATGCTAAAAAATAAATATTATCTACCCCATATACATTTTATTGCTATGAATAATGGCACCTTTCTTCACAAGGGGCTGATCACCAGAAGGTAATATAACTTTCAGGTCTACTGAGAGCATGTTTCCTACCTTCTGGAAGATAGTTTGTTGTTGTTTTGAACTTTTTCTTATTGTAGAGGTTGGGAGAAAGTCTACAGATCAAATGAGTTTTCCACTCAGATTATCCTCATTTTGGTCTTTGGTGTAGGTTGCCTTTCTTTCCTTCAATATAACAGCTCTCCGACTGCTTCCCTGTCCCACTCTGCTGCTGCTTCTTCCTCTCTGAGCTTTGTTTTGGAGCAAATGCTGCTTGTTTGATCTCTCAATAGCAGTATTTCAAATGTGATCATTTAATGATATGAAATGTCTATCCTTCTTTTACAATGGTCACATGCTTGATATGAAGAGTACATATTTTTCATTACATGCATGATAAAAGAAGAAAAAGAAAACCCTACGGAGTGGAAGACAAAAGGAAAGGAGGAATGATGATGGGGGGAAGGAACAGAGACAGGGAAGGAGGCAGGGTGAAAGAGAAAAAGTGGGAGGGAGGGAAGAGATTAGACTGGGACAAGCCCATGCTTTACTTCTCAATTGTTCACAGAGCAGTATCAAGCACCCTGTCCACGTGGATACAGTGGCAGTGATGTCAATAACACCTGATGGCAATCGAATTATTCACAATTGCTACAGGACAATTCCTAACCTTCTCCAGGAAGTGAGTCTCAATACTTCTAGGTTTCTATACTCTTTTTTTTCAGTTTCAATGTCATTATTTAACCAATATTTATTTTATACTTCATGCAAATCATAAAAAGAGAATCACCCTTCAGCACGACTAGCCTCGCAGAGAAGAAAGATGAGACTTTCTATTCTCACAAAGAGTTACTGTCTCAGAAACAGACAGGCAGTTAGTTCTACCTTGTGCTAGAGGGTCACTATGGATGTGTGCTAAACTCAATGGCAGTGAGCTTGGAAATTTTGGCTCCCCAAAACTTGCTGTCTGTTTAGAAGTAAGCACTAGACAGGCAGGAATTTGCTTTGCTTACTGCTCTAACTCTTATCACAGGGCATGTGGCAAATGATCAATGCATATGTGTTAAATGAAGCAATAACTAGATGAATGAATGAAACAGATATGAGAAATGACATTACATTGATAGATGTCTAAGTAGAGGGACAATTTGTGTTAAAGAGCCTAGATAATGTTTGTCACATACAACTTCTCAGTAACACTATTCTTTTCTTTTTTGAATGGCCGCTAACATTGTTGGATAAATGTTTGTATAGAAAATTGCAAAGTTCCTTCGTCAAAAGAAAAATGCTTGATTCCAATGGATAAAGATTAATAGATGAAAGCAAATTAAGCATAGAAAAAAATACTAAAGAGGGAAACAAGTAATCAAAAACATATAATACTCCAAAGAGTTAATTTTTGGTAGCATCCTTAAAAATGGTGACTGAAAAACCGATCTCTAATATTAGAAGCTTTTATAAAATGCTGTATTTTAAGATGATACAGAATCTTCATCTAATGAAATCTCCAGCTACTGAAAATAGGCCAAACCTTATAAATTTATTAATTATTCACATGTAATTTGGATCTTAATTAAGCAGGGTTGGCTCAGCTTTGTAAGATTAGAAGGGATGAATCACGCTGAATTGTGATAATATTTTCTTCACAGTGAGTTTTGAGAATAATAAACAAAGTTGGTGTCGATTTAAAGAGAAGAAACCAGAAAAAGCCTATTTCAGCCGACCTGGCTACCGCTGCTCTGAGGTGATAACTAAGCTCATGTGGTTCACCAATGCAAATCCCAGTACCTCTTACAGCGACCCGAGATCCCTGGTGGTGTAGTGTGGTTACTTGGCCTGCTGTGGTCTGCAATGTGGGCAGTTAGAAATCGCCAGTAGTTCCACGGGAGAAAGACTGGACTTTCTTTGTTTGTTTAAAAAAACCCAAAAAAACAGTTACAGTCTCAGAAACCCATCGGGGGTCTCTATGAGTCAGCATTGACTCGATGGCAGTGACGTTGGTTCTGGGTTTTTACAGTTAACTAGCAAATTGTAAGCACTGCATGTATTTGAATTAATGAAGGACTGTGTAGTTCAGCATCCTTTCCTTACATTGGTGGAGAGTTTACATAGTTTGTTCAAAGTCATAGGCCTGTTCGTGACAAAGTTAGGACAACTTTTTAGATTCTAGATCCAATGTGTACTCTCTCTCTCTTTTTGTTTCTAAAATAGAAATGTACAGTGTACACTTTAAAAAGTGTACAGAGATTCCAGTGAAAGGAATCGAACCCACTAGCATGTTTTCCAGATATGATGCTGACTTGATTCTTTAGCCAAGAGACATACATCTCTATTTGTGTTTCTAGGGAGAGATAGGCTGGCATCTATGTGGCTTTTTTTTTCTCCTAAGGAGGAAATCATTTTGAGTTGAAATACAGCCAGACTGAGGAAGTCCTGCTGAGTCTGAAGGAAGTTCACTCATCCTTTGCAAATGCTCTGGAAGGAAGAAAAACAATTCTTGTCTTAGCAGTGTAAGCTAGCGATATTGGGCAACAATCTACTGGATTATTTCCTATGCACCTGTATGTAAATAATATGAATGAAACTAATTAACATTTAAATTCTAAGGTATTGAAGTATGCAAGGGGAAATTGATTAGATAGACTTGATTCAGTGCCAATATGGTAAATGCCTTAATGTTTTAAACAAATCAAGGCAAAAATATGCAATGCTTTTGAAATATCACTTTTTATAATCCTTATTTTGGAATCTAAAAGAAAGTGCTTTATCTCAAACAATTTGCTTTGCTTCAAATGCATTTTAACATTTATTTTTATAGTTGTGGAGATATTAGCAATGGGTCACCATTATGTTCCTCTAGTGGATTATTTCTAACCCAAATGGCTTTTCTGTCATTTAAAGAAACGGAATGCCTTTGGGGCACAATGTGCTAGAAAATATGTAAATGACAATTTCCCCTTGTCAATCTGGGAGTGACAATTCAGTAAGCCCTTCATCCACATCATCTGTAGCACAATAGCATTTTAATTTAGAGTGAACCTTTTCGCTTAGCTCATATGTATCTTGTGCATTTAAAGAGAAACTATTTACAGGGAAGCACACAAGTCCCTAGAGATGCAACATCTCATTTTCAATTCTGTTGGCAGGAATACTAATTACATTATCACATATTCAGCAGCATTCAGCAAAGTTATTTATTCATTCATCCTTAAGACCTGGGATGCCTACCAGGTCAGTTTCAATAAGCAGTACCTTGAGAATCTCTGCCGATGGTACTCACAGATAATTAGTTGTAGAGTTGTAAGAAAAAGTTCACCCCAAAAAGCTCAATGTTGGAGATTTGCCTGATCCCTCATCCTTATTTGAGTGAAACAGAAAATCCAATAGTTGCTAAAAATGAGGAACCATTTATCACCCAGCTCTCTCACCCCCATAGGTTCCAGTTTCTTAATTGAAGTTTAGTTTCCTTTCTTAGAATAGCAAATGAAGTTGCTGACAGTTAACGTTGAATTCAGGTGAATCATTTTTATAAAAGATTGCTGTTAGTATGATGAACAAACTGCAAATTTGCATTTAGAAACTTCCATATCACAAATTTGGAAAGGGAGTGTGTGAGTGCCTTGCTCCACGCACCTATGAAACCTGCACTAGTCATTGCTTTATAATCACGATTGACACTGTAGGCTCCTTCTGCTAATATTGCTGCAAGGAGATTGGGAACCAAAGAAATGTAAATGTTCATATTTTATTACTAATGTTAGAAGTCTCTAATACTATGCATGGCCAGCTTGTTGGCTCAAACCCATTCAACTGCTCCATAGAAACAAAGGCCCCGTGATCTGCCTCCATGCAAACTACAGCCCAGAGAGCACTGTGTTGTTGCTGTTGGATATGGTCATCACGTGGAGTCCAACAAATCATGACCCCGTGTACACCCGAGTGCAACACTGCAATCAAATATCATCCTCACAATTGTTATGTTTAAGCTAATTGTTGCAATCACTGTATCAATTCTTCTACTTAAAGCTCTTCCCTTTTTTTTTTTTAATAACCCTCAAATTTACAAGTGTGTTAGGTCGGGTTGTCTAGAGAAACAAACCAGTGACCCTCAACTTTGCACAAGAGAGAACTATATCAATAAATAATCTTACACCAAGAAGGCATTTGCGCCTCGACCAACTCAAGCCTGTAAGTCTAATCAGGTCCTCTTCATATTGATGCAGCTGCAAACTGATGACAAAGAAAGGTGAAATGCGATACAAGAAGATCATAGACCCCGTGGGCGCAGTCATGTGGATCTGAGGTCAGTGGAAACACGGCAGAGTGCTGACAACTCTTAGGGTCCATTGGCTACCAAAGAGATGCCACTGGAGGCAGGCACAGAGTCCCAGGAAGCAGGAAGGTGGGAAAAGAAAAAACAGAGAGATTTTCCCAGTGTCGGCCTTATAAGAAGGCCATAGTCTCAAGTTCAGTCTGTCAATTAGGTCCACCCCTACCCGTTCATACAAACTCAAAATGACATAAAATCATGCAACTACCACAACAAGGCATGCTGTTCTTTTCCAAGGACTGGTCTCTCCTTGTAATATGTCTATAAGGAGATCGATTCTGTCACCTGGGGTCACTATGGACCTCAACGAACTTTGTGGCACCCAATAACAACCGTGTCATCTCAATGTTTTAAGAAAATGAGTTCTTGACCATGAAAAAGCCTTGGGAGATGAGAATGTTATAGCAAACAGGCAATTACACTTCCGTTTCATACAGCAAATGGTAGCTTTGATCTCACACCACTATTGCAGCAGTGAATACTGCCTTTTGGTCTCCCTCACTCAACATATGGAGAGAGTTGAGCAACAGAAGGTAATAGAGTCAGCTGTTTCCTGAAATTCCCAAACCTTTAATAAATTCACCATGGAAAACAACCAGAAATTGGAAACTAGGATTGTCAAACATCTGAAAAGAGGTTGGAGGATTGCAGCAGCCTTGTAAATGCTGTATCAAGCAAATGCCTCTTGTTGTTGTTGTTGTTGTTGTTGTTGTTAGGTGCCATTGAGTAGCTTCTGACCCTGAGCCACCTGATGGTTGCCATCCTCACAATTGTGTCCATGCCTGAGCTCATTTTTGCAGCCACTGGGTCACTCTATCTTGTCAAAAGTCTTCTTTTTTGTGCCTAACGACTTGACCAAGCACGAGGTTCTTCTCCAGGGACTGGTCTCTCCCAACAACACGTCCAAAGTATGTGAGATGGAGTCTCATCCTCATGCCCTTGAATAGCACCCTGGTGGTACTTTTTCCAAGACACATTTGTTGTTTCTTTTGGCAGTCCACAGGCCTTTCAATAGTCTTCATCAGTGCCCTAATTCAAGCACACTGATTCTTTTCATGGTCTTTATTCAATGTCCCACTTTCACATGCATAGGAGGCAATGTAAAACACCATGGCTTCGGTTAGGCTCCCAGAAGTCCCCAGATTAACATCCTTGCTTTGGGGCACTTTGCAGAGGTCCTGCACAGCAGGCGTGCTCAATGTAATGCATTGTTTGAGTGCTTGGCTGCTGCTTCCATGACGATTGATTGTGAATCCAAACAAGATGAAATCCTTGACAAGGTCAATATTTTCTCCATTTATCATGATGTTACCTTATGGTCCAGTTGTGAAAATTTTGGTCTTCTTTACATTGAGCTTAATCTGTACTGAAAGCTGCGATCGTAGATGTTCATAAGCAAGTGCTTCAAGCAAGGTTGTCATCATCGGCATATCTCGGGTTGTTAATAAGCCTCCCTTCAATGCTGACACTGCTTTCTTCTTCGTATAATCCAGCTTCTTTGATTTTTATGCATACCTTTAAACAGTGGACCTTCTCAGGCCTTTAAACAGTGGAAGAGCATTAGTTTTCTACTCAGCCGTGCCCAGCCTTCTCTGCCATCTGGCAGCTCCACCATCTTAAAGCAGCAGCAATGGAAGGCGTCATTTGGAGGGCGTCAGATCTCTGACTCTGTAGAGAGCAAAGCTGTCTTTATTAGTGAAGTATAGTGGAGAGATATCCTCGCTGATTGGGAGTTGCCTGAGTGAAGGGTGTAAGCTCTTCTTACATGTACTTTATCTTGGAATTTATGTAGCCTGAGAGACAGCAGTTGCCATTGGAAGGCTATGGCCACCAGTATCACCCATACCTCCCCAAGGCTAAATGGTGTGCTTGCCGCAAATTAGAGTAAGTATTTCTTTTTATGTTGGTGGAATTCAGAGGAACCATGTGTACAGGAATTCAGGGCAGGGAGAAAGGACAGATGATATTCGGGAGGTTGCTATTCTTTCACCTCAAGCTTACTACAAGTCATCCCAAGCTTGCTGCAAGCCTTTTCAATTCATTTTAATTTTGTTTTATTTCTGTTTACTATCTCTCCCTCTTTGTTTGTTCCTGTCAAAGTACTAGCTTAGATAGAAACAGGCTTAAAAACAGAGGCCTAGTTGTTTACACATATCTGAGAGAGAAATCTCTGTAAAAGTAGTTAGGGGTGGTCATTGGGCAAAATGATTATTACAACTTTAAACATATTTTGTAATAGTTAATCCTTGTGAAGGGGGAAGAATCTGGGGTAGAATGTCACCACATTATTATACTGAAATGTCCAAGTTCAACCACCACAGCCAAAGCACAAAATACATAAAGAAAAAGAAACACATGACCCGGTCAAAAAGCAAAACAAAATGATAAAACTTGTCTCTATGTAACCCTAGATAATAGGAAAACTCAAAAGCTTTAAAATAACAATATTA
>NW_022103915.1:81369608-81373137 GCF_000313985.2 Echinops telfairi | reverse complement strand
GGAGAGGAAATGTTTTGAGAATGATGAGGACAATGAATGTACAAATGCGCTTTACACAATTGATGTCTGTATGGATTGTGATAAAAGTTGTATGAGCCCCTAATAAAATGATTTTTTTTAAAAAAGTGGAAGAGACAATACAATAACAACAACAACAACAATACCCCGCCCAGATAGCTTCCTGAGAGATTTTACCACAGACTGAGATGCCAATATTAGTCAAAGTGATATATAGATTCATAGCTATCCCTATTCAAATTTAAACATCTTCTTTGAAGAAATGGAAATGCCTATCCCTAATTTCTTATGGAATTAAAAACAGCATTGAAAAGCTAAAACAATCTTTGAAATAAGATTGGTTCACTCACATCTATTTATTTCAGAATGTTCCATAACACTAGTAATCAGAAATAGTAATTAAAATAGAGATAGTATGGTATTGGTTTAGGAAAGACCAGAAGCTCGACCAGCTCAAAATGATTCACTAATTGCTGTGAGAAACAAAAGCAGCTGACACATTGCAAAGCAACCAAATCTCTACTTTCACCACATTTTAACCTGAGTAGGAAAAAGAAAGTGGTGCTTTGTTTTGAATGTGTGTCACAGCATCACAAGATAGTAATTAAAATAGAGATAGTATAGTATTGGTTTAGGAAAGACCCCCAGCCTGTTTCCTCTAAACAAAGAAACTCACTGCCATCAATCAATTCTGAATCCTAGCAACTCAAGGCAATTCTGAGTTGTGAGTTTCTGAGACTGTCACTCTTTAAGGGAGTCCAACAAGCCTCATTTTTCTCCCGAGGAGCTCCTGGTGTTTTCAAATTGCTGACATAGTTAGCAGCCCAACACATAACCACTATGTCACAGGACTCCCCCAGTTTCCCACTTGGATCAAAGTCCAACAAAAGCCTGGTTGCAACATGTATACTGCTGTGGTTTCCATTGTCCATGACTATTTTGAACCTGTAATAGGTAATCTTACTATTGAAGCCCTGTAATAGGTCATCTAGAAATAAATTCACATAGCTATGGCTAATAGATTTTCAATAAAGGTGACAATTCCATTGAATGATGGAAAGAATGATCTTTTCAACAAGTGATACAAGAATAACGGAATCTTCACAACTAAAAGAATGAAACATAGCACTTTTCAGATATGAAAATTATCTCAAAATAGATCAAAGATCTAAATATAAGAACTAAAACAACACATCTCTTAAAAGGAAACATGAAAGTAATATTTCATGACCCAACTTTGATAATGAATTCTTAAGATGTGATACCAAAATACAATCAAGAAAAGACAAAAGAGATAAAATAGACTTTAATGGCATTAAGAATTCTCATTCATCAAATAACTTTACCAGGAAAGTACAGATATAACCTATGGAATGGGAGGAAATATTTAGTAACTACATAATTGGTAAGGGTTTAATATCTAGAACATACAAAGAGCTTATGCAATTGAACAACAAAAGACAAATAACTCCATTAGAAATGAACCAAGAATAGAAACAGTTTAATAAAGAAGATATATGAAAGGGCAACAAGCACATGATAATATACTGAACACCATTAGTCACTAGGGAAATGTACATCAAAACCACAAGGTAATACCAATAGAATGGCTATTTTCAGACAAAATGGAAAATAGCAAGTGTTGGTGAGTATGCAGAGAAACAGACACTTTTACTCATTGCTAATAGGAAGGTAAACTGATGCAACTGGTAGAAAACAGCTTGGTGATTCCTCAAAAATGCAAACTGTGTAATTGCTATATGATCCAGAAATCGCATTTATAGATATATATCTAATATCCTAAAGAAATGAAACCAAGGCCTCAAAGAAAAACAATGTTCATTGCAGCATTGTTCACAGTTGTCAAAGGGTGGAAACAACCAAGTGTCTATCAACAAATGAATGGATACTGAAAGTGTGGTACATACATGGCATCATAGAGATAGGGGAAGTTCTGATACAGTTTTCAATATGGATAAGACTTCAAAACATATTTCTGAATGATTTAAGTCAGAAAAAAGTGCAAATATTGTATGATTCCACTTCTATGAAATATGTAGAACAGGCAAATGCATGGACACAAATTAATCAGTTTGTACTAGGGGATGTACTCAGAGTAAAAGGAAAGTAGTGGCAACCCACTGGGCAAGCATTTTGAAACCACTAACCCTCCGAGGGAGAAAGATGAGGCTTCCTATTCTTTTGAAACTCAAAGGGGTAGTTGTAGTCGCATTAGGTTGCCATGAGTTGGAATCAACTCAACAGCAGTTAGTGTACAATAGGGAGGCTGGGGCTGTAATAATTATTGCTTAAATTAAACAAGGATGATGAAAACATATGGGCATGGATATTGGTGGTGATTACACAACATGATCCATATGACTGATGTCGGTCAACTGTATACTTAAGTGTGATTTACATGGTAAAATTTTCTGATATATATTTTATCATTATTTTTAAAGTATCTGGAGACAAAGTAAACTTCCCACTGAGCAGATTTCTGGTAAGGTCAGTATAGCTTGCCTGGTCTCAGGTGGGCATGGCCTTGGGCTAGGTGAAACATCTGGTCTAAATACCATCCAATAGTGTGCCTAACCACCTCTTCCCTCTATTTTCCTTCCTACCACAGAGCTCATAGAAATTTAGACAGTGGTGAGGATTTTTATTTTCTATGTGTTACTACACAGTTAGTGTTAAAAGGCAACTGGTGGCCCAGGAAGAAATCCGACTTCATTCACATTGTTTTATTTCATTTTCCCCTAAGAATAGATGAAAAAATAAGTTGGTTGAAAAATCCACAGGGAAGTCCTGAGGCCTAAGTGCTATGGAAAATTCTAGCATTATAAATTTATCCCATAGAGATTTAGGATTCTTAATATAGATGCCAAATGCTAACACTCCCTTGGTAGCCACAATTGACAATGCCAGGATTTTCTAATTCGTAGATTGTTTTCTTTACTATATATGATGGTGATCTTTGGATCAAATACCTAGTTTTCGTATTAGCCATGTCATAAATAAAGAGCCAGAGAGCACATCCTGGCTCACCAAGCCCTGAGGACAATGTTTCTGCTCAGAGCAGCAATGCACAGAGACGACCACAGGGCCGGCCACCCCACAGGACACAGCATTCCTCATTGACCAATAGCACCAGTGGGGACAACACTAGAGACACAAGGCAGGAATTGTGCCCGCCCTGAGCCCACAATGCCGAAGCCAGCCACTGGGGGCATGCAACAGAGCAGCAGGGGGAGCAGAACAATGACGTCCCTAGGGATAGATATGGGGCCAGGGCATGGCACCCCATCAGACTCGACTGGAAAGCAGTTGTAAGGACAACAAAGAGACCCTGAACTGTTTATAGGGTTTTGGTTGTTCTTGTTGCTGTTGAAGCTATTGTTTTACTTTCTATTGTTGTTCATTGTACTCAGTCTTGTGATGGTACATGTTATTGTCGTTGCATGTCTACCTGGAAGGGATAGGTGAGATAAACAAGCCAGAAGAGAGAACA
>NW_022103915.1:81352860-81368300 GCF_000313985.2 Echinops telfairi | reverse complement strand
AAAAAGAATATGATCAACTTGTCCCAATGGATGTTAATTTTTCTTCAAAAGGTTAAACATAGAACTACTACATGACCCAGAAATCCCAATCCTAGATATAAACCCAGAAAGGAAGGTAGAAATGCAAACAGAAACCTATACTTATAATTTCTACCATAGCAAAAAGATAAAAACCACCAAAATGCTCACTGACAATTGAATGTATAATAAAATACAGTATGTGAGGGGGTAACCAAAAAAATAAAACCAGAATTTTTTTCAAAGCTTTGTATTTAATTTTTTTTAACAAAATAAGCTTATCGCCTTCAAAGCACTCTCTATTACATGTCATAGATTTGTCAAATCTGTGATTCCATTCTTGGAAACACTTTTCAAATTCATCTGTTTGGACAACTGACAGCACCTCCCTCATTTTTTTCTTCACCTCTTCTACATTGTCAAATTGCTGTCCCTCTTAATTTGTGGAAACACAAAGAAGTTACACAGATTGAGGTCAGATGAGTAAGGTGAGTTGGGCAAGAGAGACATGCTTTCTTTTGACAAAAACTGGTACACTGAGATGGCTGCACGAACAGATTCATTAGACCTTTTTGTCTCACGCTGTTAAGCAATCTTTTCAGAACCTCCAAATAGAAAGCTTGATTAACAGTCTGACCTGGTGGAACAAACTCCAAATGCACTATCCCCTCACATCAAAAGAAGAAATGAGCATTCTCTGGATCTTTCATTTCACTTGTTGAGGTTTTGGCGGGCAAGGTGACAAAATGGAGTTTTCCACTGGCTTGATTGATGTTTGGTTTCTGGGTTTTAAGACGAGCATCATGTCTCATCACCAGTCATGACCTTGGGAAAAAGTCTGGGTGGCTTCAGAGCTGTTCTTCCAAAGCACAGCATATTTCCACTCAACATGCTTTTCCGTGATCAGTCAGAACCGAGGCAACCTTTCTCATTCTCAAATCTTCCCTTAAAATGTGCTGAGTCAAGCTCCAAGATGGTCCAGATAACTTCCCCTTCTCTTCATTGGTTCTTCATCAGTCTTTGAGCACAATCGCACCAATTTTGTCAACATTTTCATCCATTCCAGAAGTTGACAAACGTCCAGAATGATTTTTGTCATCAATCGAACTTTCACCTTTAATAAAATGAGAAAACCACTCTTGCACTTGAGTTTTTGTCCTTTTAAGTTGTGTTCAACATCACAACAGTTTATGTAGCATTTTTTACTGAGCCAGAAGCAAAATTTCACAGCAGCACACAATTCTCTTAAACCGGCCATCACATGAAACAAGGTTTGAGCAAAACTGCTTTTATGAAAAAATTCACTGTGACCAGAGAGAACCTCCCCAGGCAACACCACTGGGTGCACTACCTCAGCATGAGTTGCTGGATGCTTGATGCTCGCTGAGCAGGAAAAAATCATGCTAAGAAAGCTCCACCCAGCAGAGCGTTTTTCCATCATGGGTTCTGTTTTTTGACGGTTTTTTTGGTACTCACTCAGATACACAAATAATAGTAATAAAGAGAAATAAAGTCCCAATGCATGCCAAAATATAGATGAACATTCAAAACACCATATTGAGAAAAATGATACATATTGTGTGATCTCACTTACATGAAATAAGCAAATACCATCAGGCAAGTTCAAGTGCTAGTGAACATACAGAGTAAGAGAGTCTCGTTAGTTCCCCAGGCTGTGGAAACGAACCACATCTTTTTCCTGTGGGAGGAGCAGATTTTGGTTAGCAGCTGAGTGCTTAATCACTGAGCTATCAGGGCTCTATAAATAAATATTTATAAATGAAAAATTATTCATGATTGCCAGAGGTGGGAGGGAGGGAAAGGGGGAGAGAAATTTTTGTTAGGGGTCATTGAAGTTTTGTTGTGTGTGCAAAAGAAGGAGGTTTCCATGCTGAATCCACATGAGGATGTTTCTTTTTGACAAAACCACCGAGCGTTGTCACCCATTCTTCACTAACGAATGATGTGAAATAAAAAAAATAATTGGTAATTATGTTTGACTTAATAGGGAAATACTGATAGCACGCATTCTGTAATATGGGTTGAGTCATCCTAAGGATGTGACTGTGTGCAGAAAATCCTCAGTGTTTGGACTTGAGATTCCTGATCATTGCAGTGAAAGTTCTAGTGTCATAAATGTGTGAAGAGGAAACCCCTCACACTCTTCAGGGGCTCCAGAATCATCTTTGTGAAGTTCACCAGAAAGAACCATAGCATCCCCAGGAGTGAGCAAAATCTTGGCTCAGCATCTTACAAGAGTCATCATTTTCTAACAGTGATTCATCTGAAACTAGTCCTAACTTTTGAATTATTGAAGTAACATTTTAACAAATTATTTTGAGCTCACTTAGGACAATACTATTTACTGTAGATACTGTATGTCGTATGTGTGTATGTTTGTGAGAGAGAAACAACAGGTACGCAGGGATGGAGGTGGGGAGAGAGGCATGAGTAAAGCAACTCCATACTCATTGACAGAGAGTCAAATCTGCCTCATAGCAAGCCTGTCGGGCACGGCAGCGCTGCCCAGGTAGGTTTCTTGACCGGAATAGACAGACTCATCTTTCTGGAGTGGAGCAGCTGGTGAGCTTGAACTATAGACTTTGTGATTAGTAGCTCAGCGCATAGTCCACTATACCAAAAAATGTGCCCACCACATGAGCGCTATAGATGTCCCACCAAGGGAAGTGGAGTTAAAAAGGCAGTGTCCACATTTGGATGGATCCCTGGTGGTGCAGTGATTAAGCATTGGGCTACAGTCTGCTTAGTCAGCAGTTCTAAGCAATCAGCAGCTCTGTGGGAGGAAAACTGGGCTTTTTACCTAAAAAAACAGTTATAGGCTAGGAAACCCACAGGGGCTTTCTATCAGCCACCCATGGCCATGAGTGAGTGACCTCCACATCTGTATTTTTTTTTCTTTTTAATTATTATTGGCAATTTTGCTTTGACTGAATATTATAGTTTTATACAATCAACTTATATCTTAGATGGAAGTTGGGTTTCTAAGTTTAAATTCAGTGTGACAAACCCTCTTCCATTCCACACCGAGTGTTAGTGGTGTGCCCTAGCTCTATACAAATCCAACACAACCAGGTTTTAAAAATTTAATATTACAATAAGTCATCATTTTCCAAGCTGGCTGTCAAATGAAATGACTTACTTTTTGAAGACTACGTGGAATACCACTGCGCATCTTCATTCATAAGATGCACACCCAGAACACTGAGCTGTTTTAGGAGAGAATGATGGGGATTATACTCTATGCACACTCACCTGGGGGAAACCCTTCAGTAAGTAGAATACGAAGTGAAATGATGGCACTGTTATGATTGTGTGTGTACATGTGCTGCCTTCAGCCGAGCACATAGAGTAAGGGCACAATGTGAATGTAACCCCACTGTAATGGATTCACAGTGGTCAGATGAATGGACAGAACTTGGGTAGACTATTTTTCAATCTAGTCTTGGTTTGTGAACACCACAGACATTGTGTAATATTTATTCAAACTTATGAACCCTAAAATCATTCTTTAGACTTTCTCCCTATGGCAGCCCCACTGTTGCACCTACTGAGACTCAAACAAACATCATTGTATCTTAGGAATGGTAGTTTTTGTTTATTTGTTTTGTTTTTGCCTTGGCTGCTGTTAGATGCTTCCTCAGGGACACTAGGAATAGCAAGAAACCCAGTAAATTCCACCAATATTATAGCTACCTTCCTGGGCTTTGGTTAATATTCTAGAAGTTGGAGCTGAGGTAGAAAGAGTGGAGGGTAATTTGGAATAGATTAGAACATAAGGTGTCTGCCTTGCTGCACCTTTTCCAACATTGCAGTCCTGTTCAAAATAAGACCATAACACAGGGCTAACTGCATAAAACACTTTCTCCCTCTTTCAGAGCTTCTCATTTAAAGAAAAGAAAAATGCCACTAGGCTTGAATCCACTTGAATTGTCTAAAAACAATTACAGGAACTTTCATCTAAGCAGATTTTTTCAAGTGTCCATTAAATCTTATCATTAGTAGCTTTGATGGTAATGTAGTATAAGCCAGAGCCTCTTGATAGGAAAGAGATCATTTTCTAAACAGGCCCTTATAGGGAAATTGTCCCTACATAACTGATGACTGATAGAATCCAGTGAGCTGGAGCTTTAATATGAGAGTACTGGCCTCTTTGTAGTGTCATCTGATAGGCGTGTTCAGCACAGCTTCTGAGAGTTACGGCAAGAGCTGCCGCTTGTTTATATTAAGAAATACAAATGATAGATTTTCATTTTTACTTTTGCTGGGTGATGGGGAGACTAACAACCACATTTGCATTTGACCTGAACAATGATTAAAGAATGATTGTTACATAATCTGTAAGACTCCATAACCTTTCAAAGTTAATAAACATTAAATGATGTGCAAACGAAGACTGTGGACACATTGTAAAGGAGCAGTGCAGGAATCAGAATGAAGTGGACAAGTTCATCTTCAGAAGGTGTTTTTGCTCTATCCACAGACAGAAGAGGAGAAGAAGGAAGAAACAAAAAGAAGGAATGCTTGATAAAAACCTCTATTTAAACATGAGTTGAATTTCACTAAGATAACTGTGAAAAACATATACAAGTAGATCTTATTTTATTTGCACTTCACTTTACTGTGCTTTGCACTTACGGTGATTTTAAAAATTAAAGGTTTGTGGCAGCCTGCATAGAACAGATCCATCTGTAACATTTTTCCAACAGCATGTACTCCGTCCATGTTTCTGTGTCACCTTGTGGTCATTCTCACACTGTTCAGCAGTTCAAACATCTGTTTATCATGCCAGTGCATGCTGATTGACTGCTCCAAAGCAAACCCACTGCCTCGGAGTCTATGCCAACCTGTAGCGACCCTATACAGTAGGGTAGAACTGCCCCTGGAGTTTCCAAGACAGTCATCTTTTTTTTTTTTTATCATTTTACTGGGGGCTCATACAGCTCTTATCACAATCCATCCATCCACAGTGTCAAGCACATTTGTACATTTGTTGCCATCATCATTTTCAAAGCATTTTCTATCTACTCGAGCCTTTGGTGTCTTGGTATCAGCTCCTCATTTTTCCCTCCCTCTTCATGAACACTTGATAATTTATAAATTATTATTATAAATAATAATGTCTTTCATGTCTTACACTAACTGATGTCTCCCTTCACCTACTTTTCCATTCCCCTGGAAGGGGGTTATATGTTGATCATTGTAATCGGTTCCCCCTTCCTCTCCCCACCTTTCCCTTCCCCTTTTGGTATGGCTACTCCCATTATTGGTCCTGAGGGGGTTATCTGTCCTGGATTCCCTGTTTCCACCTCTTATCTGTACCCATGTACATGCTCTGGTCTAGCCAGATTTGTAAGGTACAATTAGGGTCATGATAGTCGGAGGCAGGTGGAGGAAGCATTCAAGAACTAGAGGAACAGTGTGTCCTTGGTGCTACCCTGCACCCGAAGACTGTCATTCCGTAAAGGAGTAGAAAATCCCATCTTCCTCCCTGAGAGTAGCCGGTGCTTCTCACTGATGACCTTGCAGCTAGAAACCCGAGGAGGGACCTCTATGTCAGAATGAATACTTTTATATACACTCCCACTCTAAAACCAAATTCACTGCCGTTGAGTCAACGCAGAGCGATGCTAGTATAACACAAAATTCAGATGAATTATTAATTTGGATATTTGATTTATTGTAGTGGTCTGAAACCAAGCCTAAAATGTCTCTGAAGTGGGCCTGTTTATCTATTCATACTTGTTAAAATTGGAAAGGAGCATATTAATAAAATGAATGTAATCATCTAAGAGAAACTGTATCAGAGAGTAATTTTAGCTTAGGTCTCTGGTGACACAAGTGACTTGCATTCAACTACAAACCTAAATAAAGGTTGTCAAATTAAATCCTCCCTGTGGTGCTACAGAAGAAAGATCTGGCGATCTGCTTCTATGAACAAACAAACAAAACCACAGCCAAGTCAATTCTTGACTCAATGACATTAAAGTATAGAGGGTAACTATCCCACAGTGTTTCCAAAACCATACATCTTTATAGATGCACACGATTCCACCTCTCCTCTATGAGTGGCCAGTGGGCTGCAACCACTTACTGTTTGGTTAGTGCCAAGCGATTAACCCGTGTGCCACCAAAGCTCCTTCTATCAAGATTACAAACAAGAAAACCCAGATCTGACTCAATGACAACAGGAGGCTTGGTTTTAATAAACTCAACCCAAACCCACTGTCATTTCAAGACTGTAACTCTGCTTTCTCCAGAGGAGTGGCCTGGTGGGTTTACACAGTTGGCCTTGCTGTGGTGAGTGGTCCAACAGTTCCATGATAGTGCCACTCACCCAGTGGTTTTATTAAAGCAGTGTGCAGTGTGATCAAAGAGCATTGTGCGTGGCATCAGAGTTCCAACTTTGTCTGCAATGCGGCAGTCATTCACTCTGGAGTCGTTGCTTCTGCACTTGTAGAAAACCCCTCTACCTCTCTCGTAGAGTTCAGTCATGCTTAAAATAGATTGCGCCTTTCAAAATATTCCACGAACTATTCCTTCCTTCCTTCCTCTTTTCTGATCACTCACAATTGGTAGGTGAGAAATGAGTTACACTTCCAACCATGCCAATGGCAAAAATGGTGGCAATTTATTACCTCTGGATCCAATGATGTTTCAGTCTGTAGTACAGAGTTGCTATGGGTCATAAGCAACCTAGTAGCACCAAACACCAACAACACAACTAGTCAGGTAGAGAGAAAACTCAAAATCCAAATTCCCTGCCATTGAGTGGATTCTGTGACGCTATAGGACAGGGTAGAACTTCCTGAGTGGGTTTTCAAGACTGTAATTACTTATGGGAGCAGAGTGCATCATCTTTCTTCATCTATTAACCCTGCAATTAGCAGCCCGATGCTTAGCCACCATGCAGCCAGGGCCCTCAGGTAGAGAGAGAGGAGAGTCTTAGACTAGATAGTCCATCTTGTTGGTTTCTTCTGGCTCAAAGACATGATTATATACAACAGAAACAACAGGACAGTTCTTCTATCCACCAATTGCTCTAATAACTGGTAAGCTTCTAGGGGTGGGGTGAGGTGGGGGAATACTTCCTTAAGAGGCTTTATGAGCCCTGGTGGTCTAATGGTTAAGTGCTTGGCTGCTAAACAAAGGGTTAGTGATTCAAACTCACCAGCTATTCAGCGGGGGGAAATTGTGGCAGTCAGCTTCCCTAAAGATTTACATTCTTGGGAACTCTGGGAGGCAGTTTTACTCTGTACTCTGTCCTACCCAGTCATAAGTCAGAATCAACTGCACTATGTAAAGAGGCTTTGGTGGACTGAAAGAGTTAACGGAAATCCCTAATCTGCCTAGTGGCAGCTGAGAATAGTGCTGTTTGGTTGACTATGACAAAGAATCTGATCTCCCCTCATTTGTAGTGCCAAAGTGGCATTGCATAAGCTGTCAAGCCTCAGGCACCAGAACCCGATCACCAAATATTAATTTACCTGTTGTGTGTATCTAATAACTGACAGTTCTGAATCCCATATCATTTTGGTGGCCTTCCCACTGACATGTTCTTTGATTAAGAAAATAGTCAGGCTGAAAGCCAGGATGTCCCTAATGTGGCCCCCTCAGCTTAGCCTCCTTATTATGCTGCAATATTTTCCTCTAAATTAGATTTCCTGTCTTCATAGTGGCAGCTTACATGAATTTAATACATTACAAAATGTGCAGTCCCCTTGAGATTCTGTGATAGATTGTGGTATTTGAAACCCATATTTCCATGGGAAATAAAAGCCTAGGCCGTGGCCAAATATTTTATCAGCTTAGCATTATCTTGAGATAATGGCACTATTAATGCTTGTCACCCTTGTCTGCTTCCCAGGGCTTGTGGTGGCTCTTTTCTCACTTCTGAGTTAGGTGCTAGAAGTTTTAGAGCTTTGAGCCCCAGTACCAGTAACCAACCCAGATAGGTTCCCTTTGTTCTACACGGCCTGGCAGAAACTCCTGTGCAGTGCACCTCTCTACTCTTTTGCCCTCATTGATATGGAATCTGATTTGCAATTATGCTGCCTGGGGTGGGGTCACTAGATATGGCAGGTTGGCTCTGATGGGTTGGTGATACACTGTCAAGGGTTGGCATCACTGCTGCGAGCTGTTACAGAGGGATGACTGGAAAAGGTGAAATAGTACAAATAAGAGACTGGATGCATAACCCAAAGACTCGGTGAAAGAACATTGAAATCACTGAGATCATCAAATTACCAGTTAAGAAATGTCAGATCCATCCAGGTTAAACAGAAATGGATGATTTAAGGTATATCTCTCATTGAGTTATTCAATACCATTTAACTACTTCATCACTGAATTCCGTTTCATTTTCAGGAGTTGAATTCTTCCTACCAATAGAAGGTTACTTTCTACTTTACAATTTCACCTGTATTTCTTTTTCATTCTCCCACACTTCCCCAAGATAGAGTTTGCAACAGGGCAAAGGATGATATTGTTCCCAAAGGGTTTCAGAAAGTGATTTTTGGGGACACACTTCAGTTTTGCGCTGGCTTTTACTTTCTTGAGCCTTAATGACCACCAGTTCACTTCTCTGAGTGGCTAGTTGACTGTGCTCTACTGTAAACAACAACCAACACATAGCTGTGTTGTTTTTCATAATATCCAACCATAGTCCAAACAGTAGAAGCATATGCATTGACAGTATTATTTTTTTCTAAATCATTTTATTGGGGGCTAGTACAACTCTTATCACAACCCATCCATCCATCTGTCCATTGTGTCAAGCATATTTGCACATTTGTGCATTGGCAATATTCTTAGAGCAGTGACAGAGTGCTCTTAGAATTTAGCTTTCACTTGCTATTCATGTACTAAGTTGCAAAAGGATAGGTTTCATAAGTTCTAAATTATAAGAAAATGCATTTTAGATGTAAAAGTGAGAAAAAATGAAGAAAAGATGCCATGTGAGGATTGTCAAGGTACCAAAGAATGTTAGAACTATAGAAGTTGAAGGAAACAATAATCTTCCCCCAGAATTGACAGAGTACAAACCTTTCCCTAGAGCTTATATCCTGAATATGGACCATTTGCCTCCTGAACCAGAAGAAAATAAATTCCTGTTCTTTAAAGCTACCTCCATGTGGTGTTACTATTATAATAGCATTAGCTGACTGACATGGAGACTAATCTCAAAGCAATAAACAAACATTTCTCAAAGAATTACTCAAGAAGTAATTCTTGAGCTGAGCCTCAAGGGATAGGTCATCTTTAGATTCTTGGCAGGAAAAGTATTCCAGAAGAAGGGGACTTATTGAAGATAGATGAGAAAAGGCAGGGCTCTCTCTGGCTTGAGTCATTATACATATGGAAAAATGCATATTTTTGAATATCTATTCATAAACTGTCACCTTTGCAGTTCAATCCAATCTCTCTAGAGCTGTTGAAAATGTGACATTCTTCAAGCTATTAAAGCAGCTTAGGGGTGGTGAAAATTGAGATTCTACATTACAAAGAAGTGGAACAGAAAAATAGAGAAGTTGAAATGTATTTCTATGGTCATATATTGATTCTTGGCTTTGATTGATACACTTCGTAGACCTTCACTAGTCCACTGATAAAGCTGGTTTAAGCAACTACTAAAGCAGTAAACAATATGCTGAACTATATTAATGTGAGCTGTGAACAGGTAAGTCTAGCACCTCCTTCTCCCATATCCAGTAACAACTGTTACTGTCAATATCTGAAAGGCAAGGACCCAGTCTCATTGCTTTCTGCATCCCCAGCATCCAGCACAACATGATTTTTTTCTTTTAAATTAGGGTTGGATGAAATGCCTTTGATGGCAGAGAGAAAATATGCTTAAGCAACAGGTCTTAGTTTCTGAGGGTTGTCATAACAAAATATCACAACTGAGTAGCTTGAAAGGACACACATTTACACCTCTCAGTCCTAAAGGCTGAAAATCTGAGCTCAAGATATCACCAATGATTCCTTCTGACCTGTGGAGGGAAATCTGTTCTCTCTGACCTTCCAGGCGCTTCAGGTGCTCTCTGAATTGACCTGAAACGTCACTTGGCGTTGTTTCTGCGTGTCCCTTCTCACTTTTACAAGACTACCTCTCAGGTGAGATTAGATCCTCCCTCCTCCCTTCGGACTTTATGTTGACGTCATTGATGATATTTTAAAAGGCCTTATTTCCAAACAAGCTCACCGCTGGAGGTCAGATAGGTTAGGACTACAATGTATCATTTGGGGACTTACAATTAAATCCATAACAAATCATATGTTAAAAGAACAGAATAAAAAGATCAAACAGTTGCCTACATTATGAAAGTCTTAGGACCTAGATAGAGTAGCTGACGCTTGAAGTAATAGCATTCGCGATGATTGGACCATCAGTATTATGTGATTCAAGCTTTTAAGTGGCTGTTACTCTTGTTAGGTGTCATCCAGTTGGTTCCATCTCTTAATGACTGTGTTAGACAGGGTTCTTTAGAGAGATAAAACCAAATTCCTGATAGTTTAATATATTTATTTATAAAGATAATTAGATATATAACGAGAAAAGAACTGTTAAATCATATACAGATAAATATACAACACAAGAAATAAACAGTTAAATTAGAAAGCACTACAAATGGCTTAGTGCAACTCAAGTCCGTGAGAGAAACTTGAGAGACTAGCAGTCCTTCAAGTCTCTGTCTGATGCCAGATCTTCCTCTATTTGTAGAGAGAACTAGGCTATGTCAGCACAGCAGCCAGTCACAAGGCAGGTCACCAACCACCAGTCCCCAGCTCCAGAGAAGTCTTAAAGGGACCTCAACTTACAACAACACAGTCCACAGGCTAGGCGTCCCACAGGCAGTGTAGCCTTTAAATTGAGGCACTGAACAAGCAAGGCAGCAGCACACTGGTCCGATGATCACAGAGCGAGAGACAAGAAAGGCAAGGCTCACCGAGCCATTTATCTCTCTGCCCTTCAGTCAATCCCACCTGTGTTTATCAGCCAAGCTGGCACAATAAACTATCTCAACGACCCTATGTACAGCAGAGCAACCTGCCTCGTCCTGTGCCACACGCACAGTCATTACTATGCTGGAGGCCACAGTGGCAGCCACTGGGTCAATCCATCTAGTGAGGGTCTTCCTCTTTTTTATGTCCTCCTACTTTTCCAGCCATGATATACTTTTCTCAGGGATTGATCCTCCCATAACATGAGAAAAGGTGTGAGGAAAAGTCTCACTGTTCTCCCTTCTCAGGAGCATCTGGCTGCACCACTTTCAAGAGTTATTGGTTCCTTCTTCTTGCAATCCTTGCTACATTCGATAGTCTTCAGCCACCCTGTAATTCCGATGCCTCGATTCTTCTTCACTCTTCTTTAGGTTAATGTCCAGGCTTCATAGGCAGATCAGGCGATTTAAAATAGTATGGATTTGTCAGGACCTCCTTACTTCTCAAGGTGAGCCCAAGGAGCACTGTAAGGAGACCAGGTGGGGTAGTAGATTAGGCATTGAGCTGCTATCCACAAGATCAGCAGTTCAAAACCGCCAGCTGCCCTGAAGAAGAAAGATGAGGCTTTCTAACCTCCTAAAGAGTTAGTCTTGGAAACCCACAAGGGCCGTTGTAGTCTGTCCTATAGGATTGTAGAGTCAGAATCAACTTGATGGTAGTGAGTTAATGAGGTCACACTACCTCCCAGATCAAGTTGACCTGTGGAAGACAAGGACTGTCTCTAAATTAGTCCAGGTCAAAGCCTAATGAATCACTATCGCAGGGCTTCTGTGACGATTTTTAAAAAATCATTTTATTGGGGGCTCATACAAGTCTTATCACAATCCATGCATACATCAATGGTGTAAAGCACATTTGTACATTCATTGCCCTCATCATTCTCAAAACATTTGCTCTCCACTTAAGCCCCTGACATCAGCTCCTCATTTTTCCCCTCCCTCCCCGCTCCCCTCTCCCTCAAGAACCCTTGATAATTTATAACTTATTATTATTTTGTCATATCTTACACTGTCCGATGTCTCCCTTCAACCACTTTTCTCTTGTCCGTCCCCCAGGGAGGAGGTGATATGTAGATCCTTGGCATCGGTTCCCCCTCTCATTCACCACATTTCATTCCCTAGTGTGTTACTTCAGAATGTTGAGATCTTCCCAGCCATGCCTTGCAGTATTCTGTTCAGAAAATGAAATTACTGGATTCCATGTGTCTCATAATTTTTTCTAGGAATACCTTTGCTTTGTGTTGTTTGTTAAAAGAAGGTGATTTATCCTTCAAGACAAGGGTTAGAAGCAATCTTCTCAATATCTTCTCCCATCCCACCCCAGAAGAAATTCATCACAATCGATGTAGACTATACCTTAGCATTTGTCTTCCGTCTGAACTATAGTCACAGTAGTAGTTACTAGGTAGAGTGGAAAGAGTGAGGCTAGTTAAAAGACTTATTGAGAATGGATTATGGCTCAGCCACTTGTGTGCTTGTGTGTGTGTGGCTTGAGGTTTAGCTTGTTTCTTTTCACTGTGCATGTAAACATATATAATCTCTTTTAACTGTCATTCATAGTAACTCAAGACATAGCCACATTTACAGAAAAGAAACTGAAGATTAGGATTTACTGTACTTATCTTTAAAAGGTGATAAATTACCGAATAATAAAATAACCTCATATCTGTCACATTCTAGATCCTGTGCTTTTTCACCCCTCCTGGCCACTATGATCAGTCATGTTCCTAACCGCTCTGCTGCCAGTTTTATATGGCAAGAAGCCATAGCATGGTCATGTTTTAAACCACAGCGTCTTGCATAGTGCTTGCTTCATAACAAACACTCCATAATGTTTTAGAATTAAATATTAATGCCAGAGAGAAAGCAAACAAAAAGAGCTTATAGAATCAAAGCACATTTATCAACCATAAATAATAGAAAAAAATGAAAAATATACAGCAAAGGAAAAACAAGCAAAAGCCAAGTACAAGAAACAGTCATTTCTTTTCTGAGACATGCAATAGTTTTACTTTGATCCATTTCTCTCAGCTGGATTCAAGTTAATATTTCTTTTTTACTCACTATTTCACTAAGAGCTATGAGATCAGCTTTTTTTGTTGTTTGTTTGAGTTTGAGCTTGAAACAGCCAGTTTCCTTTTCCTGGAACATTCTTCTCCTGAAGCAAAAACCTCCCTCTTTCCTGGCCTTCTTTGTTCTGCCAGCACGAACCCCCTTGGAGCACATCTCCGGAACAGGTCTGGAACCACGGCCTCTCCCTTCTTTTCAATGGCTGGGCAAATGGTCTCTCCTCTCGGTTGCCCTTGCCATGCTGGAGGCCTGTGCAGTCCTGTCTTTCTGTCTTAACTTATTTTAATAAATCTCTCCGTGCAAGAAATGGCTGAATACCTAAGCAAGTTGATACTTTTTAAAAAGTAAAGTTATTTTGATACAGATGTAATACCATACATTAAAAAATGAATTGTTTTGCTGTGAACAAGCAGATTTAATCACAAGTACCACCGGCATAAGACTCAATGTCAATGAGAAGTAGAGAAATCATCCAAGGATCATAAATTTTTAGGAGTCAGAAAAAATTGTAGGTATCTTTTAGACCGATTACCTTAACACAACCCTGATATAATAAGCTGAGAGTTAGATGTTCAGAAGGAACACATGTTCTATGTTGAAAGAACAACATAGTGCTTTCTGGGATAGTTCTGTTGAACTTTCAGCCTTACATGGAACCACAATTTTTTGTTTTTGAAATTTGATCATTCATTCTTTCAGTCAACATTCATGGACTCTCTGCCCAATTCAACAATAAAATGTAGTGCTATGTGCTGGGTTTTCCTCTCCATTTATCTACTGAAAAAATATGCAATAATTCTATTTAATTGTCTATGTTCTCAGTTGGTTATTTCCAGAGGGAGAATATGGCAAACCCATCCATGAGGTCAGTAGAACATGCTGAGTTATCATGGGAGCAGAAAATGAGAAAGTAACTTTTATATTAAGAAAAATGCCTTATATTGTAGTACATTTTTTGCTATAGTAAATTATATTTTGATGAACATGTGTGGGTGGTCATGCCTGTTGTGGATGTGAATTGAATGGTGAGAAGGCAGTGCCTTCCTAGATGATACGCTGGGCCAGTTACAGTCAAAGCAGAATGATCAGGAGGTTATGACAACTTGGGGTTTTTTTGTTTTGTTTTCTTTTTTTCGGACTCCAAAGAGGTGATCTTATTAGATTATCTCCAGGGCATGCACTGAATGATCAAAGGAGCGAATTAGAGAAATTTTAAAGAAAATTGAAAACTGCATCGGAAAGGAAAAAGCCAAGGAAGTTGTGCCATGTCAGGTCTGGTCTTTTATTTGAATTTGAGTTTCATTCTATGCTGCTCTCCCATTCAATTCAGGACTGTCCACGTGTCAGAATAGTCGGCTGTGAGTTTTTCTAGCCTTAGGTTAGAAAAGACTGGGTTTGTGTGATTATTATTCCTGTGAATGAGTTTCTGCTTTGAGTCTTTAATTTTCTTCATTCTCTTTTGCTCCAATGAATAGAGACCAATCATTGTACTTTAAATATCCACTCACAGATCTTTAAAACTTCAGAGGCTACACACCAAAGCAGGATACAGAACATTATCTTTTTGCACTTTGCTATTCCAACTGACCGGGTTGTTCCTGAGACAGAAGCCTCTGGAACGATGTCTCTATGCACTGCATTATCCATATGGTGAAATGTCTATGTGAGGAAATGGCATGAAGGCCACACAAGAGAGAAGAATACACCTCTAAAGATGATTTCTATGAGACCCCTGCCTCTAAATCTCATCATTCTTTATCCTCTTCTGCTATAAATGTCTCCCCCCACAGCATTCTAATTCTCTGCTATGGTTCATGATCTGTTTTAATAGCCACATAGAACTCACAGACAACACAATTCCAAAAGCTTATAAGGGATCACAGCAAATCAAGATCAGAGAACATTTAAGGTACAGTTCTTTTGTTTAAGCAGTACCTCTTCTAAGCCATGCCAGCAGGCATGTCTCTCTCTGGTGTTCAACCTCTCAACCATGCGGCCCCTTGGTCTCTGTCCTGCTGAAGCAAGTGTTACAAACTTCCTTGAGTTCCAATAAATTGTCACAGAGCACCCTACTCTGCAAGCCAGCTTCCAGCTATAAGACACCAAGCTTTACTTGTTCCATGGGCCAAGAAGCTGGAAGCTCCTCTCGTGGTCTCAGTGTTGTAGCTTCTGGTGCCTCTGAGATGTCACACGTGTCTCTGCTGGTGAGATAGTTTATTGTGCCAGCCTGGGTGATAAACACAAGTGGGATTAACTGAAGGCCAGAGAGATAAATGGCTTGGTGAGCCTTGCCTTTCTTGTCTCTCGCTCTGTGATCATCGGACCAGTGTG
>NW_022103915.1:81317428-81352456 GCF_000313985.2 Echinops telfairi | reverse complement strand
ATATATTAAATTATCAGCAATTTGGTTTTATCTCTCTAGAGAACCCTGTCTGACACAACTGGTGACCCTTTTTTCTTTATGGCTCCGGGGTTCTCTCTGCTCCTGCTTTTGAGATGGTCACTTTATAACTAGGAGAAGTCAACACTGGGCACGCCCTTCATTAGAGTCCTTTATGTCTGATTGGCATGCTTCTATCTAGACATCTGGTGGAAGTTACAAAACCTATGGATACAAGAGCCATATCGGGTAATATCACCTCAGCACATTAGATGTTGTACATACAAATGCATATTACATTTGCCTATAGATACACCTGAACATGGATTCTTTCACATCTGAGCTTTCTCAGACACAGTAACCATACATATATCTATACATATACATATATATATATTTGTTTTACATAAGCACACACATACATGTTGTTATTACTGCTGTTGCAAACTTGCATATATTACAGCATTTACGAAAGAGGTCCCCTTTACTTGGCGTATTTTTTGGTATCTTTATTTACCATGGTCAGTTATGCTAACTACATTCTTATTTGAGATTGCCTTTCCCATCCCCCCAAATAACAAATGCCTATTATCAATAAACTGGTCTCTCATTCTCCAACTCCTACCCAATCTCTGGTAGCCAATCACAAAAATGATGTGTACATAGGATTTGATCTCTTCTGGTTTCACAAGAGGGAAGGAGAATAAGTTCAGGACTGGTTCTTATGAGGCATGCCTCCACTTTCCAACATTCTTTACCAATTCTGACATCAATCATTACTCCCACAGCATTCTCTCTGTCTCTCCTGGGCTCTATAGTTGATTGCAATGGCCACCTAGAATTTCCAGACCATGCTCATAGAGTATACTAATTAAGTTAATGTGCACAATCTCTAATCAGAAGCACTCTGGACACAGTTCTTTGGTCAGGAGCACCGCTACTCAGCCATTCCTACAGACACACTCTGATCCATAGTGTCTCAGTCAGATAGCATTTTGGTTTTTGCCCTGCTCAGGAGAGTTACAAATCTCCTTTAGCACTTCTGATAAATGCTTCAAAGACACGCCACTCCTCTATAAGCCTCAATTCAAAGCCCAGCTCTTCCAATTAAGTGCCTGGGGGCACCACAGTCTAAAAGCCATCCTCCTGACAGAAAGATATGAAGCTCCCCACTTGGTGGGCTGGGAAGCCTGGCACTTTACCTTATGCTCTTGCTGCTGCTGTCTCTTCTCCACCACAGCACTGGTTCGTAGCCCTCTGTCTCCTGTATCAAGGAGGTTCAGGGTAGAGGAGATGTTTGGGTCCTAAGTATAGGCTCCATTCCTGGTTCTTCTTTCTTGATTGTAGTGAAATCTCATATTTTTGCTTCTGAGATGGCTTATTTAAAAACTAGGAAGATGGCAAAAATGATCAATCCTCTTATTACAGTCTCACACACCTTATTTGCATGAATTTGTTTGGTAACAAAGACTGTGGCTAGAAGGGCGACATCACACAATCTACTGCATCACACCATGAAGGAATGTTGCTTTCTCTGTGTATATCAATTTCAATTGTTTTGTAATAATGATGAGAATATACAATACTTATGCTTTTGCGATGGACTTATTTAATGCAACATAATATCCTCCAGATTAATTAATGGTTCATAGACTCTTCATTATTCTTCATAGTTATATAGTGCATCTCTTTTGTTTCACACTATACCATTTCAATGTCTTTGGTAAGTATACTGTGGGACCTGTGGAATGTCTTCTCTATTTTCCTCATCTCTCCCTCCCCAATTAACACACATTGTAGACATCAATAGACTCTGAATGTAGCAGAGACAGTTGGGTAAGGATTGTCCATTGTGCAGTTTGCCCACAGGACTGCCTGGCCCCATGACTATGCACCTTGTTTGATCTCAACAAGTATTTTTCTTCTGGCTCCACTGTCCCACTGTCACTATAGATGTAGATGTAGATAAAATATTTTCATTCTCCATAGGAGCTGTTATCTTAATAAATACAGTTTTATCTTACTTTTATTAGAAAAAAATAAGCATCTAGTTTTTCATATTCAACGTCATTATTTTTTATAAATAGATTTTTAAATGTGAAAAATTGATATTCTAGATACTGGATCTTTTTAGGCTGGATGATTTAAAACTCTCATGTTATTTCATCAGAATGCTTGTAATTAATCATTTTTACAATTATAAAAATCAGAGAGAGTAAAAGGGTAGGCACAAACATAGTCCCTCAGATGGTTCATCTTCATTAAAATCCATTGGGCTTGATCGAGGGCAATGTAACTGAGAGGAATTACTGGAACCCAAATGAAGGCTGAGCATGATAGCGTAACAAGAGGAAAATAAAAGGAAATAGAGAAAAAGGGCATTTATAAAGATCTAAATACAGGCATGTACATATGTAAATATATTTATATATGATGATGGGGAAATAGATCTATATGCAAATAGTTATAGGTTTAGTATCAAGGTAGCAGATGGATATTGGGCCTTTACTCAAGTACTCCCTCAACGCAAGAACACTTTGTTCTATTAAACTGGCATTCCATGATGTTCACCTTCCCAACACAATCACTGAAGAGAAAGCAGGTACATAAGCAAATGTGTTGAAGAAAGCTGATGGTGCCTGGCTATCAAACGATATAGCATCTAGGGTCTTAAAGTCTTGAAGATAAACAAGTGGCCATCTAGCTGAGAAGCACCAGTCCATTTCAGCTCACTAACATCTAGAATATTGACCTTTATGTGTTCCATTTCATTTTAGAGTCTTCCAGTGGGTCTAAATTCACTTTGTACATGCCAGGTTCCAAAAGTTAATTGATGTTTGCAGCTATTTCTTATTTTGAGTAGTGTCCCATTCTCAAATGAAGGTCCCTACGGCTGCAATCTTAACTCTGCTTGATTATTTTGTTTTATTATTGTCGATTCTACTATGAGAAGACAGCTCTCCCTCAATCATATTTTGTGTCATTTGAATTGAGCTAGAGCATCTTCTGGCAGTATCTCTGACAATATTCTACTTCTCTCCATTAGGTTTTCAGTAACTGACAATGTTTTGATACTATACATGGGATTTTCATAGGATATTTTTATATCACATACAAATATGTATGTAGAAATATCTTCTACCAAACCTATATGTACTTAAGTATGCACTCCCATATGTTATCACACACCAGTTCAGCTAGCATAATTACCTATGTAACCACCTGCAAGTATTATTTGTTATTATCCTTATTTCAGGATTGTATACATACATGATAGCATTTACTATTGTTGCTTTTTCTTCTTTGGCACCTCCCAGCTTGTTTCTTTGCATTGGTCATGTTGTGCTGACCTCCCCACTAAAGACACTCCTTTCACCTAAGGCAGTGGTTCTCAACCTTCCTAATGCTGGGACCCTTTAATACATTTCCTCATGTTGTGGTGACCCCAAATCATACAATTATTTCCGTTGCTACTTCATAACTGTAATTGTGCTACTGTTATGTATCAGGCGACCCCTGTGAAATGGTTGTTCATCCCCCAAAGGGGGTCACAACCCACAGGTTGAGAACCCCTGATAAGTAGACTCATGTCTACTATCTTATCAGTGATTTTCCCATTTTCCTTATCCTGTACCTGATAACATTCAAATAATATTTATTTATGTATGTAAACCTTTTCTTGTCTTTTTATGAAAGTGGTTTTGTGCAATCTTTTGCGATTGACTTATTTGACTCAGCATAATATCCTCCAGGTCTATCAATGTTGTAAGCTGTTTTAGGGATCCACCATAATTCTTTATTGCTGTGGAGTAGTCTGTTATACTTATGTACCACAGCTTTGCTTATACATTAATCTGTTAAGGGGGACTTAGGTTGTTTACATCTTTTTGCTATAGTGAATAGTTTCAGGATATACAGGAGTGTCCATGCATGTATTTGGTTCATGGTTCTTGTTTTCTCTATAATATATACATAGTAATAAGATCGCTGGATGAATGGGCTGCTAACCACAAGATTGGAGAATGATAAGGCTGTCTGTTCCCATAAAAACTTAAAGTTTTGGAAACCTACACTTTTGCCAATGTTGTTGTTAAAGAGATCATCTCTGGGTTTCAGCCCTTTGTCTATAGGTGTATAGATTTGCTTCCAGGTTCTCAGTTCTGTTTCCTTGATCTATGTGTCTATTATTGAACCAGTACCAGATTTTTTTGACTACCACAGTTACATAGTAGGTCTGGAATTATAAATCGTGATATTTCCCACTATTGTTTTTCTTCAGTAATGGTTTGCTTATTCCTATTCCTTATACATTTTGGTGATTAGCTCTTTTATCTCTTAAAAAATTGTTGATGGAATCTGGTTTGAGATTGCATTGTAGCCATAGATCATTTTGAGTAGTGTTGACACTTTCACACTGCTTTCACCATGCTCTTTCATTTATGTAAAGCTTTGTTTTGGTTTCTTACAGTGATACTTTGTAGTTTTCTTTGTATAAGTCTTTTACATCCTTGGTTAATATATTCCTAAGTATTTTAGCTTCTCTTTAGTTATTGTAAATTATATATTTGTCCTGATTTCTTTCTCTGAGTTCTTTTTGTAAGTGTAGAGGAATTACTGACTGATGTTTCTATATTAATATTATACTCTACTATTTTGTCAAATCCTTCCATCAGCTCTAGTAGCTTTCTTGTAGAATCTCTGGTATTCTATGTATAGGATCATCCCATCTGAAAATAGGGATTGTTTAACTTCCTCTTTACCTCCTTTTTATTCTCCTTTCTTTATTGCTTGGGATAGGATTTCTAATTCAATATTGAATAAGAGTGATGATAAATGGCATCCTTGTCTGGTTCCCATTCTCAAGGGGAATGCTTTAATTCTCACCTCAAAAATAATGTTGAACATTGGTTTTGTGTGTTTGCACTTAAATAGAGGAATTTATTTTCTATTCCAATTTTGCTGAGAATTTTTATCAAATGCCTTTTTTGCATCAATTTTCAATGATCATGAGATTATTCTCTCACTTTTTATATATCATATCAATATCAAGCCTATGATTCTATTTTCAGAAGTATTCATAATTATTTTGTAATTCTCCTACTTGTACAAAATATATAAAAGACCAGTAAATATTCAAATACTGTTAGATAAATAGGTATGCTGGCAATAAAATAAAGAAACTCCCCATTGGCCTAATATTATGATAAAACATAAATTTAGACAAAGTAGATACTGCTGCTGTACATATGTGTGTATTTATGTGATTTTTTTCTGATAAAATTTTTTTTTAATTTTCGGATATTAAAAGGAAAACTGGAGAGAAGGGAAGAAGATGGCATCCAGTTAGATTTACCTGCCTAGAGCCCCTGCTGAAAGATGAGAAAATTGGGAGGTAAGATGAAGGAGACTGGGAGGTAGAGTCCTAAATTAGGATTAGAGTCCTAGGGTCTGTCCTGAACCCCGCTTTTTAAAATTTTCACCAACAAAGTGAACCAAGAACGCACTGAAACCCTCTAGGTTCACTGGGCTGGGCTCATTGGCTCTAGACAGAGCAGCTACCAGCTCCCTAGTCCAGCAGCAAGTGGTGATTTCTCCAGGCTGACATCCAAAAGGGGTCATAATCCCAGACTCAAAGAGAACCTCTGAAAGCTAGTCACAGGACCCCACACCAGAGCTTCCTGCGCTGTTAGCTGCCTTGTGCACATAGCCTAGGGTTTGGGATTGGTGCAGTTATCCATGGATTTGGAGCAATTCAAAAGACCTCAGGAAATTTACCAGAATCAGATTGCTGTGTGGCAGAGCATAAGTGGGTAGCCACAGCCTGAAGTTGAATTCAGTTCCAGTTGGCCAAGAAGAAAGCAACCTCTCTGATAAGCTAGATTTCCTCCTCTGGGGATCAGCGTGACAGCCCCTAAATCAGGGCACCCCATAAGCACAACATAAAAAAGAGGGAAAAAAATTCTTGATAACAATGGCAAAACCCAGGCTCATTGTTCAATTCCAAGACAAACTGGCAGAACAACTCTTTTAACATACATTAGCATAATAAGGAGCCAGTGCTAAGGAATTCTAGAAGTTAGCTACAGAGCCAAGAGACTTTCAATATAAAAAAGACCCTCTGCTGGGAGCCTCAGTTTCAGAATATCTCAGTGAGCACATACCCAGAGCCCATAGCCAGGGGGGCAATTTAATTTAATTCAATTGGGGCTTCAGCGATCTTGGCACAAGCTAGGGCAACCACAGCTGAATGGGGGCGGGGGGAGCTACTGTCTGCCTTAAGTGATCCTACACGCAGCTGGGGAAGTCATGCCTGTCCTCTGTGTGGCTGGGGGATCCCTGCCTGTTCTGGGCCCTACATGTGACTGAGGGAAACCCCACCCCACCCTTGCTGTAGTGCTGCATAAAGCACAAGGCTGCTATACCAGTGATCTCCAGTACTAAACACCACTGCAGGAACCACTGCCTGGCTTCTGCTATGATTGTGCCTATGAGGGTAATTTTGCCCGGCATCTGTGGGACCTGGTACCAAGCGGGCACAACACCCACTACCTTGAGGCAGGGATGGAACTCAAGTGGTCAGGCGATCAGGGCTCCGTTATCTCCTTACTTACTATTCTTTTTCTTCTCTCTTTATCCTTTCTCCCTTCTGTCTTTTCCACCACAGTCAGTCTCAGCAGACCCAGTTCTGTTTGTTTGATTTTTCTCTTTCTCTTTCTTTTTTCTTCTTTTTCTTTCTTTTTCCTCTTCTCTCCTTCTCTTTCCTTTCTCTTGCCACTACTGACTTCTTGCCCACTACCCTTCACCTAGGGCAACTCTGCCAAAACAGCAGGGAAAACACCAGTCTACCCTCTGTGGGAGCACTGTGCACCAAACAAGGCAGTTGTGACAGCCCTCTACAGCACTCCACACTGCTGAAGAAACTTCTGACTGGCCTCTACATTCTGCCCAGCACCAGTGGGCCCTTACACCAAAGGGCACACCAACCTGGCACCTTGGGGCAGAGATTAAACCCCTATGGCCCCACATTTAGGCAATCAGGGATCAGGTATAGCTTTACTCTTTATTTTTTTTCTTCTCTCTTTTTCCACCATAATCAGTCTTAGAGCACACAGTTGTGGTTCCCACCTTCTCCCTTCTTTTTCTTTCTTTTCTTTCTCTTTTTCTTTCTTTCTCCTCTCTCTCTTTATTCTTTGTTTTCTTCTTTTCTGTTTATCTCGTCTCCTCTTTCTTTCCTTCCACATGCCACTGCTAGCTTCTGGTCCACTACCCTCTGGATAGGGAAACCCTGCCCACCTAGTGGGGAGAACTCCAGCCTGCCCCTGGTGGCAGTGCTGCAAATTAACAGAGTTTGCCAGCAGACTTGAGGAGGAAGAGAATCACACCACTGTCCTAGAAGATATTCAGGTGGACTTCAACAAACAGGAAAACCAGTCAAAATAGACAATCACAAAAGCTGAAGAAAACCTGAGAGCCATGTCTGATGCTATGAATAGGAATAATATTAGAATAATGGGACTATGGGAACAAGAAAAAGCAAAGACGTCAACAGCGAAAATAGTGAGGGAACTCTTAGAGGAAAACTTCCCCAGCTTAATAAATGAAAATCAGGAAACCATTCAGGAGGCCAAAAGAATACCAGTCAGACTGAATCACAAGAAAAAGTCACCAAGACATAATAGTTAAATTATCCAACTATGAGGAAAAAGAAAATCATAAGAGCAGTTAGGGAAAAACATAAAGTCACTTATAAAGGTACCCAAGTAAGAATATGTTCAGACCTCTCAGTGGACATGATGAAGAGGAGGGAGCGGAGTAACATATTCTAAAAACTGAAGGAATATAATGCAAACGTAAGAATACTATATCCTGCCAAATTATCTA
Organism: Echinops telfairi; assembly: GCF_000313985.2. Taxonomy (NCBI): domain Eukaryota; kingdom Metazoa; phylum Chordata; class Mammalia; order Afrosoricida; family Tenrecidae; genus Echinops; species Echinops telfairi. The sequence continues at coordinate 81,344,578 of NW_022103915.1, read as the reverse complement.
TTAAGTTAGATGGAGAAATAAGAGTCTTCCCAGACAAGGAAAAACTCAAAGAATATATAGAAAGAAATTCAGCCCTACAAAAGAACCTTGCCGACCCAGTATTGGCAGAAGATGAACACTCACCCAGCACAAATAAGAGATTGTCACATAGAACAACTCCACACAGAGGGCAACAAAAAGAAAACAGCCCCAAGATAGCATTAGCTCAATGGTGGAAAGAAGGCAAGAATGAACCACACAAAACACAAACTAATAAGATTGGTAGGTAGGAAAACACCCAACATAAAAGGTACAAGATGACATCACAGAGTCCATAGATGGATGTAATAACACTGAATATTAATGGACTAAACTTCAAGCATTAAAAGGCAGAGGCTAACAGAATGGCTTAGAAAACATAATCCATCAATCTTTTGCCTACAGGAGACATAGCTCAAACTTACAGACAAAAATGGGTTGAGAATTAAAGCCTGGAGAATGGCAATGCAAAAAAGCAGGGGTAGCAATCTTAATCTCTGACAAAATTGATCTCAAGGTATAAGCCATAACAAGAGACAAGGAGGGGCACTATATAATGCTCAAGAAACAGTACACCAAGAAAGAGTGAGCATAATAAATATATACACACCCAATGAGAGACCCACGAAATTCATAAATCAAACACTCCAAAAGATGAAAAAAGAAATCACAGGATCAACAATTATAGTAGGTGATTTTAATACACCACTCTCTGAAAAAGACAGATCACAGGGAAAGAAACTTAACAAGGAGGCTACAGATCTAAACAATACAATTGGATGACTTGACCTGATAGATATTTTCAGAACTTTCCACCCAAATGCAAAAAAAAATATCACATTCTTTTTGAGCCCACATGGCACATACTCAAAGATAGACCCCTGGGTGGGACACAAGTCGAACCTGAGTAAATTCAAGCACACAGAGATTATACAGACTTCTCTCTCTGACCACTATGCCATAAAGCTGGAAAACAACAAAAGGACGATGAAAATAACCAAGGAAAACAATTGGAGGATGAATAGCTCCTTATTGCAAAAGGAGTGGATATTGGCTCAGATCAGAGATGAAATCAGGAAGTTTCTAGAAACTAATGAGAATGAAAATATGAAGTACCAAAACTTCTAGGACACAGCAAAGGCATGTATCAGAGGAAGGCTGATAGCAATACATGCACACATGAAAAAGGAAGAGAGACTTGTGGTTGACATGCTGGCATGCCACTTACACCAACTAGAGCAGAGTCAACGGAACAATCCTACTAATAGCAAAAGGAAAAATAATAATAAAAATCAGAGCTGAGATACAGGAGAGAGAAAACAAGAAAATTATAGAAAAAATTAATGCGGCTAAAACTGAATCCACAGACTGCTGGCAAACCTAACCAAAGAAAGGAAGGAACAAATTTCAATTGCAAGGATAAGAGATGAAACAGGACATTACAACAAACCCTAATGAAATCAAAAGGGTAATTACACAGTACTATGAAGGCCTGTACTATAACAAATTCAACAACTTGGAATCATGGACAAATACTTGGAAAAACAATCCCTCCCTAGACCATCCCAGCTGGACGTCAAGAACCACAACAGACAAATAGCAATAGAAGAAATAGACGAGGTTATCAAGGGATTACCAACAAAATAAATTCCCCAGGTCAGATGGCTTCACAGAATTCTCCCAAGCATTCAGGGAAGAACTGACATCAATCCTACACAAACTCTTCCAGAACATAGAAAAAGATGGAAAACTCCCAAAGTCTTTCTATGAAGCTGGCATAACTCTGATACCTAAAGTGGGCAAGGATCCCACCAGAATTAAGAACTACAGACCAATATCCCTAATGAACATCATGCAAAAATTTCTAACAAAATACTGGCCAATAGAATATCCCATACTCCTGGATCGGAAGACTCAATATAAAATGTCTGTTCTGAACAAGGCACTATATACGTTTAATGCTATCCCGATACAAATACCATCATCCTTCTTCAAAGAATTGGAAAAACGAATAACCAACTTTATATGGAGAGGGAAGAAGACTAGAATTAGCAGAGAACTCAAGAAGAAGGACAAAATGGGAGAGCTTGCTCTACTGGACTTTAACACATATTATACAGCCACAGTGGTCAAACAGCATGGTACTGGTATAATGACAGATATCTAGACCAATGGAAAAGAGCTGAAAACCCAGAAATAAAAACGTCAGCATACATACAACTAATTTTTGATAAATATCAAATGGGAAGTAGATGTCCTCTTCAATAAGTAGTGCTGGAAAAAAATGGATATCTACTTGCAGAAAAATGAATCAAGACCTCTAACTCACTTCATGAACAAGAATAAACTCAAGGTGGATCACAGACCTTGAGGTAAAACCCCAAACTATCAGGGTCATTAATGAGGGAATTGGGACAAACCTGAGAACCTTGGCACAGGGAATACATACGCTATCAGAAATAAGGAAGGATACAAATACGGAGGAGTCACAAATTGACAAGTGGGATATACTGATGATAAAATACCTGTGTACATTGAAAGAATTCACCAAGAAAGTAATGAGAGAGCCCACAGACTGGGAAACCATCTTTATCAATGACATATCAGACATAGGCCTTATTACTAAAATCTACAATATTTTGCAAACTTACAATAAGAAAAAATCTAACTGCCCACTAATGAGGTAGGCAAAGAACCTGAACAGAAATTTCACAAGGGCAGAAATCCAAATGGCCAATAAACATGAGAAAACGTTCCTGATCATTAGCCAAAGGAGAAATGCAAATTAAAACAACTATGAAATGCCACCTAACACCCTCAAAGATAGCCTAATTAAAAAAATCAGAAAGTAGCAAGTGTTGGAGGGGCTGTGGGGAGATAGGAACTCTCATTCACTGCTGGTGGACCTGTAGGTATGTACAGCCACTATGGAAATAGATTTGGCCATATCTAAAACAGATGGATATGACCCATACAACCCAGCAATCCTACTGAGCATATACCCAGAAGAGGCAAGAAATAAACCATGGCCAGACAGCTGTGCTCCAGTGTTCATCACAGCACAGTTCACAATTTCAAGGAGTTGGAAACAACCCAAATTTCCATCAACAGATGAACGGATCAAAAATCCATGGTACATACATACAATGGAGTACTATGCATTCCTAAAAAGTAGCGATGAATGCATGAAGCACATTTCTGCATGAGAAGAACTGGAGGAAATCATGCTAAGTGAAGTAACCCAAGTACAGAAGGACAAGTACAACATGAGTCCACTGAGGTATGCTTAAAAAAAACATGGGGCTTAAGGGAAAAGCCACTATATACATACATCCCTGGGGTGATGTCTAGAAACTATGGCAGGGACCAAACCCAATCCAGGTATACATATGGCAGCCAACTAATTGGAGGAAAGAAAGAGAAAAAAAAAAGACATGGGTGGTGGGGAGCAGAGCACTAACCCACCCAAGGGGAGGGTATTGTATATATCTCCACAGGAGAGAGAGTAAGAGACCAGGCTTCAACCTGATGCACCAAGACATGAATACAACATACTGGTATGTACCAGGGAACCAATAGAGAGGTCTGTGGGCAGGTCCCAATCCCAACTATGTGGACACCCCCACTCCCTCAGAAGAATGCACTTTAGAGGAAAGCACTGGGGCTACAGCTTGGGAAGAGGGGCATGTCTGATTAGAGCACATGGGAGAAATGAAAAAGGATGGAGAGGGAGGGAAGGACATCCTGGCCCACCAAGCTCAGAGGACCATGTTCCGGCTTGGAACAGACAATGCACAGAAAGGACCATAAGGCCGGCCCCACCACGAGCCAAGACATCCTTCACTAAACTATAGTTCTGCGGGAGACAGTACTGGAGACACAGTGCAGGAGTTGTGTACAATCAGACCCCATCATCCTGGGGTGAAACACTAAAGGCATGCCACGGAGCAGCAAGGGGATCAAAGTGATGAAATCACCAGGGAATACCAAAAATAGACTTTGGAGACAGAGTGTGGCACCCCATCAGACTTGACTGGAAAACACTCGTAAAGGCCAACAAACAGACCTTGAACTATTTATAGGCCTTTTCATTTTTGTCAGTGGCTTTCTTTTTGTTGTTTTGTTGTTGTTATTGTTTAGTTGGTCTTGTTTCCTTTGTTGTTTTATTTGGCTTTGCCAGTGTTTTGCGCTTATTAATGTATCTGCATATCTATCTACATAAGATAGGCAGGATACATAATTCAGAGATTAAAAGAATGGGACCAATGGTTCTGGGAGAACAAGGGGAGGTGGGAGAAAGGAAGGGGGAGGGGACCAACCCAGGGACAAGAGAACAGCAAGTGAACTAAAATCAAAGGAGAGAAGAGCATAAGATACCTAGTGGGGCTTAATCAAGGGCAATGTAGCAGTGAAGAATTACTAAACTTGAATGAAGGCCGAAAAATATGGTGGGACAAGAGGAAAGGAAAAGGAAAAAGAGGAAAGAACCAGGAGGCAAAGGACATTTATAAAGGTCTAAATACAGGCATGCACATATGTAAATATATATATATAAAATGAGAGGGGAATAGAACTATGTTCTCATATCTATATGTTAAGAATTAAGGTTGCAGATGGACATTGAGACTTTACTCAAGTACTCCCTCAACACTTTGTTCTAACAACCCAGCACTCTGAGATGCTCACCCTCTCAACATGATTGCTGAAGACAAAATGGGTGTATAAATAAATGTGGTGAAGAAAGCTGATGGTGCCTGACTATCAAAAGATATAGCATCTGGGGTCTTAAATACTTGAAGATAAACAAGTGACCATCTAGTTCAGAAGCAAAAAATCCCACATGGAAGAAACACAACTGCTTGTGTGATATTGGGATGTCAATGGGATCATGTGCTAGGCATCTAAGACCCAGAACAAAATCATACCCTACGTGAATGGATGGGGGCATGGAGTAGATACACAATGCCTATCTGTAGACAATTGGACATCCCCCTACAGAGAGGTCACAGGGAAGAAATGAGCCAGTCAGTGTCCAGTATAACACAGATGAAACACACAGCTTTCCTCTAATTCTTTGGTGCTTCCTTCCCCCCACTATCATGACCTCGATTCTGCCTTACAAATCGGATTAGACCGAAACACGCACACTGCTACAGATAAGAGCCTGCAACACAGGGACTCCAGGACAGATAAACTCCTCAGGGCCAACAGTGAGAGTAGAGATACCAGGAGGATTAGGGGAGGGTGTGGGGAGAAAGGGGGAATTGATTACAAGGATCTACCTATGAGCCCCTCTCAGGGAGGCTAACAATGGAAAAGTGGGTTAGGGGCGACGGAAGATGATGTAAGATCTGAAAATAATAATCTAATTTACCAAGGGTCCATGAGGGAGGGTGGGCAGGGGAGGGAGGGGGAAGAAATGGGTAGCTGATATCAGGGGCTCAAGGGGGAAGAGAATGTTTTGAAAATGATGATGGCAGCACATGTGCAAATGTGCTTGACACACTGGATGAATGTATGGATAGTGATAAGAGATGCAAGAGCCCCCAGTAAAGGTATTTCACTAAGAAAATGAAAACTGTTATTCAAGTCCTTGTCCTTTTCATCATTATTACATACAGGAACTATTAAATTAATAATTATACACTTATTTATTTAGAAATTCCTTTTGACATGGCATTTAAGCTGTGAACACAGAACACATTTCATTTTCCATTTCTCCTCTCCCTCATTCAACTTTAACAGGCTATATAATTTTCCTTGGTATTTAGTTTTTTTACTGTTGAATGACTTTTATTTGCTTGCATTTCTGGATTTCCCAGTTTAAGGTATACATTTTGATCCTTGGTTGTACAAAACAAAGAAACAGCCACATTTACAATTCCTCTTACTTGTAGTACTCATCTGCTTGCTTCCTAACATTTCTTTCTCTTTTTTTCCCCAGTTTTTTATTTTATTGGGGTCTCTTATTTCTCTTATCACAATTCATATATATCCATTGTGTTAAACACATCTGTACATAGGTTGCCATCATCCTTTTCAAAATATTTTCTTTCTACTTGAGCCCTTGGTATCAGCTCTTCAGTTTTTCCCACCCCTTTCCCACGTCCCCTTGATAATTTATAAATATTTTTCATATCTTACACTGACCACTGTCTCCTTTCACACACTTTTTTGCTGTCTCTCTGAAGGGGGTGGCATACGTCGATTATTGTTATTGGTTCCCCTTACCCTCCTAGTATCACTGCTCTCCTTATTGGTCCTAAGCAGTTTATCTGTTCTGGATGCCCTGTGTTGTGAGCTCTATCTGTACTAGTATACATGTTCTTCAAACTTTTCTTATATCATTTTGAAATTGTCAAATTTATGATGCTTACAATCGATTCTGCAGCAACACCTCCCACCATTGTTGGATATCATCTCAATTGCTAATAATCTTCCACTCCTTCAGTCGTATTATTACACTACTAATGTCAGAATACTACATTCCCAATATGCTGCATTCCTTTGACTGTAGTTTCTCTATTCATGTCTTCATTGTCTGAATATCAACAACCTTTAGTATTCTTCAGGAAAGCCTGATGATAATTATATCAGTGTTCTTCCATATTAAAAAACTTCAATTTTCTTTATTTTAGAGGGTAAGTGCTGCTCTGATATTCCCTAACTTTGAATATTGCTGTGGAGAAATCTGGTTATGATCCCAACCATCCGAAGATAAGGAATTATTTAGGATAGATTGCAAAAAACAAAAGCAATCAACATGTTTGGGAATATAAACAGTGCGACTGAGTATTTGTGGCTGCTGCTGCCACTGCTGTTAAAATATTTAATCTTTCAACATGTTTCCATGAAAATTGGCATGTATTATATATCTCTTTCAATGCCAGATAGCAAATGTTAAGCCGTGGGTCCTCAACATTATACATAGAACATTTGAGGGGAGGACCCTCCATTCCCTCTGGAATTCTTGCTGTTAAACCGAGTTATCTCTAACTTGTGATTCCTGTCCCAGTGATTTCACAAGCAGTCTATCCTGTGCAGTGGGTCTGCCCTGAGCAAGCTATGTCTCTGTTTTAGATAATCTTTTTCTTCCATTGAGATCATTCAATGCTTCTATCATGTTAGGATTTTATCTTCCTGTCAGTGCAAATATTACTTTATTTTGTTTTAGTGGACATATTCTCTTCATTCACTGAGGAAGCTGTTTTATATACTAGTATCTTTATAGATAAAGATAATGTATGTAAAAACATGCCTTTAAAGCCTATGAATTCACTGTGCTTCTGAGCTAATTGTTGGGTACTAAGCTCTGAAAAGATATCTGATGTCTCTTGTAAGACTTCAGTCAGTAGTGAAAGGTCTTTTGTGAGATTCAGTTTAATGATGTTAGCTAATCTTTGGTGGCAATGGTACTAACTGTCACTGAGTTGCTTTTGACTCAGAGTGACCCTATGTATGACGGAAACACAGGCAAGTCCCGTGTCATCTTCATGGTCCTTGCTGTTTGAGAACATATTGACAGCCATGGTGTCAATCCACCTCATTAGGCATCTTTTTAATGGTATTTTCAATCTAACTAATGCTAGTACTAAGTGTACAACATCATACACAGCATTTTAAGGAGACTGGATGGCACTGCGAGTCAAGCCTTGGGCTGCCAAAGGCAAGGTAAATGGTCTAAACCCATGAGCAGCTCAGCAGGAGTAAGAGGCTGTCTGCTTCTATGAGGATTTAGAGTCTTAAGTCACTGAGTCAGAATGGAAATCATGGTGGTGGGTTTTTGAAATACAGTTTACAAGTTTCGAGCATTTAATCCTTACCAGAAAATTGGGGTTAACCCTGTCAGTAGTCACATTTTACAGAGGAGAAATTTAGGTCTATAAAGTTTAAGAAACTTACCTAGGATTGCACAGTTATAGTAGAGCTAGAATTTAAAACCAACTACTTTGACTCCAAAATCAATGTGTTTTACCCCTGTACAACATAGCCATTCAACAAGGGTATAGTACCACAGTGTTATCAATATTCCTTTCAGAACATCTAATCTTGATGTTATTGAGAAAGGGATGTTATGGTTTATCATTAAACCCACAGATGTCCTCATTCTAGTCATCTGAACAACACTAACAATGGTTGTACCAAACCAGTGGCTCTCTGTTGACAACTCATGGTAACTCCATGTATGTCAGAGTAGACCTATGCTCCATAACGTTTTCAACGGATGATTTTTTTGTAATTAGATCCTCAAATCTTTCTTCACAGTTATTTCTGCCCGGACTGAAAGTTCCAATGTAGTTTAGCAACTGATTGGGAGCTAACTGTTTGTATCATCCAGGGACCCCATAAGAGTGTTAATCCAGGAAAATTGATGCAAATGAGCTCAATTTTTATTTAATGTTTTGCATGTGTTTGGATTTTCATTTTTAATCCATCATCTGGTAATAGTATTAATATCCCCAAAGAAATTGGTAAGGAATCCATGATTGATACACATGCATGCATCCCTAAACACAAACCCCTATAACTTTTTGGAAAGTTACTATAAAGTCCAGGTATGTGCAAGGTCCCTTTTATGTTTTAGGTTGTATATGCAGCAAGTCTGCAGACTGGTCTGGTTGTTTATTCGCTTTGCATCTCACTTGTGCTCTTTGCAAACAATAATAGCATCATTATCACATTCTCATGTTTTCAACTTCAGGCATGATAAAGTTGCAGTGAGTACAATTTCTTCTGGGAGAATAACATTTTTGCCTCTTCTCCAGTAATTTGCCAAAGTGAATAAAAGCAAAACAAAATATAGAGGGGGGAAATTTTGAGTTGCTATGAAAAATATGCTCCAGTAAAGAAAACAAAACAACACATTGTTAGGGAAAAATTATCTGAATAAATATTTATATATTTTTTATAGTTTTCTCATTTATGCTCTTTCAGGTACCTTGCAGGCAGTTAAGGAAACAATGAAATTTATAAATAAAGAATAAAATGGACTTCATGAAAGTCTTTGATTTTGCTATTACTGAAATCCAGCTTAGCAATCAGTTCCTTTCTTTCCCAATGTATTTCTATAAACAGCCCAAAACAAACCTGTATAATTTATAGAACACATTTTATATAAATGAAAGTAGGACCATGCAAAGAACTGGGAAGAAATTAATTCATATTTCCCTGTAGCGAAGGAAGTATATTGGCAAAACAGCATCATCTTAGGGAGAAAGACCACTACGAATCTATAGAACTTGAGAGAAAGAGCATATGGGGGCGGGGGTAGCGGGGGTGGGGTGGGGGGTGGGGATAGTCTGTGGACCCTGCAACCAACTAAAGCTAAAGATTTTCATCTTCCTTTCTCCCGCTGACTCTTGCATGACCTTGGAGAAATCATTTTACCCTGATGTCTTTCATGATAATATGATTAAATAAGCACAAGCCAGACTAAATGAAAAAAAAAAAAAAGACAAAAACTAACCTACTTGAAACCAACATGTGTGATTTTGTCTGAGAAAAGCCCTTATTTATTAAAGGCATTTCGAAAATAATCTGTTAAAGCTATGAGCTTTCTTATGCCAGTTGGAACCCCTGATGTTCATAAAATAGTCTCTAATTCCTTACTTTATCCATACATAGTTGGTAAAAATCAGCACTTTATTATACCTGTTTCTCCTTGTTTTACTGATGAAATTTTACTGAAGAGAATTTTCTAGACATCTTTAACTCCATGTAAATCTCCTGTGTGCAACCCTACAGACTTCTCATACATTATGGATATTCACCTTCCAAATTTAATATACAGAAAATCAAGTGACTTGTAAATCATAATACTGGATTATACCTTTATAAGACTCAATCTAATATTAATTAAAGATTAGTTATAATGTTCAGTATGCTCAAAATTCACAAGAACACCTAATAATGCAATATAATCTTAATGCTTCTTGTACAACTATCATTTCAAATAAATTCCAGTTATAAGTACCAAAATATATTTTTTGGAAGTAGCTGAATATGGGCTCTACTTAAAAAAAAAGAGAGAGAGATGTTGATGCTTCCCCAATGAGTTCACAGCAAGGCGGAAACTAATATCTATTTTTCTCAGATGTGTGAGACAAGACCACCAGAAACTATGTTAGGGGCTAAAATTGGCCATTGTAATAAATCATAAGACAAAGCTGTTATGTGCCATCACTGTGTTCAAATATATGTTTTGATGGAATGTCATAGTTTTTATAAGTTGAAGTTGTCTTTTGTTCTTTGTTTAGAAATGTGATGCTAAGCAACCAGATTTATGAACTTTTTAATTGGTCATTTTGGTGCATTACAGGCATCAAATTTTTTGTAATTATAATGGGCATTCAAATGTAAGGTGTAAAACCTATGTTGATAATGACCTTAATAGCCGTTGTGCTTTTCAAATGAATTTAACTCAGTAGTATATATCAGTGTTAATGTAAGCCCCTTTAGTTACAACACTAATGATGATCAATTAGTCAAATCACTATACCAACTTAGAATTTTTCAAATAAAAGTCACAAATTTGTTTTATTGTACAAAACAGGTCAAGAAATATACGTGGTAAAGAATAAATCTAAAGTCCCACAAAGAAGTAATGGAAATTAAAAATGCAGGTCATCAGGGGAGAGGCCATGAGAAAAATGTTACTATGATGTTCTCTCTGGAGATTTAAAACAATGAATATATTCATCTATTGAATTTAGATATGCTATTACCTGAAACTATATAGTAAAACCTCTCTGCTTCCAATTCTTTGCTATTTTATATTCATATTATAATATTATGAAGGATGGACTGTGTGAACCAACTTTATTCAAAGAACCCTATTGTACCATAATTATTGCAAGAATTTCACAAATTTCTATGTGGGACAAGTTCTGTAAACTGTTAATCTCACACTTATATTTATAATACGTTTTAAGTATATTTACTCACTCTCAGCGCCCTGGGGATGTAGCGGTTACCCGTTGGCTCGCCATCCACCTAGCCACGTTTGATGAATTCCAATTTTCCCGGAGGAGCCCTGATGGTCTAGTGCTTACACATTTGGCTGCATGTGAACCACACGCTCATCAGTTCAAAGCCACCAGCAGTTCTACAGGAGAAAGCCTGGGTTTCCACTCCCCTGAACAGTGACCGTCTCACAAACCCACAGGGGGCGCTATGAGTCAGCATGGACTGCATGGCAGTGAGTTTTGTTTTGTTTTTTTCACTCACCGTTTGATAAGCTTCAAGCTTATTAAACATATATGACAGGGACATTTGTTAGTTGTGTCATTAGGCACTATTGTGTCAGTTGCAACTCATAGCTATTCTATGTACTACAGAATGAAACAGTGTTGGAGCCTGAAACATGTTCACAATAGCTGCGAAGCTTGGACTTATTCTTGCAGTGACTCTGTGCATCCATTTCTGCAGGAAACAGTACGGAGGCAGTCATATCTGACCTGCCTGTCTTCCTTACTGCCGTGAGGATGGAGCATGAAGGTATATTCATCCATGAAGGTATGTTCGTGCTCCATCCTTCTTTACTTATTTGGACACCAGTCCTTCTTCCCACCCCACTCTACATGTATGCTGGATTCAGTCATTCCTTGCAATGGCCACACTGCACTCACAGGTTTAGTAGGGAAGGTAAAAGGTTACCACAGTTCAGGATCAGTACTCAGTAAGAATACAATCATTAATCCACAACACCACCACTCCTCAGGCAGTAGCCAAGTCTCCCTCTGGTTCTCATCCTCTTGCCCATATGGTCCCTTGGCTGCTGCCTCTGTAAACTAGGAAGCCAGCTCACGTGGAGCTCTGTTTCACAGTTCCACAGTCTTGGACCAGATGAAGAAGAGGAGGTGCTCCATCTTCGGGTCACTGCTTCCAGGTCTCTGTGCCAGGCGCTGGTGCTTCTGGTCTGAGTAGCCTCGACTATTTCAGCTGAGATCTTGCCCTTACTCTACCAGTGGTGCTTGGATTTCTCTGTGGATCCCACATCGCTCGTATATGGAGGAATGACTTTGATAGGGGCATTTTGTTAATGTTGTCTTTTGCCCAACCATCCCCCTACAGGAAATGAAGAATTCTGTTTTAAGTTATACCTCCAGTGGCATCTAGTGGAGCGCCCTAGCAAACAAAGGTTAGGACTTGGTTTACCCCCTCTAATAAAGTCACAACTTAACCACGCCTTAATCCTGCAAGCGATCTCCCTCCAAAGTGTGATCAGAGCCATAAGCACGGACCCCAAAATTCTAATCCATCACATGAGGAATGATGGCTAGAAGAGCTACATTAATTGACTACATCTCAATTGTCCTCAGGGTACACCTCTTTTTCCATTGTCCTCGGCTTTCTCAAGTTGCTCTGGGTTGTGGTCTGTAAGGTGAATACTTTGAAAGCACTGGGCTCTCTGCAGGAATAAAACGGGCCCTCCCACTCCCATAAAGAGTCACTGGGATCACTGTGAGTCAGCATGGAATCAATAGCAGTGAGATTTGTGTTGTTATTGTTGTTGTTGTTGTTTTACCAAGCATGGTGCCTTTTTCCAGAGATGGGTTTCTCCTGGTAACATCGCATGGAAATATGTGAGAAGTCCCACCATCCTTAGTTCTAAGGAGCATTTGGGCTGCACTTCCTCCAAAAGGGATTTGTTTGTTCTGATGATCATCCCTGCTTAGTGCCTCCTAATGCCGTGGGGTTCTCTACATTTCCCAGCCTTCAGTGAAGATGGACTGGTTCCATGGACCTAGACCTGGCCAATGGACCATACAAGGAAGGGCATGAATCACTCTAATCCAAGCCCGTCAGAACCTCAATACCTCTTTCAATCCTTCTCTCCCCTCTATCAGTGACCTTAGAATCCATGTCTTCTAACTCCTGATTCACCTGGATCTTTATGTGACTGAGAAGATTATCTTTGCTGGTTCACGAGGCAAAATTCTCACATTCGTCTGCAGTGGCAGCTAGCGTTAATTATGCTCACACACACAACAAGTAACAGCACCATAATTGTTTCTGTCATAAGTATTTTCTTGACCAACAGATGGTAAAAGTAGAAATACCACAAGGTAGGAATTCAATCTGTTTTTGTCTTTTTTTTGTCTTTTAAAAGAGGCCCCTGCATTCTAAAAGATAGAAACGTGATCATGTAAACATTTTTGCATTACTAAATAAAGTGCATATGAATTTACTTATATGTCTTGATCATTGTATAATTTGATTAACTTCATTGTATAGGAAAATCCCTAGCACATTCCTCTGAATGCTGTTAATATATATAGTATAAGAAAATAAATACCCCTTTAAGCCAAGACTGAGGAATAGTGTGGGACATCTATGATGATACAGGTATAAGGTAAAAGAAACATTTATTCTGTTTCAGCTTTAAAAAAATAGAAAAAGAAAAGTGAGCTTATTATTCTTACTATACTATCTCATTATCACAGACCTGGAAGGTAATTAATTCTCTTAAAGACTGTCCAAAAGAGTTCTGAACTGTGGCCATATAATTGAAATAAGAATAGAACTTTACCCCAAACAACTGTCTAGTTCACTAGATAGCTGAAGAAAAGGGTGCTTCACAGCCAAATACACCATTTTAGGAAATTACATTGTCTTCTTGTAGGTTAAAAACTCTTGGAAATCCTATAGAAAGGGAAAAAACAGCAGTGGGGAAGGCTTCAATTGTTTAACCCAGCCTTTAGTAATTTTTATTTTTTTTGCATATTGATATCCAAGATACATATTTTTCTGTATGACACTTTTCAAAATGTTGGTGTAGCATTTCCAGAAAGATGAAATTGAAGGGTAACCACTTAGATAGATGTTAGACTATTTTTTGTTGACAAAGAGTCTCATGTTTTACACCTAGTTATAAGGATGGTTGAACGAGGCAGCTGCTATGTCATGATCAGGCCTCATTCGGCATCGTTGGGTATAAAGCCAAAAGTTGTCATTGATAGGTAAAATATACGAGTATGTGCTGAAACACACACATGAACACATATAGGCTCACACATACACTACACAAACCGACAACATTGAAATGAATAAGTACTATGAGTTTGATACTGGGCTAGAGAATTACATAACAATGATCTCATTTAGTCCACACAACAGCTTCAGCATGAAATATTAATAGTTTCAGGATTTGAGAGTGACAAAAGTGAGCCTCCAAGCCATTAAGTAATTTGTCCAAGGTCGTATGGTTAGGTGCACAGCCTGTGTTTTAGCCCGAGCTAGGAGACATCAGTATCAAAGTCTGAACCATTATTTTATTTTGCAGTATTTTGTTTTTAATGTGGATCTGAGGATCCCAACTGTTTTCATCTACCGAAATAGCCTACTCATTATAAAGAAACAAACAATAAAAAAACAAACATCAGCACTCCAAAAATGTATATGAACTTCCACGTTTCTTAAAAGTTATTTTTTTTTAACTTTTAAAAAGTTAGCTAGGAGCCTCTGTGGACCTCAAAGTTTGAGGGAAATGGTGGGATTATGCATTTTAAAATCCTGGTTTTAACATAAGGCAAGAAAGAACAAATTACTGGCTTAAGAAACTTGCTCACAGAGAGAGACTTGGGTTTTGGCCCTGGCCCCGTCACTAATTTGCCCTTCGCTAGAAAACACCTGTGCGCATTCGTATGCCTCCCTTTCCTCATTTGAAAATTAGGAAGTAATGCTAAACTAGCTGACCTCTTAGTCTCTTCTGCCTAAAGTAAATGAGTGCTGTTTTTGCTTTTGGTTTAATTTTTATGGTGGATTGGATGACCATTTGCCAATCATCAGTTCACCCTCAGCAATCCATACAATACACATTGTGCTACAACACATCCATTGCAGTTTCCACAATTTACCATCACTTACTCAACTGAGCCCCTGTTTCTTGTTTCCATTATTCCTTCTTCCTACACCTGTGAACTTGGTCCTTGGGGAAATGCTTCCCTTCGATCTTAAATGGTTAATTATTCGAACACTGGGGTGAGTTCAGTTCCAGATCTGAACAATATCTAAGGGACTGTGGATATATTTGAAGAACAGGAGAGATGCAGATTGTACAACATGGTAACAAATAAATGACACCCACTATCACTAAGTCATTTCCCCGCATAGTGACCCCCTATAGGGTTGACCATAAATCTTTACCAGAGCAAACAATACCATTGTTCTTCCTCAGAGTGGCAGGAGGATTTAAACCACCAACCTTGCTGTTGGTAGCCCAATGCCTAGTCCACAGCACCCTCAGGGCTCCATCATCGCATGTTGAGTAATAGATTTATCTTAAATACACGAAAGCTGAGGAGCAAGCTCCTCCCATCATTCACGTGGTAAATACATTTAACCGCTAACCCAAAGGTTGATTGCACCCCGACTTGTCTAGGCAGGAAGGCCTGGTGATCTCCTTTCAAAAAATAAGCTATTGTGGGAAGACAGACCTGACATCCTGCTTCTAACAGTTCAGCGTTTTGACAGTCCGCTGGAGCAGTTCCACTCTGCACCCATGCGTGTGCACGAGTCAGAATCAAGTCAGCAGCACCTCCCAACCAACCAGAAGGCACATGCGCCATTGCCATTGGTGGTTCCTCGGTCGGCTTCCCACTGAGTTCGATTCCTGACTAGTGCACCTCATGAGCAGCTACCGCCCATCTGCCGGCATAGGTCTGTGTGCTGCTCTGAGGCCGAACAGAATCCAGCAGGACTTCCAGACTAAGATGGGCTGAGACAAAAGTCCTGGTGACTGACTTCAAAAAATCAGTCAACAGAAACCT
This sequence comes from Echinops telfairi, assembly GCF_000313985.2. NCBI lineage: Eukaryota > Metazoa > Chordata > Mammalia > Afrosoricida > Tenrecidae > Echinops > Echinops telfairi. The sequence continues at coordinate 81,328,790 of NW_022103915.1, read as the reverse complement.
GAGGATCACAACCGTCGGGTCCCCAGCTGCTCATGTCGCTGACGCAGGCATAGGCAATACACAGTCTGTACATTCAGCCACTATGAGTCATGCATGGGCCAACTGGGTGGCAGGTAATGACAGTATCACCAAGAGGGCACAGGAAGTGCCCCCAACAAATTAATTAAGTAATCAAATTTAAAATAAACTATTAAAAGCCCTATGGGGCACAGTTAGGCCGACACACACAGGATCACCATGACAAAACAGTGGCACCTTTTTTCCCTTCTGCACTTGAGAAAGTGTCATTTATTTGAGTTTAAGAAAGGGCATGTCTACAAGTGAATGCCGGGCACACAGTAGCTCTCTCAGGAGAGGCGGCATAGCTCAGAGGAAGTTCATGTTCCCCAGGCTCCTTACCTGCTGCTGCACACCACCAACATCAAAGGTCCAGCCAGAACAGAAGGTCTCTCCATGGCAACTCCTGTCTCCACCATGATGGGCAACTAAGATATTGATACACTGGCCCAGCCTTGAAGATGAAAGGAAAGAAAAGGAAAAATATGGTAAAGGAAGACTGGATTTGGTAGACAAAACATCGGACTCAGAAAGAAACAGGTACCAGGTCTCACTGATTTTCACTTAAACCCATTAGAATAGTGGAAAAGCAATAAAAAATAGGTCCATTTTTCCTGTCACATTTACACTTGCCTATGATGTTACAAAAAATGAGAAAAAGAACTGTGGAGACAGGCCATGTCCCTCTGCTATCTCAAAGGTTCCTCTCAGTTGAGCTGGTTCAAAGAGAAAACTACAAAATCAAACAGGACACACATTTGATGTTACGAGTGATAATTAAGGTTACGTGGCAATTTGGCAGGGCCCAAATTTTCTTCGGCTTGGTAGTTAACACTTACCAACCCCCCATGAGCTGTCCTAATATGCTATAATCAAGTTATAAGGATCCATAAAACAATATTATGGTGGAATGGAACACCTTCCTCAGGTCACCACCCTGGTATAATTAAAAGGAATTGTGGTGTGGTTCCTTCTTATAGAGAGAAACTGTGGAAAAGCTTGGTTTGCTTTTTGCTGTATCTGGCTCATCTACTTCCAGGTCTGTGGACTTGAGCCTATGGCCAGAGTTTCATCTCTGCTGCCACAAGCCTGTGAACTTCCTGCAGATCTCAAGTTCATCAGACCTTGAAGCTACCCAAGTCAGAAGAATCCTCTAGCTTAATATCTGGCTTGAAGACTTAGAACCTGCCTGCCTGAACTGGGGCTTGCTTGCTCCTACAATGGTGTGAGTCATTTCCTTGATACAATTTATATACAAACACACATATATTGTCCGCTTCTTTAGACAACCCAGTCTAGGACATTATGTATTATACAACTGTCATAGAATAAGAAAGTCAACAACTGGCCCCAGCTGACCATGTATTAAAAATAAATCTAAGTAGCATTTGGATGGTATAAATAGTATATACATTGTGTTAGACAGGGTTCTCTAGAGAAACAAAACCTGAATGCTAATAATTTTATATAGATTTATACAGATAGATATGTAACATAAGAAATAAACAGTTAATTAAATTATAAAGCAGCACAAATGGCTGAGTGCAACTCACTCCCATAAGATAGTTGTGAGACACTGGCAGTCCTTCAAGTCTTGAGGGCAGCTGGGTAGTCCTCCGTAGAGCAATTCAGGCTATCCGGGAACAGGCAGCAAACAGCAAGGCAGGTCACCAACAGTCAGCCAGATGACAGGGTCCGATAGTTCCCAGGTCAAGACATGGAAATTCCAATGATGTGGCAAAGCTGGTCTTCAAGGAACCTCAAATTACAGTGACACAGTCCACGGGTTAGGGATCCCACGGGTAGTGTAGCTTGCAAATTGAGGCACAGAACAAGCAAGGCAGCCACACACTGGTCCAATGATCAAAGAGCAAGAGACAAGAAAGGCGAGGCTCGCCATGCCATTTATCTCTCCACCCTTCAATTAATCCCACTTGTGTTTATTGGCCAGGTTGGCGCAATAAACTAACGACCGCATGCATAGTTGCTATATATAAGGACTTACCATTGAATAGTCTTTTCTACTCTCAAAATCTCACTGCAAATAAATAGCCTGCTCTGTGAAGTTTTTATTTTCTCACGCATTCCACCTAATTCCTCCGCATTAAAAATGCGTCTGTGAATTATCCTTTCCAAAATGTTTGCTGTGTACATATTTGTCATTGGAAGCATAGCTTTAAGACTTCACAGGCTGTATGCCCCCCTTAGTTGAGTCACTAGTTCTCTGGGGTTTTTGTTGTTGTCCTTCCCTACCTTGCTTTTAGCCTCCCTCTCTTTTTTTGTTCCTCCTTCAACCCAGTTAACTTGAATTCTTCGTAGTCTTTAGTACTGTGCTTTTGTTGCTACTTCAGAATGAGTATCTGATACTCGTGTTCTGGTAATTATTAATCTTGTCTTGTCAGACGATCTTCGTCCCCCACAGTTTGCTCACCAATTGCTTTCTCCTCACCTAAATGAGTTTGCCTTTGCTCACCGTTCAACTGTTTGAAGATCATGTGATGAGAGTCGGTAGAGTGGCTATTTAAGAGCTAAAATGTCAATGGAATCACCTAATGTTTTCTCTTTATTTTTTTAGTTTCCCCTGTATTCTTCCACATTAGAAGGTTAAACTAGCATAAGGTAGCACGCGTTCTTAATTACAAATGTCATGTCATCCTTCTCATCAACTTTTATAGTTCATTCTTTCCGTTTTCTTTCCACTTCTGGTCTCAAAGTCATTTCACTCTGCTGCTGTCTCATAAACCAAGCATGGGAAGTGAGTTCAGCGCTTTCCCTCACTTTAGCACAAGATTTATATAATCTGGTTTAAAGGAGAATTCCAGACATCTAATAAAAAATGTTCATGGAAACAGCAGTCAAAAATTCAAATGTCATATTGCTTTGGGCAAAGTTTTAGTGCAAGACTTCTTTAAAGCATTGATGAGCAAGGCTGTCACATTGAGGACTAGATGTAGAACTAGAATGCTCCTTAAGTTAGAGGGTGGTGAGACATTGTCTCACATGCCGGACACATTATCCGGAGAGATCAGTCTCTGGAAAAAGACATCATGCTGGGTAGAGTAGAAGAGTAGTGAAAATGAGCAAAAGACTCTACAAGATGGACTGACACAGTGGCTGCAACGATGGACTCAAATATCACAATGGTGAGAATGATGCAGGACTGGGAAATGGTTTGGCCTGTTGTACATATAGGGTCGCCCGGGGCTGGAACCCACATAAAAGCACCTAACAAGAGTAGACACCAATAAATTATTTCTAAAACACAAGTGTTTTGATTGTGCAAGACATACAAACTTTCCACTTTATCTTTTGCCTCAGTCCTTTCATGAAGCTCTCCTCAAGAACTAGATTCTCACATATTATGTAGGAATACCTTGATATCAATCTCCATAACAAAGGATCCCTTCATTCCTACTATTTCATTCTACATTTAGTCAGAGAGATCAGAAGTTAGGCGGAACCAATAAGGACACTAACCTTGACTCTTCTTTCTTAGACCAGTTAATATACTATTTGACACTTCATATCTTCAATTGTGATATGAAGTGTATAGCTATAATGGTCATATTCTCAGAAGAGTCTCTAATACCCATAAGAAAAATAACGCCATGAGGCACATTACTGGAATTGCCTTCTATGGATAACTATTCTTCCAGTATTCTTGGTCGTTAGGTTTTAGGTCAACTTGCTTTAGCCAGGATTCTGTTGTTGAGCCAACTCTACGATGGGATCTTCTCTGAAGCAGCCAAGCAGTTAACCTGGTCAGTCTTCATCGAACTTCATAGTCCACATTCAGGATGTGGACTACTCTTAGTCAAAACTGACTGTGTGGGGAAGCTAGCACACGTCTCCTGGATGTAGATGCTGCATCGGGTTCATCAACCTCCTGTGATATTGCCCGTCATTCTCCGCAGCCATCAGAAGGGTGCTGACCTTGGATCCCTTCAGCCCATCTCAGCTTCCTCCAGCTCTGCAACCACAAGGCAGGGGTCTTCCAACATCATCTTCCTGCTTCCGGGACGCCAGTCCCTGCAGCTATGGGAGTCAGGAGAAGTCTTCCATTTACATCTGATGCACAGACTAGAGCTGGGCAGGATTTATCCATGTCTACAACTGTGTGAGCCCTTCCTTGCTATAAGACCTTTCTATATACGACGCAAACAAGAGGCACTGGTTTTGTTTCTCTAGATACCACAACTGAAGCAAGGACTTATTTCTATGCCTTGCATTATGAAGAGTTACATAGTCAGAATTGTATCGTGTTTCAATATACACTAACTGAAGAGTAGATGTCAACCAAAGAAATTTCCCCTTTTATCTGTCACTTTAGGACAACATTATCTGGTGGCAAAGTGAAGAAATCTGAAGAGGTGAAATGAAAAACCAAAAAGTAGGCCCTTCCATTTAACATTGCTTGGTGGAAATAACCCAGATAATTAATGTATGGCCGGATCAATACCAGGCTGGCTTCTAGCAGCAAGTGACCTTGAATCTTCCCCACCCGTGCGGAGCTGACCAGAGCTAGTTGAACCAACTAGCAGCAAGTGGCCTTGAATCTCCCACACACACCTGCGGAGCTGACTAGAGCTGGCTAATGGCCTGCCTTGTTCTTGGCCACCGCTCTGCACCCGGCATGAATATACCCGGAACCAGGAAGACACCATACATTCCAGAAACCCGGACATACCTGTCCATATATAAGCATCACCCCTGTAGCCTGCAGGGCGCCTTCATCAGCCTGGACTTTGTGGACTGTGAGACTTCACCCAAGCTGGGTTTTTTTCTCCCTAATAAAGCCTGTTTGTTCTGATTCAACTGATTTGGTTTCTGGCACTTCTCGACTACCTTACAATTACAACACAAAGAAATGTTCTATAATAAAAATATCCCTAAAAATGGATTACAGAAATAGGGGGAAAGGGAAAAGAGAAAAAGAAGCAACATAAAATAGGAAAAAAGTGATTTAAAAAATAGGAAGAAAGGGAGAGGAAAACAGGAACAAGAAAAAGTCTCTTCAAATGTTTTATCACATACCACATCCTAACTAATCACCGTGTGAATTGGAAAATGTAGCATCACGCTTTACTAAGGCAAACATCTCATAAAAACAAGAGGCAGCTTTGCTTTTATCAACCCAAGTGGGTCTTATATTTTGGAAGTATAGTTCTAAATTCAATCTTCAGAGACTGAAGAACCCACTTGTTTTTCCCATTGGTCCTACAAGTCAGTAACTCTAATCCTATAAAAAATTCATCAAAGCATACAAAGGAACCATGAAAAGTTAGCTTTTTTCAGAACACTACAAACATTTTTATGGAAGGTTCTACACTATCTACCGTCATATTCAGTATTCACATAGCATATATTTAATTAGTGAGAAATCCAAGGAAATAATTGGATTGGTGGAGAGAATATATATATATGCTTTGGGACTGGCATAATAACTTCCCCACAGTCAAATTACTCTATAATATAGTAGACAAATGCAATCTATTTTTTCTCATTTAAAAATGTCCACAGATTATCTAATCTCAAAATATTCAATTCAGTATTAAAATATTCAGTCCTAAAATACTTAATTTAAAAATAATTTTAGTTTAAAAAAGAAATGTTCAAGTACAAGGGTAATCTTTAGCTCTGAGTTGATACTATTATGTTGTGCATGGTATGCATTAATTTCTCAATAAATGCTACTGCTGCTGCTGTAGTTGTGATTAGTTACAATCTAATAAATTCCAACTCATGATGACCTTAGGAAACAGAGTATTCGAAGCTGTAACTCCTTGGAGAAAGATCACCAAGTCTGTTTTATAAGATACCTCTGGGTGAGTTCTCTTTACCAACCTCCAGCTGGTAGTGGAGTGTTTAACTATTTGCAACACCTAGGGGGGGTTGGGGACTCCTCAAATAAATGCTACTTATTAATCACAGCTCTAAAAACATAATAATAGAATTAACTGTTTTTAAAATTTTGCATATTTAATAAATATGACAACATAACAATAATTTATAAATTATCAAGGGCTCATGAGGAGACGAGGAGTGGGAAGGGAGGGGAAAAATGAGGAGCTGATAACAAGGGCTCACGCAAAAAGCATGTTTTGAGAATGATGAGGGCAACAAATGTACAAATGTGCTTGACACAATGGATGGATGGATTGTGATAAGAGTTGTATGAGCCCCCAATAAAATAATAAGAATAATAATAATAAGAAGAAAGGACATGAGGGTAGCATCTGACCTCCTTGAGCTACATCGAGGACTTGCATTAAAAAAAAAATCACCATCATCAGTATTGGCTGGCCAATGTAGATGCCATTAAGGCTAAGAGAAGACTTGCCTCCACTCCCCAAATATCCCTCCCAAAGTATTCTCTACTTCTAAATTGGGCTTGGTAATTCTTTGCAGTGGCCGCATAGAACATAGACAATACTCATGATTATGGGATTCATTAAGGATGTTAACAAGTTACACATGCTTGGGATATAATTATTAAGTCTGGACAGCCTTTTCTCAGTCATGGCCACAGATAAGCCTTGTTCTGGCCTTTGGCCTCTCAGCCTAACCGCCTATTGGCTTCTGTCCTGCTCACATGATGTTACAAAGCTTTTTTAGGCCTATAAGTAAATGTCCAAAGGGGCACATCCCTATGCTATAAGCCTTAGCCTGAAGACATTCAACTCTAACTCCAAGGGGTCAGCAACCCTAGCTCCTCCAACTAAGTGCCTAGAGGCATACCACTCCCCAATCCATTATCTTGCCTGAAGGCATTCAGCTTTTATTTATTCTGTGGGCTGCAATATCCACCTCTCTGCCTCCGGTTCAGCTCTGGCTCTTGTTTCTGCTACTGTCACTCCTTTGTCACAAATCTGGAGCCAAGGTTGTCTTCTGGATAAAGGACATTCAATACACAAGGGCCTAGGGGTACAAAAGATTCAGTACACTCCTGGCTCTTCTCTTTTCCTGCCTCTGAGAGGGTCATTGTATACCCAGCAGGATAAAAAGCACTACATTCTTAGTAATCACTCACAATTGAATACTGTCAGTCAGTGTCTTCCCCTACCTTCTCTTACCCAGGTCCATCAGGAAAAGACTGTGTGGAGTAGGTAACAAAGACTAAGGCTAGAACTTCCATATTAAATAATTCACAGCACTGCAATAATACATTTCATAAAAGAACTAATTTACTATGTAGGCCAAATAACTTTTCCTAATAGGCTCTTTCTAGCATTGAACAATAAATAAGAACACAACTTTTGACTCACTCAAACATACATATGCAGATCTGAAAACAGCCCTGTCAAAAATTAATCACAATGAGCATGTTAGATGATTCCTCCAATTCTTCAGGATTTTTCTCTATCTATGATTTGGGAATAATAATATGAGATAATAGGATTTAATTTTTTATGACTTGAATTAAATTATTTATGTAAGGCCCTTATTTTAATATCTTTCATATGGTGTGAGCTTAATAAATATTATATAATATTATTTTATTATCATTCATCTGATGGATTAAATTGTGTCCCCCTCCAAAATATGTGGCAGTTTGTATGGTTCATGATTCTAAGGGGGTTGACAGTTGTGCAACGGTGTCATTTTGTAATTATTTAATGATTAAATCATACACATGATGTGATCAGACAATCATTGGAGGAGGATTAGAGTGAGATGCAACATCCTTGCACACATCTCAGCCATGATCTCAGTGAGGGGGAATTTGCCTGGGGGGGTGTCCTGCATCACATATTATCTTACATGAAATACAAGTGGAAGTAAGTGAGTAGGGACAGAGGGACGTACCACCAGAAAGACAAGTGAATTCTTTGGTCATGGGGTTCCTGTGCTAAGCATCCTAGACCCAGGGGACATTAATGATAAGACATGTGGAGGTTTCCATGGAAAGTCAGGTCCCCAGGTTTTGGGAAAAGATAAGGGCCTTCCTCGGGAAGTGACAGAAACAGAAAGGCTTCCCCCAGAGCTGTCGCTGTCAGGTGCCATCGAGGCTCAGTTCTGCCTCTCTATGCACAACAGAGCAAACACTCCAGTCCTGCACCACCCGCGTGGCTGTGCGTATGTTTGAGGCCATTGTTGCAGCCACTGTGTCAATGCAGCTCCTTGAGGGCCAAACTCTTTTTCACGGTCCCTCCACTGTACCAAGCATGATGTCCTTCTCCAGGGACTGGTCTTTCCTCACAGCATGTCTATATTAGGCTGAGTTGTCTATGGGGCGGGGGTAGTGACACACATGTATGTATGAGAAAGAACATTATATAAAGAAATAATTTTATATCATGAGCCATTAAATCCATGAGCCCAGGGTTACCCAGAACCCTCTTCAGACTTAAGTAACTTCAAGTCGATGATGTAGAATGGTGAAGCAGAAGCAGAGAGATGACAGGTTGGAGGTGCAGACCTGTGTGAATTTAAGGTTACGGGAACATGGCAGAGCACCAACAGCTCAGAGGTTGGCTCCCACCATCAGTGGCCTAGGTGGGGCAGCCACTGGAAGCAGAGTCCCAGCAAGAATGAAGGTAAAGGGCCAGAGAGAGAAGTGTGTATTGTCTTTCTTACAGAAAATGCCACATCCCCAAGGAGGCATCATCAGGCTCCAAGCTGACTCAGAGGTTGGACTTCACTCCTACCAGCACACAGGTGCACATTGACATACAATCTACTTCCACAATGTCCAAAATATGTGAGGCAAGTCTTATCACCCTTGCCTCTCAAGAGCATTCTGGCTGTACTTCTTCCAAGACAGATTTATTTGTTCTTGGTAGCCCATGGCACTTCCAATATTCTTAGCCAATACCAAAATTAAAATGCATCAGTTCTTCTTCAGTCTTCCATATTCAATATCCAACTTTCACATGCTCACGAGGCAATGGAAATTATCAAGACTTGCGGCAGGTGCACTTTAGTTCTCAAAGAAACATCCTTGCTTTTTGACACTTTAGAGAGGTCCTCTAGGGCAGGTTCCCAAAGTTTAGACTTACAGCCTCTTCAACTGTGAGAACATCGACGTTTGTTTGTTAAAGTCATCCGTTGTGGTCTTTCTGTGAGCGAGGCACTAGATAACTGAGACAGCGCCCATGTTCTTTTCCACCGTTTTACTTAGTAATGGTATGTCTTGTCTTCATGCTTTAAAAACAACTGTAAGAAGTCTAAGACACTCTGAAACACTTTTACCATTATTCCTACTAATAAGGCTTGTGTTTATAAAGCAAGTCTGACAGGGACTTTTCCGTTCCTCCAAGGTATGCTGTGGGAACCACAGGAAGCTGTCATGGGAGAGCAGCCAAATAAAAGGCACACTTAAAAATGGAACCTCAGTGGAAGAGTATTAAGATCACCTTCAAGTCCACATGCTGGTAACAACAACATAGAGTGAAAAAGCACAGCTTTAGTTTCAGACAAGCTCTTTTAAATCTCAACTTCCCCACTGCAGGTGTGGCCTTGGGAAATCACATCTATTTCCTTACTAGTAAAATGTGGAAGATAATTATACCTCATCAATGTGTTATCCATAGATTAAATGGGGTTATGAATGTAGTAAAAACAGTTGCTTAGTAAAGTGTCAGGCACTTAACAGATGTGCCATAAGAAATAGTTAAAACAGGATATTAATACCCAAATAAAGGAATGCCAATCAGAGTCATAAGTGTACCCTAGATATTAAGCAAGCACAGTTCAAACTACTTGTAATTAAGGCATAACCACTCCCATGATCATATTTAATAAAAGTTACATCCATGGAATAAACAAAACAACTCAAAAGTCACAAAAAAATAAAGTTCAGAACAACCATGGAATATATGGTGACACAAGATAGTTCTAGTATAGTTACCTTTTTAATTCAATAATAATAAGAGGAAACCATCACCCTGTACTTAAAATCAGTAATTTAAAAAAAGCAAATGATCATAAGGAGTTGTGTGAGTGTATGTGTATGTCAATTTGTGGGTTTCAAACTCAAAAGTGCACAACTATATGATAGCTCGCACAGTCTATATAAAACAGTTTTAAAAGTGTATGGCAGAAAGCCATACCTTAAAATGTATTACATCTTCTCATTAGAAACCACCACTTGTCTGTCCGTTTGCCATACTGTGGTGGCTTATGTGTTGTTATGATGCTGGAAGCTACATTGATGGTATTTCAAATTTCAGCAGGGCGACCCAAAGTGACCACGTTGTAGCTGAACTTACAGATTGATAACAGACTACAAAGGACTGTCCATGTCAGTGGAATTAGCCACTGAAACACCAATGGATAGCTGTAAACATTGTCAGATACTGGATAGCAAATGAACAGAAGCAGAACAGTGTCAGAGAGAGCACCAGAAGGCAAGCCACTCAGGTTAGAATGCCCTCAAAATACGATGGAGAAAGAGGTGCCTTCTCAGTGTACAGTCAAGCATGATGACCTGGATGGAGTAACCTGTGCGAATCAAGGCTTTTGGACTTTCATTTGCTGATGAGGAGAACTCAAAATTAGAAGTAGCCGCAAACATCAATTAACAATCATAACTTGGAATGTGTGGAGTATGAATCTAGGAAAAATGGAAGTTGTCAAAAATAAAATGGAATTCTGAAATTGATATCCTAGGTATTCCCATGCTGGGAATGACAGGTGCAAAAAAAATATAGCATTACATCTATCATCAAATAGGACATTGCAGAAACTATCTTGAAATACAATGCTAGCAGTGATAGGATCATATCTGTCCACATATAAGTCAGTACAATCCACTCAGTGCTACTATGATTCAAATTTATGGACTAACCACTAAGCAATATCTCAAGACACAGATTTGTTGCACTGAACACTAATGAGAGAAGACCTAATGAGCTGTGGGATCACATTAAGTACATGATACCGGAAAAAGTAAAAGGTCATTAACAAGACAGGGAAGAAAGAACATATCAAAGTAGATGTCAGAAGAGACGCAGGAGCTTGCTCTTAATTATAAAGTAGGTAAGGCAAATGGGAGGCATGATGAAGTAAAAGAGCTGAACAGAACATTTAAAAGGGCAGCTCAGGAAGACGAAGCAAAGTCCGATAATGAAATGTGCGAAGGCCTGGAGTTAGAAAACCCAAGAGGAAGAACACAGCATCCCTTCGAAGGAAAGAACTCCAGGAAAAAGCCAAACCCGGAGTTGCAGAGTTGCAAGACGCTGTGAAGAAAACAATGAACATTTCAGGTAGCATCAAAAGAGATGGGAAAATATACAAAGTTAACCCTACCAAAAATAACTAGACAATACGTAAATCAATTCTAGAATAACATATGAACAAGAAC
>NW_022103915.1:81310960-81315837 GCF_000313985.2 Echinops telfairi | reverse complement strand
GCTAGAGGTTCAGAATGGATTTAGAAGAAGATGTGAGAAAGGAATATATTGCTGATGTCAAATCAATCTTAGCTAAAAGCAGAGAAAATCGGAGACCAGTCTCTGGAAGAGGACATCGTGTTTGGTGAAGAAGAGGGTCAGTGGAAAGGAGGAAGGTCCTTCGTGTGATGGATGGACACGGTGGCTGGAACAATGGGCTCAAACATCAGAACAGTTGTGAGGATGGACCAGGACAAGGTGATGTTTGCTTCTGGTGTACACGGGGATGCTGGGAGTCGGAAGAAACGCCACACCACATAGCAATACCCTCCTGACCAGTCGTTTGGTAGGAGTTACAAAAACTATGGAATGTAGAGCTATCCCAAGTAATTTCACTTTACGGGAGAAGGGTAGGCACAGAACCACATTGGGGGTTGCATATGGCAATAAGAGTGACAGCGAACAGAGCCATAGGAAGTGGTTTAAGGATAGCACTGAGATTAACTAGCCTCTCTTGATAACATGTCCAAAATACTCACGACAAATATCTCAAGAGCTTTGCTTTTGAGGAACATTTTGGCTGTATTTCTTTCCTGAGGAATTTGCTTGTTCTTCTGGAAGTCCCTGGTACTTTCTTTGCTGACACCATAATTCAAATGCATTGATTATTTTTCAGTCTTCTTTATTCATTGTTCAATGTTCACAGTCTTTTAAAGTTATGAAAATACCATGGCTTCAATCAAGCACACTTTAAACTTCAAAGTGAATCTTTGCATTTTAGCATTCTAAAGGGACCTTGTGCACTGGATTTGCTCAATGGGATACATCATTTGATGTCTTGATTGGTGATTCCTAAGTGTGGATCCAAATAAAAGGAAATCCTTGGTAACTTCAATTTTTCCTTCATTCATCCCAATCGTGAGGATTTTGGTTTGCTCTACATTCAGTTGCAATCCATACTGCAGGCTGCAATCTTCGATCTTCATCAGTAAGTGCGTCATGTCCTCCTCACTTTCAGCCAGCAAGATGGGGCCTTCCACATCTCTCAGCTTATTGATAAGCCTTCCCCTGCCACATCCATTATTATGTAGTCCAGCTTCTTAGAGTGTTTGCCCAGTGGACATATTGACTATGTGTTGTGAAAGGATACAACCCTGGCACACACTCATTTTAAACTATTCATTGTCTTGTTTCGAATGACTGCCTCTTGGTTCTTGCACAGGTTTGCCCACATTGAAGAGTTCTGGAATTTCCATTCTTCCGAATATTGTCAATAGCTTGTAATAAGCTATGCAATCGCCTTTGCATCATCAATAAAACACAAGTCAACATTTTTTTTCTGTTATTCATTTTCAATGGCTAACCCATCACAAGTGGACAGTCTTTTCCTCCTTGTCTGTTCTTAGTTTGGAAGCTCTGCTGGAACCTGATCACCCTAGATGGCCCTGCTGTGATTTGAAGTACCGATGGCATGGCTTCCAGGATCACAGCAACATGCAGGTCACCACAGAGTGACAAACTGCTAGGGGAGTGGTAGAAGTAACCGGGAAGGAGCATGGAAACAAAGTGTAGATGACTCTAGCTCTGGGGTTAATCAGGTTTGCCATTATACCGGCTAGAGAGTGAGCATCACAGACTCCGGGGGAGAGAGAATCATACGACCACAGGAAAGCAGAGCCGCCCGCAGAGTGCAGGAAAGGCGTGTGAAATGACAGTAGCACCAGATGCTCTGGAAATGGCAGTGCAAAGATTGGAGCAGCAAGCTCTCTAGTCCATGGAACTGGTAAAGCTGAGTATCTTCATGCAGGATACTGACTTGCAGAGTGGAGTTCCTTCTGACATTTTTGGGCACTAAAGGAGCTTTTGTACACTTGCCTGAACAGGGCAGAGGCTAAGGGTCCTGTGGGTCCTGTGGCTGAGAATAGACTCTTTGGACAAAATGACTCAATCCTTTTATTTTTTGATCCTGACTTCTAAGCTGTTACCTTCTCTAATAAATCTAATAATCATGAATATTGTCTGTGAGGTTTATGTGGCTATTGAAATGGATTATAAAGCCCAGCAGAGATGTAGAGTGTCCTGGACACAATGGTTGGTATCAGAATAAGCTAAAGAGGTGTGGAAGGTGGAGAGATGTTTAACTTCTGCCTCATAGGAATCATCCTTGGGCCAATGTAGAATTGGACTCTCCTTTCTCCTTGTGTAGGATGCCAGATATGGTTCCCATGGTATTTCCTCACCTCTCATTTGCAGCTGGAGTAATAAAAAATTTCTGCTTTCTCTCTATCCAAGTGTTTTGTCCTGTGTCTCATTATATAGTGAACCTGCACTCACACTTAATACCATTGGTTCTGAAATAGCCATTTAGTATACTAAAAATAAAGAGACAAATTAAGGATCCTCCCAAAAGATGGAGAAAAAATATTTGACAAAACCTAATATCTCTTCCTGATACAAATTTCAAAGCCTAAGAATAGAGAAACTGCCTCACACTGACAAGGAATCCTGACAAAAATCCCACAACCAGCGTCAAGTTTAACGGTGTCAGACTGAATGCTTTACCTACACGGTGGGTGAAACACAGAACGTCTGCTCTCAGCTCTTATTGCACACGGTGCTAGGACATCTTGCAAGGGCAATCAGGTTTGCAAAAGAAATAAAGTTCTGATGGACTGGAAAGGAAGAATTAAATCATCCTGTTTTGCAGATTACATCTTCATATAAAATTCTTAAAGAATCTTAAAAAGAGCTATAATAACTAATAAATGAGTTTGATAACACTGAAGAACACATGATCATTATACAAAAATCAATTATATCTCCATAAAAACAGCATACCCTTTAAAATGGAGGGAATAAATACCACTTAAACCAAAACAAAAGTTCTCACAATTGGACCAATAGGTAACATCATCATAAATGGAGAAAAGACTGAAGTTCTCAAAGATTTCATTTTGCTTGGTTCCACAATTAATGCTCATGGAAATAGCATTCAAGAGATCAAAGGACACATTACATTGGCTGCTGCTAAAGACCTCTTTAATGTGTTAAGAAGCAAGGGTGTTACTTTGAGGACTATGGAGGGCCTGATCCAAGGTGTGGTCTTTTCAGTCCCCTCATTTGCATATGAGATTCTCTAATTTTGCAAGTGGGAAGGAGGAGAATCAAGATTAACAGCATCACCACTCAAATTTATTTTCTGTGAGGTAGAGATTAGACATGCGTTTACTGTCCAATCTCTTTACTAATTCTGATACCTACCTACCAGGCACTCTCTATTTCTCTGTTCAGCTTGGTAACTTATTGAAATAACCACACAGAACTCAAAGACAATTCTCACCATTATGGGGCTTATTGGGAATGTACCAGGCTACAATTCAGGATCAAAAACAACTCAGGACACAATTCTTCAATCAGAACTGTCTCTACTGAGCTATGCCACAGGCACACTGCTATCTAACCCTCATGAAACCCTTAGTTCCGCCAAGCTATTGCCCAGAGGCAGCATGCTCCAAGAGAAAGCCTCAGCTGGAAGGAGTTTAGCTCTTACTCCATGGGTTAGCAAACATAACTAACCAAGTATCTGGAAGCATTCTATTCTATAGGCAAGACTCCTGCCTGAAGGGATCCCATTTTCTCAGTAAGTAGGCAAGGAAACTCTCTGTCTTATGTCGGTCTCTTGGTTTTGTTACCTTTGTTGTCTGTGCCATTGATGCTCACTATCTCTTATCATCTCTAGTGTCACAGATCTCTGTCTTCGGGATCAAAAAACGCTTAGTGGCAGGGATCTTGGGTTCCAGTGGTGTGGTCCACTACTGACTCTTCTTTCTTAATTGCAGTAAGCGCTCCGTTTCCAATCTTGGCTGTAGCTCATTTTAAGCTTAATGGTATGGCAAATTGATCAATCCCCACAGTATAGGTCTATATACCTTATTTTGATGGTCCCATTCCCATAAGGGTGCCAAAGCTTTATTTACAGTATGAGAAAACTATCCAATCGTATTGGTGGGCCACAGTACCATTTACATAGCCCTATCCAGTCATTTGGTGGGAGTTATAATGACAATGGCTAGAAGAGTCATACTAAGTAATTCACAGCACCACAACCATAGATTTTTTAAAGTTCATTATATACCTATAATATGATCCAGTCATTCCACTGCTGGGTGATTTATAAATAAAAGCATATGTCTGTTAAAACAGTAACAACAATCATATAAAGAATACCACACCACTTGACAAAGTTGTGCCAAGTCCATTCTGACTCATGGCAACCCCATGTGTATCAAACTAGAACTGTACTCCACAGGGATTCTAATGGCTAATATTTTATGGAAGTAGATTTCTAGGCTTATATTTTCAGGAAACACCAAATGTACTCTAATGTCCAATCTCTTGACACCATATGCACTGAAAGTATTCATGAAAGTTATAATTTGGAAGCAACTCAAATCGACAGCAATATGGGTGTAGATTAATACATATTTATATAGTCATACATTGGAATAACAAGCTAGCAATAAATCTACATGCAAGGAGTCCTAGTGGCATAGTGGTCAAACCCTTGACTGTTCCCTGAAAGGTTGATGATTTGAACCCATCCAGTGGCTCGGCATGAGAAAGACTTGGTGATCTACTTCTGTAACGATTACAGCCAAGAAAATTAGTTCAATTCTAAAATATGGGGTTCAAAATCTACATAAAGGCACCAAACAACTAACAATGATACATAATGTAAAACAAGCAACATCAGTGAATATACTGGCCAACACACATTTTGGTGCCTTAGATATTAAATTTGTTTCTGGGTATATTTGACCTGCCAATTCTAAAAGGGCACCAGATTTCCCCTATCAACTCTAGTTTTTGAGTTACAGAACACAGGCTAATGAAGCAGT
>NW_022103915.1:81295962-81309799 GCF_000313985.2 Echinops telfairi | reverse complement strand
TTCTTCATGGAAAAATAAGACATCCCCTGAAAATAAGACCTAGCACATCTTTTGGAGCAAAAATTAATATAACACACTGTCTTATTTTCGGGGAAACAGAGTGGAAAAGCAAGGCTCACCCTCCACCATGTATCCCTCTACCCTTCAATTAACCCCACATGTGTTTATCGGCCAGGTTTGCACAGTAAACTAACTACCTCAGTGACCCAACAGAAATGCTCAAACTGTAGAACAATATAATTGATATCACATGGTAAGTAAAATTTTGCGGAAGACAACCTAAGAATGGTTGCAACAGTACATTGACAGAGAGCTGCCAGGGGGTCAGGCCAGATTCAGAAAAGGATTCGCTGAAACTAGAGAATACCAGAAAGAGGTTTCCTGTGTTTATTTATGATGTCAAGACATTTCATTGTGTGGATCATAACAAACTGTGTATAGCTTTAAGAAAAATAGGAATTCCAGAACACTTCATTGTGCTTATGAAGAACTTGCACATGGACCAAGAGGCAGTTGTGTGAACAAACCAAGGGAAAACTACATGAATTCTAATCAGGAAAGGTGTGCATCAGGGTTGTATCCTCTCATCCTACTTATTCAAGTGTGTGCTGATCAAATGATCAGAGAAGCTTGATTATATGAAGAAGGAGGCATCGGGATCGGAAGAAGGCTTACTAACAACGTGTGATAAGCAGACGACACAACCTTGCTTGCTGAAAGAGAGGAGGGCTTGACGTGCTTGCTTGTGAAGTTCAAGGACTGCAGTCTTCAATGTGCACTTCAACTCAATGTAAAAAAGACCCACATCCTCCGAACGGAGGCAATAGGTGACCTCCTGATAAATGGAGAAATGATTGAAGTTGTCAAAGCTTTGTCTTCCTTGCATCCACAATCCATGCTCACAGAAGAAGCAGTCCCGAGGTCTGCATTATATCCTATATAGCTATACGATATAGCTATACGAGTTTACAAAACAATAACCTTTGAAATAATTAAATTAGTACCAAAATAACCCTTTCCCCATCCTTCTATGATAAAAATATATAGGATAGACCACTGTCCAGTTTTGGACAGTTTACCAATATCTTCAAGACAGAGATTTTTTTTTTTAAGTTTTTAAGCGATCATTCTTATCTTAAACAAAATTTTCTAAACAAGAGAATAAAAAGGAAACAGCCAAAATGATAAAATTATTTTTGAGATTTATATGTTTTATATTAAAAATAGAAGGAATAAGAGCACAGGAATACAAATCTAAGATGAGATCTCATTTATAAGTACAAATATAAAAATCCAAAAAAAATTATTAGGAAAGAGATTCTAATAAGAGATTGAAAGGAATGATATTATATTTGATCACCACAGTAATATCTTAAAAATGAAAACCCACATCATCAACATTCAAAGTCTTTATCCTTTCATAAAGAAATATATCCATTCAGGCAAGCATACACACAAACCTATCACAGTGAAGTAAATCCTTACCCCGGTAAAAGGCATCTACTGGAACCTTAAAGTGAGCTTAACACACATCGATTAAATATTTTATTTATTAAAGTTGAGTACAAGACAACTATATCCATTTCCATGCCTAATATTACAAATATGCTATAATTAAAACCACATCCTGAGGGAATATTTCTCATATTAAAGATAGTGCCATGGATTTATATTTAACAACAAAAGTGTCCATTGTTCACAATCAGTTACTTTTTGTATACTCCTTAAACTTTTATATTTATATGAGGCATTTATATATGAATATTCTACATAGTCTTAACTAACAACAAATATCATTAAAATGTCTACTTTTTCCAAAAAAAAAATGTCTACTTTTTCCATATTGATCATGGATTCAAGATGAAGTATAAATTTCTTCCTTTCAAAAACATTTAGTGTAATAGTTAAGTTTTTAAAACACCATCCTAGAGGGATGTTCTGTAGAGTATTTTATCATTATTTACTATTCAATCAATAATTTAAATGAAGTCATGGACATCACATTGAGCATATTTATGTATATTCCATAGTTGGTAGGGAGATCTAATCCCTGATGAAGAAATGAAAATTTAAAAACCTCTTAACTTCAGAATGCTGAGTTAAATCTCCGATGTAATTTTTAAACCTTGCAGTAGAGCTAAAGGAAAGTTAAGAAATTATGATATTTAGATTTAAAGTTGTTCATATGCAAGTGCTTTAAAATGAGCCAAACATAAGTTTAGTAATATCCAGTGAGAGTCCAAAATTGAAAGGGACCTAGAAAGTACATTGCAAATAGCACGTGAGCATGTTTTAACCTGAGCAAGAAAAAAATTTTTTAGAATATATGGTAATTCTTATATATTTGAAGAGTTGACTCCTGAAACAGGGTTTTAAAGCCATGGTATAATTACCATTCATAAAAATAAGTCATTGACTCATATGTCTTGAGGCCAAAGGAAATCAGTCTGGAACTCGGGCATGTCAACCAATGAAATGTTTTCTGGGTGTGTTTTTTTGTGTTCTTCCCCCTTTGCTGGGCTCTAGCAGGATGTGCCATAGATAGAAACGAGATCGGCTGTTTTGAATGAATCGCAATACCAATTCATAGAATTCACAGTTTAAGACCTCATTAAGTTTCACCACTTGGAATGATTCAGCAACTATAATAAGACAATTCGCTCACCTTTGAACATTCTTGTGGGAAAGGTGTTCTTATTAATGGAGAAAAAAAGTCCTCAGTAGAACAGTCAGCTCAATCAAATTGTCAATTAGTAAGTTATCAGTCCCTGCCTTTGTGACGAGTGAGTTCAGTTCACCTGGTTAAATTACTGACGGCACTGGAGTTGCGGCATTAAATTCCCTATAGACCCAAAGGAGCATTAAAATGAGGCGGGGTAGACATTAGGAAGCCCAGAGGGTTGAGAGAGAAGTGCTTGGGGATTAATGTTGCCAAGTTCAATGCAAATTTTATGTCTAGAAAAAAAAAAAGACATAAATTGCATTATTTTTGTCAATGGTTCTCAGAGCTGATGTCAATCAAAAGAAAGACAAGAGATATATTAAGGAAGGAGTAGGTGGAGGAATATGCTCTCATTGTCTTATTCCCCAGATTTGCCAGAACACAATAAAGCCTTCACTTCCTAGCAAACAAACCCCATACTCTTGAAAAATGCTTTCTCTCATATTACTTATAAATAAAGTCCAGGTGCGGGCCCTGCAGTTAGTATCCTGTGGCCAGTAAATTCCATCACTTCAACGTCCCGTTTCCTTGGTTCTGAAAGGTAGCTAAGAAGAAATAATGTCCTGAGGCCTAGAGAAAGCCATCTACCACCCTTACTCACCATTCTGTTAGCCAGGTCGTAGTGTTTATTACGTTACTTTTACTATCTGATAAGCATTACTATTTCCATTTCATGGTATGACATTGAGGCATCATACAGTACTTTCACTTTGTTTACCTTATATTTCTACTTATGTATTACAAATGTTCCTATTGGGATAATAACTAGATTTTGAGACCTGTTAGGGAAATTTCCCCTTTTTTTTCTGTGACGAATGGAAGACGAAAGCAGGCTAATTTGAAATAAGAAAGCATACTTGGTATAGAGATATAAAAGAGAGCAAACTTTTTTGTTTGAAAAAAATCATTCTACTCTTTTGCTTGTCTTTATTATACAAACACAATACAACATATAAAGTCATTTCAAAACACCAGGCTTCATAGTTCAGCGGACTTTTGAAGCTAAATGTGGTAGCTCCAATGAAGATAAATACCTTAATGGAGAACCAAGTACTCTTCTTTGCAATGTATGGGATAGAGTATAGATGGCCTAAATCAAAATATAATAAATCTATGTGATTTGTTGCCTTGGAAGAATCACCCTGCATTGAGCGGGAAGGCTATTAAATCCCCAAACTCAGAGAGTCTTTACTCTTTTTCCTCAAAAGCAAAGATATGTAAAAGACAAGCAGTGTACTGACATTAAGAGCGATACCATTTGCTCCTTGGTAATTATTGTGCTCACTAGCACCTTCACTAGGCACCTCACCTTCAGAAACACTGTGACATTGAACTTGCTTTGGGCTCACAGATGACTTTTTAAAAAATCAGCAGAGGGAAACAGGTGCATTGGCTGTGTTAAGCTAGAAAGAGAGAATGGAAATGACACTGTAGGTCCAAGGTACTGAATATTTTCTATTTTTTAAATAATTCTGGTCATTTAGAAACACTTTTCTCATTCCAACAAGTGGCTGATTTAGACTTAGGAGCCGCGGTGACAATGTGTTCGCATAGGACTGCTAGCTAACCTTAACATCAGCCATTGAAACAGAGCCGTTGCTCTGCAACAGAGACATGAGACTCTCAGCTCTTGATTAACTGTATAGCTCAGGAAAACCCAGGGCCGTTTTACTGTGTCCTACTGGGTCATTATAAATTGGAATCCACACCACGGCTGTGAATTCGTTCCTTTATTTGACGTGTAGTTAGAACCAGGAGCCTCCGTGGAACAGTGCGCTTCTCACTGCAAGAGCCACGGTTCAAACCCATTAGCCGCTCAACAGGACAAAGTTGAAACTCTATAAATATCCACAGCCTTGGAAACCCAAAGGGGCAATTCTACTCCGTCGGAATTGACTCAATGGCAGCGTGAGGGTAGGTAGAACATACAAAGAAGAGACGCCGGGGCTTGCACATTACGCAGACTCCAACATCCAGCAGCCCCCAACCTGCACATCTGTATCTTGTCTCATACAAAGCCCTTTCCTAGAAATCACATGTAACTAGAAGTTGTACGTAATTCGTTTAGGGGAGATACGTCGTATTGTAAATGTTGTTGTTAGATGCTGTCGAGTTCGTTCTAACTCACACGGGCCCCACGTACAACAAAGGGAAACATTGCCCCTACCTGGTCCTGTGCTAACTTCACAAGCATGGCTGTGTTTGAGTCCATGGTTGCAGCCGCAATGCCATCCCATCTTGTTGAGGGGCTCCCTCTTTTCCACTGATCCTCTGCTTTACCAAGCAACAAGCTGTCCCTCACCAGGAAGGGGTCCCTTGTCTAACCCTCATGAGACAGCCTCCCCATTCCCACTTCTCAGGAGCATCCTTTCTGGACTGCCTCCAACACAGATTGCTTCATCCTTCCAGCAGTCCCTGCTATAGTTAATATTCTTACCTAACAGCATCGTTCAAAGTTATCCATTCTCCTTCAAGTCTTCGTTATTCATTGTCCGGCTTTCACAGGTACATTAGGCAATGGAAAATACCATGTCTTGGGGCAGGCTCTTCTCAGTACGACATCTCTACAATTAATTATTTCAGAGAGAGGTCGTTTGCATCAGAGTTGCCAAATGTGATACCACATTTGATTTCTTGGCTGTTGTTTCCATGGGCATTGATTGTAGAAACAAGTGAAACAATGTTTTTGACAACTTCAGTGTTTTCTGTGTTGTTCATAAATTTGCTCATTGGTCTACTTGGATCAGGAACACATTGGTGTGGACTTTGCTGTCTTTGAATGAGGTGAATTTTTGGATAATTAAGTTGACTCCCATACACATCTGCTTTCTAATCCAGGTTTTGGTTCTGTTTTAGGTCAGTAGTTGTTTTTTACAGTTTTATTGGCTCTTCATCCATATATCATACAATTCAATAGTTCAGTCATATCAAGAAGAGTTGTACAGTCATTACCAATATTGTCGAGTTGAAAAGTGTGGCAGTGAAAAAAAAAGAAGTAAAAAAATGTCATCCCTAATTTTATCTCTTTCACCAATTAGTTTGGAGCACTTATGTTTTCATTCAGGACTCATTGAATTATTATTTATTTTTAGCAATCAAATGATCGCAAAGTTCTCCTCAGCTCTGTAATTCAACATCTCAGTTTTTCTTATAAAACTAAGTATGTGAGTAGCCACATAGAGTCATGTAGATGTTTATGACTAGAGGGCGCCACTCACATTACAGACAATTGTCCCACAGAAGGTACTAAAGTGTCTTAGGGAAGGGTGCCTGTTCCTGACTTGCCAGATTTTATGCAGTGAGTCTGACAAACTCCCCGATCCTTTGCTCTAAAGAAACAGCAAACTAGATTTCCTAGGCATGTGTAGAATACCCAGCATTTCACAGAAAACAAAGTTTTAAAAAGGTAGTTTTGGATACAGAACCCAATTGCATATGGCATGTCCTCCGTTACATGTATAAAAATTTACAAAATGCATGATCATTGGGTACCATGTATATTAGTGGTGACTGTATAGAAGGTTCACAAACCTTGTACATTAGCTTTCTACTGAAAACTATAAAATGTTTGCCAATTTTCTCTGGACAATGTGAAACCCCTGCAGTTCTTTCATTGTCCTAATAATATTGACACCTGTGGCAGTTACATACTTGTTCAATTGTAAAGGGGTAGAGTCTTGTCTGTCAATCAGGCCAGAGCCAATGAGGCCTCTACATGGGCATGGCCTTCCCCTCAAGATTCTGGGAACTCATCTGTCTTCCTCCCTGGAGGTGGGACACATACTCCCTTGGACATATTCCTATTGTCAAGACACACTGATGGAGCCAGAACCCTGGAGCTGGAGGAACCCCATGGAGACCCACGCCAGCACTGAGATGCTTCCATCGCCACAGGATCTACCAGACTTTCCACCCACTGGCTGGGATCTTCCTGCATTCGGTGTCATTGCATATGTTGCGTGAGTCTGAAGAGGAATTTTTAGATTGGTATCAGACATATGGGCTAACATCGGGCTTATGGACTTGTCTGGACTGGGCTGGGATGTTTTCTCAACATCCAATTACTCTTTTTATAAAGCTCTTTCTTATACATATGAGTGTCTATGAATTTGTTTTTCTAGTCTTCGCAGACTAACACAACATCGTTCCCTAAAAATGATCAGGTCTTAATGTCAAGGACTTTGATCTGTTTCTATCAGCAATAGAAGTAGGTCTACAGCAAGCAGTAGTGAAATCCAATGACATATTGCACTGAGCAAATTGGCTATAAAAGACTCCTTTAAAGTATTAAAAAGCAAGGCTCACTTTAAGGATTAAGGTGCACTTGATCAAGCCCTGGAATTATTAACTGCCTCACATGCATGTAAAAGCTGGACAATAGAAAAGGAAGATCAATGAAAACGTGGTACATTCAAGTGGTGATGTTGCTGAAGGCCATGGATTGCCAGACAAAGGAACAAATCCAAGTTGGGGAAAGTACAGCCAGAATGTTTCTTAGAAACAGATAAAGAGCCTTTGTCTTGCTTATTTTAGACACATCATGGGGGGTGGATGGAATAATAACAATTGCTTGAAAAGGACATAGTAGTTTGTAAGGTGGAGGGTCATCAATAAAATGAGGGAAACTCTCCAAGCTTTGAATTGATGCGGTGGGCACTCAATGGATGTAACATACTAATGATAATGCAAGTGGCAAACATCACACGCTGCTTGGCTCTGTTAGATGTAAGGTTACCAGGGGTTGGCGCAGAATCCACAGCCACTAACAACAGGCATGTGCAGCTTCAGAACAGATTGGTTTAAACAGCGGGGTCACTTTTGTCTGTGTTGTGAAGTCAAAATTCATACCTATTGTGTATCTGAATAGCTCCTAGTAACGCGTGCATGCCATCGTTCCTAGGTATAGCCAGGGGTTACTGTGAGTCAGTAGCTTTCCTCTTTGAAGACATCTCCCAAGACTGAGAGGAAGTGACGTGTTGACTCAAGAGGGACTTCTCTGACTATCCTTCTGTCCTCCGGAGGTAAGAGAGGGAAAGAAATGTGCGTTCTCTGGGGCTGTGTAGCTTGCAGGTAATTGTCTTCCAAATGTCTATTATGTGAATAGAGTTAAATTAATTAAAATGTCATACAATGATGCATAAATCATGAACAGAAAGGGAACCAAAAAACAAAACACAAAACCTCCCTTTCAGCGCTTTCTGTTCCCCCATCATGGAGGTCAAACTTGTCCTTGAAGGATGCAAACACCTCGTCTCTGAATGACTTACTGTCAGATGCTGGCTCCCAGTCTATTAGATTCTCATCGTGTCAGCTTTGTTTTTGGCAGTGTTTGGAAGCACTTCTCCGGCTTTATTTGACTACTGTTTTCATATCGAAAAGCTTGATTCTATAAAACAAACATGCAAACATTTATAGACATCTTTATATCACTTCAAATTGATGTGATTAGTGTACACACTCGGAATATTATTACTTAAACAACCTCCAGCCGATGTTAAAAAGTAACACTTTGGAACAAGGCATTCTCCAACTGTTCTATTAAGGAAGCTGTTTATTTATATCAGTGTACAGAAAAGTACGGCTGTACAAAACATAAATCAATGTCAAAAGTAAAAGGCATTAAAATTCATAAGGTTCATTTTCCGACATCCAGAGCAAACTGTAGCTGAGAGTTTGTCACAGACGTAACATCAGCAATAAAATTATATAACTGCTGATGTCACCTTCTGGAGTTTCAGTGAAAGGCATCTAAAATTTTATAGCTTAGTTTTGCTTATTTTTAAAATGAACATATATTACCCCTAATTTTGTTTCTCATGAGACCTAGAAGACCTGAATATAAAAACAGCGTCAGAGGGGAAATAACTTGCAGTCCACAGTTTTAACCCACAAGAATAATATAGATATGAAGTCTTCTGTTTTACTATTGATCAGGAAGCCACTAGCATTGGTGTTCGGTTAAAGCCTGTTAAGGGGAAGTGTTGTTTACTTATAGCAGAATGAAGAAGGGTTATTGCCAACTAAGGAAGAACTGAAAACTAGTCACGCAGACACTAATATTCATTCACAGTTAGGTAATTTCCTGCTTCGGCTTTCACGTTGTCAGAAACCTGGTGTCATTTGCCTTTGTTGATTGATGAGATTTTGATTCCTACTTATATTCACCTTGTTTCTGTTTGTTTTATTATGAAAAAAACTTTCTCCTACAAGATTCCAATTTACTTAAAGCCAGCGGCTGCCCTGGCATAACCCCCAAGAAGCTAGGATAGACTTGTGGCCCTGACAGCTGAAATTGCTGAAACAGAGTTCTTACAAGAGGAGGCATAATTGTGATCGTTGCATATACAGCCTTTACTATGGGCCAGAAAGTATTCTGAATATGTTACACATAGAAACTCATGCATCCTTTTTCAAAACTCTGAGGTAAGGACTATTATGCTTTCCATTGTACAGATGTAGAAACTGATGCACAAGGAGCTTAAGTAACTTGCTCGAGCCCCACAGCTGCTAAGCGACTTGTCTGAGGTTTGAACCAGTCCCTGCCCTTAGGCACCTTTCTATACCACCTCTCAAATGCCCAATAATGACTCCCCAATGTGGTATTTGGCTGCCTGACATCATTTATTACTGGGGGAAAAATCCCCTTGCAATCTATATTAAAAGATATATGACCTCGCCTTGTTAAGAACTACAGAGTAATTTTCTGTTTGGAAGGATACACATACTTTACCCACTTCTCCTTCTCAAAGGACTTTTAATAATTTTATGAGATAATTTTTGCAAGCAGGCACTCTTGGAAAACTATTTTTATATGGCAAATGCATATGTGAAATCATTGGTATCACACAGAGAACATGAATCCAAACAGCTTTCTTAAGAACACTGGAAAAACAAAAACAAAACGGAATTTTAGAGGAGGGGGAGACAATTCACTTGTTGTCATTATATAATTAACCAAAGCAGATTCCAATGTTGCATCCCCTGCTCCATGTACCATCTCTCATTCACAGGATCCATTCTGCATGTTTGGATGTGAGCCAACTGCCTATCTCTTTTTCTCATCTGTTCATATCGTTTCCATACCATTGTGAAAAGGACACAATGCACATTCACACGTTTGTCAGCACATCCTCTGGCTACAAGGAGGGCATCACATGGGCAAAACGGTACCTGAGCTGCACGAGGGTCGCCCGCATGGCCAGTCCCGGATGGGGCTTAGAGATGCAGTGCGTGGAATCCAGCCTCCTCTGACAAGGAACGGCGCTGGGAATACAAATGTGCTTAAAATGGCTGACTCTGAACAAGAGTCTGTAAGAGCCGTCCCGGCTTTTCATTTAGTCACAAGATCAGGAGGTCTTGCCACCCCAAATAGAGTAGGGAATTGAGGTAGTTTTCCAGCTGAGAGAGGCAAAGGTGGGAGATGCAGCGGAAGGTGACTTTAGTGGCAAAGACATTTCTTGTTAATGTTCTTTTTAAAAGAATAGAGCTCAGACCGAACTAATCTACAAATGAATATATGCCTTAGGTCATAATTTTTATTAATAGCTGAATAGTTTGACTTTCATCCACATGCACCCAGATATTGCGTTTATGATATTTAGGTGCATGCGTATATCATGGTGTCAAAGAACGGGCGGGGGTGGGGGGGGGTGTAATCCAGCCTTAATAAAAATGATTTATTCACTTCTCCGCATCCTATAAATTTAATATGCTATGGGTTCTTGCTCTCCTTGCAGATTTCCTTGAGAAGTGTATTTCTGAATATGCATGCATGATATTTATGAACAATGTATTGATAAACACTAACAAAATGAAGCATCTCTGGTGCAGACAATCCACAGACACCCCGCACCATGTGACTGCCTGTCAGTTAGCCATGTTATTTATTTTGCATCCTTCGACTCTCAACCAGCTCGTCGTTTCCTCAAGAGAAATTGCTGAAGCAGGTTTATATTGCTCCATAATGCTAAACATGCGTGCATTCGTTTTCTGAACAGAGAAGAACACAAGTTTTTTTTGGAAGCTCTCCTTTGAAATCATACTTCCTGTTCTTGGCAAAAGGTTTTCCTGTTTTGTTTTGTTTTTTGTTTTTAGAGGGTGGTTAAGATGCAAACTACTCACATTCATTCTCTTGTGATCATCGTAACAACATTCTACCATGACCGCAGTATCAATATAATTTGTCTTCTCTATGTCGTTAGGACCCATTGAGACAGTTTCAACTCACAGGACCCACGTGCAACAAAACAAAGCACGACCTCTTTCCACAGCATCCTCACAATTGCTCCTGTGCTTGAGCCTTTGTACCCATCCACATCCTTGAGGATCTTTCTCTTTGGGGCTGACTCTCTCCTTTACAAACATGATAGCCTGCTCCAAAAACTAGCTACTCCTGATAAGCTAATTCAATGAAACAAGCACGCTCCCCCCTCTCTTCTGAGGAGCATTTTGGTGGTACTTCTTCACAGACAGACTTGATTTATGTTTCCTCTGAGAGTCCATGATACATTTGCAAGTCTTCATCAACACCATGGCTCAAAGGCATTGATTCTTCTTTGGGCTCGCTTTATTCATTGGCTAGATTTGACATGCATATGATGCAATTGAAAACACTATGGTTTGGGTCAAGTGCATCATAGGCTTTGAGGTAATTAGTTTATTGTGCCAATCTGGACGATAAACACATGTGGGGTTAACTGAAGGGCAGAGGGATAAATGGCTCAGTGAGCCTCGCTCAGTGAGCCTCGCCTTTCTAATTCTGGGTCTCTTGCTTTGTGATGGTTGGACCAGGGTGCAGCTGCCTTAGCAAGTTCCCTGCTCAGCTGGCAAGGCTCACTTCCTGATAGACATCCCTAAGGAGAAGCCACATGGACCTACCCGGATGCAGCCCTGGGTGCTGGAGCAGTCATGTAGAGACCCCTGCCAGCGCTGAGATGTTTAAAAATTCACTGACTCAGCTTTCCTCCTGCAGTTGGCATCATTGTGTCTGTTTTGTGAGATGGAGGAGGACATTGTGGATTGGTGTCGGACATATGGGCTAATGTTGGACTTGTGGACTTGCGAAGCACTGGGTTGGGGTGTTTTCTTGATGCACATTTAATTTAGCCTTTATATAAAACTTTCTCTTATGCATGAATTGCTGTGGATTTGTTTCTCTAAAGTACCCAGACTAATATAGGCTTCAAATGGATATCTATGCTTTTTAACACTTAAAGACCTTTTGCAGCAAATCTACCCAGTGCACTATCTTGTTTGATTTCCTGACTGTTTCCATGATTGTAAAATTAAGTGTTTAACAACTTAATCTTTTCTCTGCTTGCCATGTTGCTCATTGGCCCAGTTGTGAGCATTGTTGTGTTCTTTGCGTTGAAGTGCAAGCCACCCTGAAAGAGGGAGGCTTTGATGATCCCATTGGTCAATGTTTCAAGTGCTCTTCACTTTGAGAAAGAAAAGTCGTACCATCCGCATATCGCAGGTTTATTCCTGAGTCTTCCTCCAATCCTGATGCTGCGTTCTTTTTCACACAGTCCATCTTCTCAGATTACCTGTTCAGCATATAAATTGAATAAGTCTGGTAAAAGTACATAACTCCGACATCCACAGCTCTACTGATACTGAGCTATTCAGTATTTCCTCAGTTTGTTAGAATGACTGCCCGTTGGTCTAAATACAGATTTAGCGTAGCAAAATACAGTGGTCTGAATCACTCACTTGTCATAAGGTTATCCATAATATTTTTATGATTCACATAGTTGAATGCCTTTTCATAATAAAATAAAAATACAAGGAAGCATCTTTCTGGTATTTTCTGTTATCAGACATGATCCATCTGACATCAGCCATGATATCTCTTATCCTACCTTCTCTTCTGATTTCTGTTTGAATTTCTGGCAGTTCTCTATGCTGCAACTGTTTTTAGGTTCCGGAAATTTTACTTGTCTGTGACATTAATGATATTATTCAATAATCTCTGCATCCTGTTGGGTCACTTTTCTTTAGAATGGGTACATGTAACAGGTCTCTTCTAGTTGGTTAGGGAGCTACCTTCCAAATTTCTCAGCATAAATGAGTAAGCACGTGTACAAATCATTGCATCTGTTTATTTAAACATCACAGTCGGTACGCCATCACTTCTCCACGATCTGTGTTTCACCAGTGCCTTCAGTGCAGCCTGGGTGTCAGCCTGGGTGTCAGCCTGGGTGTCAACATCATTAGTCCTTGATCATTCTTCAGAATAGATATTGAAGTGTTCCTTTGACAAGAATGCTATACTATCCCTCTTCAATTTGTCACTCCCAGTGTAGTGGATCATATGAGCACAGAAAAATTCATGGGGAATTTTCATGATCTTTCATGTTCAACTTTTTAAACTTTTTGAACCACCCTATGTGATGATCTCATCCAAATGGCCAAATCCTGTCCATTTCTGTTTACTAAAGTTTAAGAGGTTGATTTTCCTGTGTTCAATTTCATTTTTGAAGACTTCTAATTTTTCTAGAGGAACCATGATAGCGTAGTGGTTTCCTGGGCTGCATGTGAACCATGAGGTCTGCAGTTTGAAACCCCCAGTAGCTCCACAGGAGAAAGACTGGGCTTTCTACTCCTGTAAATAATTACAACCTGGGAAAGCCACAGGGGGTCACTGAGAGTCAGCATTGACTGCATGGCAATGAGTTTGGTTTTGGTCCAAGTTTCCTAGAGCTATGTTTCATATACCCTCTGATCCAAATATTAATGAATGCTTATCACTGTTTCTTATCATTTTGGGTTGTACCACATCAACAAATCAAGGTCCTAAAATTGTTACCCACATCCTTAAGGTACACCCTCTTTTAATGAAACAGCTGTTTTCATTTAAAAAAAAACCAAAACAAAACACAGCACTTTTTATCAAGCAATGTTCCACAGCATTATTAAAAAATCATTTTATTGGGGCTCATACAACTCTTATTACAATCCACACATACATCCATTGTGTCAAGCACATTTGTACATTTGTTGCCATCATCATTCTCAAAACATTTGCTTTCTATTTGAGCCCTTGGTATCAGCTCCTCATTTTACTCCTCCCTTCCTCCCTCCCTCACAAACCCTTGATGATTTATAAATTATTAT